>NC_134872.1:36021024-36347810 GCF_049852395.1 Peromyscus maniculatus bairdii
GTTTTCCAGGTTGGGCCTTGGGAAATAGTAACAGTGGTTGGCAGCTCTGGTTAGCATTAAAAGACTGGACAAACTATGCAGTCATAAATTGCCCTATAATAAAGGACACACTCACTAACCAAAAGCTCACATAGATTTGCTGGGGTTAGAATTGCATTACCACAGAGCTGTAATTTGTATCTCTCAAATGTTCCTCAGAATTCTGGCAGGCAAAGCATCTTTAAAAAGTAAAAATTTTCTTTCTTAATTCCATTTTGACAGATTATCTTTCAAAGCTTGGAGTCCATTGGCCCAAGTGACGTCGAAGTGGCTTTCAGGGGCATCATGCTAGCTACGGTTAGCTATCTAACTGCAGTGGCAGTGTGGAGGAAATTCAGATGCAATCTACACTGCCTGGGGACCAAAGCCTGGTAGATACTAGACAAGCACAGATACTGTGCTACTGTCTTTGCTGGCCTTCCCCAAGGCTGCCCACTTGGTATCCTCAGGCTGCCTAACCTCCTATCCCCGACATGGACCAAGCATCCTTGCCACCTGATCTGTCATTTTGACCATCCACTGCATCCCACTGGCATGGAGACCCAGTGTCATAGGTACCCCATGCTCAGGAGAGAATATGGGTGTCCAAGAGCCGTGAAGCAAACAGGAGTGCTAAAGAATCAGGTCTGACTAAAAGCATCCAAAAAAATCCAACAAGGACAAGAACAAAGTCACTCACAGCACAAAAGAGCAAGCTGCAGGGGTAGACAACCCAAAGAGGATGTAGCTGTGAGTCACCACACACCAACCACTCTCTGTCAGAGAGTTATGAGCTCTGTGGCAGCATCCCATTTGCCTGATGTGCAGCTGCAGGGTGTGTGCCTCAGCAGCTGGACTGGGGAAGATGGTGGATACCTTCTGGCTGGCATACGGTATCTTACTTTCTTCCAGAACTTGGTCTTGGCGCACTGTGACTGCTCTGTCAAGTCCCCGTCCCATTGGATGGCCCCATGCTTTTGTCGGATGTACTGAATGGACTCGGGCATGATGCTATAGTCCTTGATTTTCTCCAGCTCAATCAGAATGACCTTCATGCCATCCTGGATGAGGGCATTGTAGACAGCGATTTGTTCTTCTGACATGTTGTTTAAAAAGCCGAAGCCGGATGATTCTGGTGCCACGAGGACGATCAGTCTCCTACACAGTTTAATGTTTTCATCAATGACGTTGGCCACAGCTGGAATGGAGAAGAAAGATTCAGAAGACCAAGCATAAAAACAGCAAGGCTGTAACACTACCAGAAAATAGGAGAAATGGGCACAGGGAAAGGAAAGGGACTTTCAAGCAGACAAGATTGAGGGACAGGTGGATTAACATTCAGTATCAACTACTGTTCTGGGCAGGGTTTGTGTTCCAGTCCACTGGAGTCATCAGTCACCTCTTGTTTGTGTCCTTTGGTGATTATATATGTCCTGTTATCTATTGTTATGTCTCTTTCCCCAAGACTATCCTGTTGGACTGTATTCCTATAGTAGCAGACGTCCTCATGTATGCTATATAATAAGCATATTTAAAACCTATTTTTAAAGGTCAGGGAACCTTCCTTCATGTTCTTTATAGTTAGTTAAATGATCAGGGTTAATATCACTAATTTTGAAGCCACGTAGCACACCATGATGGCTTCTTGGGGAGGGGAGGGAAGAGCCCACCAAATAGTAACTTTACACATTCTATGTGGCCTGTGGTTGCCTCCTGTGAGGTGTAAGAAGACAGTGTCATCTCTAAGGACAGGTTCTTTTTCAGTTGGATTATTTTTGTGTTTCTACTGTATAAACAGCCCAGTATCTAGAGATAGCCAATACATATTCTTTAAATAATATTAAAAAATATTTTTTTCCTAGTGAGAAGAAAGGGGCGCTTATTTCAGTATTCAACTACTTTACTGTGTGACATACCAAGACAGACAGCAAAGAGGACAAGGGGAGGGTTTTGTGAAGGATGAGTCCTGTGAGGGCATTTACCCAGGCCAGTCTCTCAGACATGCCAGGAAAACATTTTCATCCCTATTTCATCCATGCAAACCCTGGTGTTTATGAACTGCCCTAAACCACACACCTAGTAAACAGATGTAAACAAAAAATTATCCATCTTATTTAGACAGAAGATGCTGTATATATAGTTTGAATATGAAATGTCCCCCACTGGGCTCTTCTGTTTGAACACTGGTGCCCAGATGGTGGCACTCTTTGGGATGATAATGGAAACTTCAGGATGTGGACCCTTAATGGAGGAAGTCATTAGGAGTGGGCTTGGAGGTTTTATAGCCTGGCCCTACTTCTCATTTTTTTCTCTCTCTGTTTCCTATGCAAGTATGAAATATGATCAGTCGGCTTCTTGACTGCCAGACTGGCCTCTCACTCCCACTGCCGTGCCTTCCTCACCGTGATGGACTGTAAACCTTTTATCCCCTAACTCGCCTTTGCCAGGGTATTTTTATCATAGCCACAGACAAGTATCTTATGTAGGGGGAGAGATGCTATAAATTGTGGTTTATAAAATCTGCTATGGGTGTTATTTTAACTAGGTAAAGATGTATTGCATTGTTTATGCTGGGGAATATTACTTTAACTGTGTAAAGATGTGTTACATTTGTTTCTGCTGCCTTTGTTAGCAATGTAAAGATGGGTTACATTTGTTTAATTATCTAAAGATGTGTTGCCGGTTCACCTTGCCTGCCTACAGCACCTGATTGGTCTAATAAAAAGATGAATAGCCAATAGCTAGGCAGGATAGGAATAGGCAGGGCTGGAGGGCAGAGAGAAAAAACACAAGGAGAGAGAAGAGAAGGAGAAGACAAGGAAGAAAGAGAAGGACTTGCCCAGGGTAGAAGCCAGGCAGCCGCCAGCCAGACATGGAGAGAAGAGGAAAGTAAGACATACAGAAGGAAAGAAAGAAAGATAAAAAGCCCTGCGGCAAAACATAGATGAAGAGAAACAGGTTAAGTTATAAGAGCTAGTGAGACAAAGCATAAGATGAAGCCGAACATTCATAACTAATATTAAGTCTCTGTGTCATGATTTTGGAACTGGTTGGTGACCCAAAAGAAAAAGTCTGCTACAAAAATCAACGATAAACATCATGGTATTTGCATATTTGAACTAGTGGGAAACTAGACCACAGTTGTTCTCAGTGACAGAAAAGGGAATGACCACTGGACTATTTCCAGCTTTTTCAGTTTTGACCAAGACTGCTGCTTATTCCCATGACTGAGTTAACTATATCCCCATGCTGAAGAGACTCACATTACTGAAACCAGGATTCCCTAACACTGTGTTGTAGCAATAAGCCTAATGTAGCAATGGAATAACTTCTGAATATAAGAGGTAGTGAGACTAGGAGGCGCTGTGGATAGACTTTTGAAAGTCCCATGTGTCTGGGGACATTTGTAACATAAAAGAGAGGTAGGGAGAGGAGAGGATTGGAGAGGAAGGGAGAGGGGACATTTCCTTTTTTGGTTTTGTTTCTACATACAGCCCCAACCGGCCCTGAATTCCCATTTATCCTGGCTCAGCCTCCCCTGTGCTGGGACCACAGGCATGGCCCTCTTATTTTTTTTTTCATTTGTTGTCCAATGCCTCAGTTAAAACATACCTTGACCAGGGAATTCATCCCTGCCAAATATAAATAACTTATATCCACACTGCTTCTCCAGCACCTCAGGCAGGATCTTCAACACCAATGTTTCCACATCATGGCCCTGACTTTTTCTTGGGCACTTGGGGTATAAGACGTAGGCATCATACAGTTTCTCATCTGAAAGAGAAAAGAGACGAGATCACAAAATGACTCTATCAGATCCCTCAAGTAAGTAAAGTGAACCTTGGTCACTGCTGTGATACACTTCATCCTGGGTTCCATAACCTCCATATGCCCCACCGGCATACCATGCTACCATATTGCCTTCTCACAGCTGACCCATGAGAGACAAGTCTCATCCTCACTACAGGGGAATAAACTCTAGACCAAACAGGTGTGGCCATGTCTACCATTCCTAATTGAATCCTAAGTCTCCCACTGCCTGTGGTTGGGCTGAAAATGAGACTTCGGAGCCCGGGGCTCATTAACTGCAGATGTGGGCAATGGAGACCTGGACTAACCACGTCAAGCAAAAGGGGTTGAGTCCCTCTTAATCTAGCACACCAGAAAATTCATCATAGACCGAACAAGCCTCAGTGGACTCCAATTCTGTCATGTATCACTGAAAAAATCCAACACATGCAATCCTGTAGCACATGGGGTCAATATGTTCATTGTGGACAAGTATTTCTTGGTCAACTATAAGACCCATCACTGTGCTCACCAGGGCAAACATAAACAATGCAGACCATCTAACATACACACCACTCGCATACACAAAATAAAATGGTGTGTGACATTTAAGATGTCAACAACCAAAGGAACACAAAAAAGAAAACAATTCTCATTGACTGGCGTTCTTGAAAGACAGTATTCATAGAGGCTATGTAATAGCTCCTGGGTGTGAAACCATGAGGAGAGCTGGGGGGTGGGGGCACAGGTGAGGAGCTACGTGTGGATTAGTGAGAAGCCAGCACAAATGTGAGAGAGAAACCAGCACAGGTGTGTCTGCCTCCCTGCCCACTGTCATTCAAGGGCGCGGGGAAGGTCTAGGTCACAAGCTGATTCAGCTTGGGGATCATAAGCATGCACCAGAGGACGGATTTGTGTTTGGAGACAATCAAACCCAACACAGCTAAAGCTCCCGTGACATCTTCAAGGTCACCAGATAGAACTTCGGGAAATAGATAACTTTTTCTGTATAAAATTTAATGTTAAATATGACTTGCCAAAGTTCAAGTTTTAGGGGGCTGTTTTTTGTTGTTGTGGTGGTTTTTTTTGGTTTGTTTGTTTGAGGGTGGAAGAAAAGAATAGAGAGAGAAACAGAGATCTCACGGGTTCTTATTTCTTGACTGTTTAAGAAGGAATTGAACCTTCCCATGTAAGGATTTAGACGTGTTTAGACTTGCATCCCTTGGGAGCTGTGGGCTGCTTGGTGCTCCATGTACCGCAGGGAGCATCCTCCTTGGAAAATGCAGTTCCCAGGTTGGTACCCACATTTATCACTCCCCAGCCTCGGCACAGCCCCTGGCGTCTCTTCTCATAGTTTCTCACTCTCCCCCCACTGGCTTTATTTAAACAGCAAACAGAGGGAACCGCACTTGCCAGATGTTTTCTCTTTTGACAGAATCCCAGTTCTCCTTTGCATCTGGGGACACAAGTTCTCCTTGGTCTCCAGCGCATTGTCCTCGGAACAGATGGAGAGGGGACTAACTGGTGGCGCAAAGCCTCGTGTGTTTTGAAAACGCAAAACAAAGCAGGCCTCCAAAATTCATGTCCTTTCTTTTCTAAGTTTGTTTTCTTTCCATGCTGGAGACTAAACCCAGGGTGGTAAGTGTGCTGGACCACTGGGCTAGCGGCATCAGCAACCCTCAGACCAAGATCTGCAGCAAAGGTATGACTTAGGGACTTGCTCTCCACATGCACTGGTTTTCACCACTTTCAAAGACCCATTTATAACCCACGCCTACCTTTTTGTTACAGCCCTCCGACTTTTAAAAAGTATTATTATTTTATTTCATATGTGCGGGGCTTTTGGCTTGTGTTCGTGTATGCAGTGCCCAAGGAGGCCAGAAGAGGGCACCAAACCCCAGGAACTGAAAATCATAGACCATTGTTCCTGCAGCGTGGGTTCAGGGAATCAAACCAGGACCTTTTGGAGGAGCAGTCACTGCTGTTAATCTCTAAGCATCTCTCCAGCCCTGAGTCTCTTAAGTTTGAAGGACAGGATCAGACAGCGACACCAGGCACCTGCTGGCTAACAATGACAGATACCCTTGAATCCTACGATTCTGAGAAGGAAGCTGAGATCAACAGGGCTGCGCGATTTCTCAAAGGTATACAGAATTTTCTAGCCCAAGTTGTCCATTTCCACCTTATGTAGCCAAACAAGACTTTGATCAGAAACCCAGGGCAGATTTCTTCATGCCTTGACCTTCCAGCTCCATCAGAGGTATATTCTCCAAGGAGAGAAACACTTCTGGTTGATCATGTTTTTTTCAGAAATATGCCACCTCCCCACAAAAAAAGTGATGTGTAACTCTACTCTTTTAGAATTGGCAGATTTTCAAAGCTGTGTGTGATAGACCACACACACACACACACACACACACACACACACACACACACACACACACAAACACCTTAGATCGAAAACAAGGCTTCCTCAGCCTCTCTCCGGAAATCCAACATTATACTTCAAAGAAGCCCACCTTCGCCACCAAGAGACACTGACAAAAGATGTCCTTGTAGAAAGGCACTGAGGAAAAGGTGACTACTAGTCCCCCAGGTGAGGCCTCAGACCCCCCACTGTGATCATCTGCAAGGCCCACAACACACACAAGCATAACGGATGGCCTTGTGCACAGTGAAGTTCCAAGGTGACTTGTTTCCCAACCATAGTTACAGAAACAGCAGGAGAAAAAAAAATAGCACAGGAGGAAACAGTGATGGAGAGCAGCGGATGATCTGAAGAATTTCTAAAATTTCTGGTGGCTGATCTGAGGAGACTCCGCTGTACTGGCTGCTGTCCCCAAATCCCACCTCTCTCAAAGTGGAGGTGGCAATGAATTTATGTCCTGGCCAAGCTCTTCTATCTTCTGAGGCTATTTAACCATTCCTTCAGCTAAAAACAGCCTGTACACACCTCTATTGCTGTTTGTAAAACCCAAACAAGATCATCTTTACAGGTTGACAGTTATGGAAAATCACCTGAAGTTTCTTCAGTTCTCGTCTCTCTCTCTCTCAATTTGACTTTGCTAACTTTATGCCCGACAAACTCAGAGCAGTGGCAAAATCAAGCGGAGTTGATAGATGAAACTTGAATTTTAAAAGATACTCTATGTAAGGGCCTTTACGGAGTAGCCTGAGGACTGCTGTGTCTATCCCCAGCATGCATAGAAAGCCCTAGAAGGAAAGCCATGGAAAACACGCGATCACATTCACTTTGGGAATACCGAAGGCCAGATCCCTTACAGAGCGCTAGCTCCTGTAAATGGGGACTCTCTGCAGGCACTGTCTTTGGAAATGAGCCCCAGAATGAGCTATGTTATTTCACAAACTACAGAAACACTTGTGGGAAAAGCCAGAATCAATTGAACTCAGTGTTAGGCAGGAAAGCAAATTCACCTTCAGAGACCAAGAGGTCCCCTCAGCTCTGCAGGTTGCTTATTCTTTTTGTTTTCCCCAGAGCTAAGGATTGAACCCAGGGCCTTGTGCTCGCTAGACAAGTGCTCTACCACTGAGCTAAACCTCCAACCCCTGCAGGTTGCTTAGTTTACTTCTCAGCTCTTTATTTTCCTGTGCACCTGCGGGGTTGGTTCTCACCCTTCTATATCCCCTGTGCACACTGCCCGTAGATCTGGATGGAGTAAAAGCAAGCATACACATAGTTCTCAAACGACCTGTCACTGACCGACCTTTCTAGTCTTGCAGATACCAGCACACCTAACAGGCCAGTTCTGAAAGCACCCATGACCGCATAGAAATGCAGAACTCTCTGACTTCTACTGGGTTTGTGGGTGGCTGTCATATTGTAACTCGTAGGTCAATTATCTTTACCTACTCGTGGCAAAGCCTGACTAACCTGGTTGCAGTAAACTTTGCCAAGAAGGACAATTTCTCCTCTATATCCATATTTACTATACTGTATATGTTCCTGTAGTGGGTAGCCATTCCAGCTTTGGTCTGGAAGTTCCAACCCTACAAGGCGGGGCCAAGGGAGGGCCCTGAAGACCCGAGATCCAGATGCGCCGCCTTCTCTTGGGTTCCCAGACCCTGGACGCTAGAGGTAGACCGAACAGAGTTCTCCAGAGAACACCACCGGACTGAGCTACGTCTTCCCAGACCCTGTAGCCTTCCCTTCATTTGTGAGTTGCCCCACAAAGTAAACCTCCCTTTTAAAAACTACATGGAGTGGCCTGAATAATTTCAACAATATGTTCCAGAACATCCTCTCAAGAGAATCCAAGCAGGATTTAGGATCAACCTCGGAGGCTCATCACTTGGCTCACTTTAAAGCCCTTATTCAAAGTTCTAATACAGGGTGGTTTAAATAGAAGGAGATATGGGGAAATTGAAGCACAGACTTCAAATTAAAAAATAACATCAAAGAAAAACATGAGCCCCCCCCCCCCCCCCCCCCCCCCCCCCCCCCCCCCCCCCCCCGCTGGCTGTCAGCTCCAATATCCAAAGCCAACCACACCCCGGCTGTGCAGAGTCTGGGCTATGCTGATCTCGGGGAGGGTGAGATCCTGATGTGTCATCTCTTGGGTTCTCCCTGTTCTGCTGGGGTGAGTCATTTTTTTTCCCTCTGTCTCTTTCTGTCAAAACTCAGTGTCTCTAGCAGGCAGCTTCGCCCCGCCCATGCTATCTGTAACACCGTAAGTCAAGGCTGTAGTCACACTCCTGAGAGCTACAGTGAGTCAGAGGCACAAACACCAAGAGGCCAGAGGGGCCGGAGCTTCCAGAAAGACTACATGAAATAATGTCAAGCTCTCTGAGTCAAGCCAGAAAGGAGGCAAGCCACGCCTATCTGGGTCAGAAGAAACAGGTGGTGTGGGACTGAGCCCTCTCCTCACAGAGACAGCCAAAGGGACAGTGACAGGGGACAGAGTCAAGAGGGCTTCTGTCCTAACCATGCCTGAAGATCTACAGAGCTTCCAGCACCTCAAGTGGCATTGGGCTGGCCAGGCAATGGCCATGGCCGCATCTTATCATCACCACTGGGCTACATCCCAGCCTCTGGGTTACCAATTTTGAATCCTGACGTTGAGTTAAAGACAATCTGAATTACAACAGCTGTGTTTTTTCAGACATGTAGACAATAATTTGTGTGGTGGCTTTTACTCACGAACAGCTGCTTAGAATAATGGTTTTTTGTATGTAGATTCTTCACTTCTGAATGTGTTTAGACTCTGAGTCCCCTACTCCCTTGCTCCTGTTCAAGAAAAATGTCCAGCCTAGAAAGGTATGCATTTATTCGTCTCCATGCGTAACGGCTGTGTAGATATCTTTTGCCTTTTTATTCATTTGTGTAGGCAAATGGGGGGCATCAGAGCAGATTAGTTTGTTCTTTTTCAAGCTCTTACAAGATCACATTCATTCTGAGACTAATGGATTTTAATTGCATCATCTTACAACCAGAATGGAGAGAAATGCCAACTCTGGAACACATGGAGACATTTCTGTGTCAAAAAATAAAAGAAAGAAAAAAAAAAGGAAGGAAGGGAGAAACAGAGAAAGAAAGAAAGAAAGAAAGAAAGAAAGAAAGAAAGAAAGAAAGAAAGAAAGAAAGAAAGAAAGAAGAAAGGAAGGAAGGAAGGAAGGAAGGAAGGAAGGAAGGAAGGAAGGAAGGAAGGAAGGAAGGAAGGAAGGAAGAGAAAAAATGGTGGCCAGACACAGACACCACTAAGGACGCAGAGCCGAACAAGGAAAGACAGTTTTTAACTTCGCCTTCTTCAACCTCAGCATGGTGACTCCTTCAGCAAGACTAGAGAATGGGTCTTTCCTTCCCCTTTATTCTTTTCTTCCTTCCCTTCCTTACCTCCCTTTCTTCCTCTCCCTCTATGACCCTCCTTCTGTAGCTGAAAGAAAGAAGAAAATATCTTTCTAATCTCACAACAGAGATGTAAATTACTTCAGGTACCAAGCACAGGGTTTAGAGAGAGGCGATCCCCCCTTACTGTTTATCCTGATGAGCTTTGGGGGTGCAATGCACATCATGTCAGACAGACTTTGTTCCTGCTTACTTTGCAGGCCCAGAAAAATGGGACCCTTTCTCACACCTGCGCATCAAGAACCAGGATGGCCCACAGCCACCTACTGCTGCCACCTAGTGGCTGTTTGCTGGGCACTACCCGCCTTCTAGCTTATTTGGCAAAGGAGGTTGATAACCAGGCACAGACCTTTCCTCTGAAGCACATGAAGTTCTGCACACTAAATTTTCCAGCCAGGGGAAAGACTCACTTGTAACAACATGAGAAGAGCATTTAAAGAGCTTCCGCGGCCGGGCGTCGGCAGTGCACGCCTTTAATCCCAGCACTCGGGAGGCAGAGTCAGGCGGATCTCTGTGAGTTCGAGGCCAGCCTGGTCTACAGAGCAAGATCCAGGACAGGCACCAAAACTACACCAAGAAACCCTGTCTCAAAAAAAAAAAAAAAAAAAAACAATGAAAAATAAATAAATAAATAAATAAATAGCTTCCACAGAGTGGGCAGCCATTTGGAGGCCTTTTTCCCCCCAAAGACCACACATACTTACTGTGGTGATATTTTTAATTATGCTGAAATGTCTCTGTATTCGGCTCTGTGTTTCTTATTTAATAAGACTGTTTAGAAATTTGTCTACCACTTACCATCTAGAGCCTGGACAGTGTGGAAGGTGCTTCTGTACCAAAGCACAATGTCAATCTTAAAACTGCTGTAGATGTACAGGATGGACACGACCAACAGTAGGAAAGCCACGAGCCCTCCTATGAGGTAAGCCCGGAAATCTGGAACTGCAGATGAAAGGAAAAGTCGGTGTTAGAAGGTTAGTTTTATCCTCTACACATGCCGGGTGGGAAGCATGAAGACACTGCTTGACCATGTCTCAAAGTTTCCTGGTGAGTAATGGAGTTGGATAGGTTCAGTTTGGATTGTGGAGTTTGGGATCAAATGAGTTCATTGAAAACCCAGGAAGCCCTAGGTGCGGATGCAGGAGCACCAGGACTCCAGTTGCATGGGGACTGTTTCAGAGCATGTGGGTCCAGGTGCCTTCCTGGGGTACAGTCTGGCCATATCTTTAATGTCCCCCAAGGGCTTCCCCTGGAGCTTCTGGATTACATTCCTACCACACTGCTTCTCCAGCCCCTCAGAGGGACTCCTGGGAAAAATGGTAAAAAGCCATTGGCCCTCTGCCCAGAAACCAGCTGTGCCGGTTCCAGAAGACCAGGGGTGACACAGGCCCCACGCAGCCCTTCCCAGGGCCCCTGAAGTCAGGGCTGGTGTCTGTCTGAGAATTCCTGACATGGTACCCATTGCCTGCTCTGCTGTGTGAGCATGCTGCAGAGCCTTTCTAATAGAAGGGAAGTGGGCAGACAGCTGGGGGAAGAATCAGTTACTCCAGAAGGGAAGTCGGGGTTGCTTCTAGAACGGCTCCGAAACACCAAGAAGAGGAACCATGCGGCACCCTACCTTGCCACAACCCAAATGGGTGCTGCCAGAGGAGGGGTGCCTTGGAACAAGGGAAGAGAGTAAGGAACCCATCTCACCAACCACTTCCTTTATTAGCTCATTCAGATTGTCCACACACCCTAGAAGGGAGTTGGTGGATCTAGGGCAGGGGAGGGGAGGAGATGAGGAGGAGGCACCTATGTTTGGGTCTCCCAGGAGAAGCACTTTCAGTTTATAAAATCTTCATGAAGGAGCTTATCAAATCCTCCCCAGGCCACACACACAGTAAACATCGCAAGGCTGAAGACTTCCTGCATACTTTCAAATGTCTTTAGACATAACAGCACAATCAAGTACAATGACAGAAAACACGCTAGGTACCAGCCTCTCCCCAAATCAGTCCACTGAGTAAGTCCCGGTGCAGCCAGTCGAGACGGCTCCCCAGGCTGTTGCCCAATCTGGCCCTAGCCCGTCTTTAGAACTTTGTCATCCACCTTCCTACTATGAGATGGAGTCTCCCCTCCCACCCATCATCTCTGCCAGCTCTTATCACAGTTGTGTGAGTAACACCCTATCTCCCTTTGGGAGGATCTAGTCTGGGAGAGTCAAAGTCTATGACAGAGCTCTTGGAATGGCAAAGTGTGACATGGCTGTCCCATGACTAAGCCCTGGGGACTTATGAGATTCAAAGAATCCTTGGCAAGCAAAGTGTGGCCTGAAACTCTCCAGTCCACCATTCCTTGCACTGAGTAGTGTTGGCATGCTCTGCTCTGTAAATGTGTTCAAAGATGATGGCGTTGGAATTGTCTTATTCGTGAAGAAACTCTAATGAGTAGGTACTCTGAAGTAGAAATAAATGTAAAACTTCCTTATTAAGGAAGGGATCTGTCTAGGCTGGAAAGATGGCTCAATGGTTAAGGGCACTGGCTGCTCTTTCAAAGGACCTGGGTTCAATTCCCAGCTCATAACTCCCTGTAACTCCGGTTCCAGGAGATCTGATGCCCTCTTCTGACTCCCATGGGCACTGGGGACATAAAACAACATACAACTAAAATAAAATCTAAAAAAAAAAAAAAAAAGATTTGTTATTTGAGTTCATGGAACTGCCATCAGCAGCCTTCTGATTAGATGAGAGTGGAGGATAAATGATGATTAATAAAACACAGAAAAGAAGAAAAAGGACTTTCACAGAATGACAACTTTCTAGTGATCTTGCCTCAGATGATCCAAGTAAGAAATCTGGAAGTATCTTCAGAAAAAAAAAAAAAAAAAGAGGAAGTCAAATGAAGAAGCTGCCACCAAATAAACCAAGGAGTTTAGATTTAGGAGGGTGAGGTTCCTCAGAACTCAAGGCAAACAGAACAAGTTATACACAACCGACCAAAAAAGCCACTGTGTGTGGGCTGGGGAGTGAGCGCTTGGAGAAACCAAGGGATGTTTAGCAAGAGTTTCCTAAGTAGTGGTCCAAACTAACCGAACAAATAATTCCTCCTACTCTCACATGACTGACAGATGTTAACTCGTTAGCTGATGACAACATTAGCCCCTCTGAGCCTGGACTTGGCCTCAAAATCCTTCCAAGCATAGTGTCGTCAGATAGTCAGGATGAACAAAATCTGTATTGGCCATCGTGGGGCTAGGTAACCAAACAATGCAGTCAAACTTACACATTAAGTTAGACTGAAATTGGAACCATGTTAGGTGTCCCACATTCCCTAAGGTATGTCCTAGAGTGGGCTTTTCTCTTTTCTCTAGGGTCACACTCCCTGGCCTAACTAAGCCAGGCTCTTCTTCTTCTGGAAGTTACTCGAGTGTCTTCAAGTTCTTCTCTGTTTCTTGGCTGAGAAAACGTATTCTCACTGGATTATTAAAATTGGCTCCTTCATCAAAACAGGAGGACTTTTTTGCTTCTTTGCTCTGGTCTGACTGTGCTCTGCAGGCCAGACAAAGGATATGGATGAGAAGTGAATGGGAAAAGGTGGATCATGAAGGCCAAGAATGCCAAGCCAAGAGGATCTCTTCTATCTCAGAGGGAAACAAGCAATGGTGGAACTTCAGCCATCCTTGGAGAAATAACTTATACAAGGCCAGAGAAAGTTCTCCAGGCAAGGACATCATTTGAAAAACTGATACAATCATACAAATAACACATAATAATGGCCCAAACCATAACAGTACCAATGACAGTAACCCAATGTCTTAGACCTCACTGAATGTCGGTCTCCGTGTTTGCTTTGCAAAATTATCTCACCTGATTCTCTCACACACTTTGTGGAGAGTGAGTATGATCTGGTATAGTCACCATGTGGAATAATGTGGCATTATATAGTAAAACTGATAGCAGAGGTTCATTTAGCAATTCTACCCTCAAAAATATATCATAATTTTGGGGCCCAGTGCCTATGGTGAGACACTTTGCGCAGCCTTGGTGCAGGGAGGAGGGGCTTGGTCCTGCTTCAACTGAATGTACCGGGCTCTGCTGACTCCCCATGGGAGACCTTGCCTTGGAGGAGGCAGGAAAGGGGGGATGTGTTGGGGGAGGATTCTGGGGGTGGGAGGAGGGAGGACAGGGGAATCTGTGGTTGGTATGTAAAATGACTAGAAAATCTCTTAATAAAAAAAAGATATCATAAGGAATGCTTCCACATCGGGACCAGGGCATATGCACAGGAACTTCCATAGTGTCATTACTTGTTAACTGTCCCAATCTGGAAACAGTCCAAATAACCACATGTTCACCATGAAATTGATGAAAGGTGGCCTGACTGTTGAGTGGGATAGGTTTCTAGAATTCAGATGAAAAAAAAAAACAAAAACAAAAAACAAACAAAAAAAACAGCTGCTTGCTGTATTATCAATGAACCAGCATATCCCAGGTACCCGAGAAAAGAATCATGTCACAGAAGAAATAAAATCATCTGATACTGTTAATACAAAGACCCTAAGCAGGCAAAAATAAACTATTTTTAGGAAGAGCAACAGATACCACAAAGCAAAGAAATGACTTCCCGGAGCTGGAGAGATGGCTCAGAGGTTAAGAACACTGGCTGTTCTTCCAGAGGTCTTGAGTTCACTTCCCAGCAACCACATGGTGGCTCACAACCATCTACAATGAGATCTGGTGCCCTCTTCTGGCCTGCAGACAGAACACTCACTGTATACATAATAAATAAATAAATCTTAAAAAAAAAAAAAAAAGAAAGAAAAGAAAAGAAAAGAAATGACTTTCCTAAATGTAAGAGGTGTATAGGTCAAAGCAAGAAAGAGATGCTTGGGCCAGGAAGGGCACAGGGGCCTTTCCATCTCACACTGTTTATCTGTTGTCCCTAAAGCAGATATAGTAGTTTCACTTGTATTTAATTTGCAGTATAACTGTTTTGTGGTATGTACATTTTCTGTGTATATTATATTTGACAATAAAAAAGAAAATTTCAATTTGTTCTCAACCCCCCCCCCCCGCCGCCGCCCCGCAATAGTATGGAAAGTACTCTCATGATTCTCAACTCACAGGCAAGCAAACTCAGATACTAGGTGGTCAGCAGCTGCCCAGTGCTAAAGCCAGGACTTAAGCATAGAAACGTCAATGGTTAAGTCCTAGGTGCAAAGCATCCCCAGCATCTAACTAGCTAGTAGAGTGGACAAACAGGTGGGACAGAAGTAGCAGGCAGGCCCGAGGAAGGCTACAAGAGTAGGCAAGTTAGTGAGCCATTGCCATAGACAGGGAAGTGAAAGGATCAAGATGACATCAGACTTTGGGTCTAAAATACATGGAAAATATGGGGATGGATTTTGCAAAGATAAGAAAACAAGGTCTAAAGGATAAAATATATTTGTAATTATTTTTAACCATGATAATCTGTACACAGGAGGAAGGCAAGGCTGCCATGGAGGAAGAGAGAGCACACTTGGATACGTGGAATGTGTTTGCCTCTGCCTTAGGGTGATGGTTGAAGCCATGGAGAACATAAGGTCACCTGAGCTGAGGATGCAGAACTAAAAGGGGCACTTATAGGGCCTCAAGAACCCCCAGAGAGAACAGCAGGTACAGAAGATCCAAAGGCAGGAAAGTTATCAAAACTGACGCTCCTTGAAAATACACTGAAGGACAAGCAGCTGGTGGACACAGAGGAGCCCAGTGTTCCTCCCGTCCAACTCAGCCATGAGGGTCCCCAAGAAACCAAGACAAGGAAGCAGGTGCTGCATGTCCACTCACAGTTGACATAACTAGGGGCGGAGAGAGCCTAGCCCCGGGACACAAAAGTGAGGGAGAAAGCATGTATACAGTCAGAACTGTATACTGCCTTAGACATGCTCCTGCTTCTAGGTACTCTAAGGGAAGTGATGGACATCCCCCAAGATAAGAATTTGATAGTAACAAAGCCACATTGGCCAAGTTCTAGAGAAACTAGTCCACTAAGCTTTACCTTGATTCATGTGATTAATTGATATTTTGTTCGCTTGTTCACAGAGACAGGGTTTCTCTGAGTATCCCTGAATGTCCCGGAACTCACTCTGTATAGACCAAGCTCACCTGGAACTCAGAGATCCACCTGCATCTGCCTCCCGAGTGCTGGGATTGAAGGCATGTGCCACCATCACCCGGCTTGTGATTAACTGATTATCAATATATTCTAATAAATTCAAGCCCTCCCTATGCCTATAGCTACACACACACACACACACACACACACACACACACACACACACACACACACACACACACACATACACACACACACAGCATTTCACAAGGTCTCCTGTATACTCCTCTTATTCTCAAGGTCAGCTTTTGCCCTGCATGCTGCTGTCTGGCTTTACTCTCTCCAATATTCGCCAGATGGCAGGGAAGCGGGAGGCAGACCAGTTAAGAATCAGAGAGCCAGCGGGAGCAAGAGACAGATAAGAGAGGGTCACAAGGGGCTGCATGTGATCACAGCACATTCTCTTCGTGTGCAGAGACAACAAAGGTAAAAGAAAACATTTGAAAGAGATCTTTTGTCATTGAAAATGATCAAGAAAAAACAAAGAGACCTTTGTAGTTGAAAGTTCTCCTGTTCAGACACCAGATTCATAGATAATGTCATGAAGTTGCAAGGTAAAAAAGTTAAATATAAACATTTTATTTGTATAACAAATTATTTTATGATAAAATGAAACTTGAAAGTCACAAATTAAAGATTATTAACATTGAGCAATTTGGTTAAAAAAGGAAAACTCTGATTTCTGGAATTTTGTTGCATAAAATCTCACTGTCTATGAAGATGGCCCAGCCAAAATTACCCTGGTAGAATCCCAGCTTTATCCCAAGACAGCTATCAGATGCGGCTCCATCTTCCACTAAGTGGTACCCCTAAGTCTTCTATTTAGTGCCTCCTGTTGCCGCCTGCTGAGTGTATGACACCACTTCTCTTTAGTAAGCCTCCCCTGGCCATCATTTTCAATGTTCTGGGTAGCCTGTGATATGCTGGGCATTACCTGGGAGCTTCAACATGATGTAGGCTGTGGACACTCCAGCATGGCATATGAAAGGAAGGCCATAGTCCTCCATTTTCACTTCTAAGAATGTGATGTTCACTGTGTACGAAATGTGATCCTTCAAAGAAACATTGGTTCTGGAAAGAAAGAGTCAGCCATTAACACGTGAGCCAGGTTTCCCCAACATAAGGTGTAGCTTGTTTCCTAGAAACAATGTGGGGGATTGTTTTGTCTTGTTTTTCCTAGAGAACTCTCTGGGCCATATTTTACTCTAAGATACTGGAGTGACTCCATATATAGAAAGTCTATAGTTGTAAATTTTCGTTTTCATCTAGACAGTCATAAAAAAAAGTGTGACTCTGCTGACGACAGTCCCAACTGCAGCGCTAATGGGCATCTTCTCCCCGCCCCCCACCCCCGATTTTACCCTAATGTGTCCACACAGCAATGCTCCGCCACGATCATCAGTCCTGATGTCATTTACATCACAAATCATAGCATCATAAGTTGAGTTTGAACACCACTGCCTGTGCACAGTCTCCCCCCAAGAAATCCTGCACTGATCCTCTCTGCGCTAACTCACAGTGAAGGACAGCAGCTCCAATTGCCACTGGATGGGATGGGCTGGATTTGAACGGCGGCTGGCATATATGGACGCTGTTTCTCTAAGGTACAGCTCATGTTCCGCTAACACTGATTCAGCTGAAAACTGAAGCATCTTGCATTGCATTGCAGGCAGAGCTAGATGCCTGGCTACATACAGCACATAATGGTCATTAAAAGACAAAGCCAAGCGCAGAAATAAAAGGGCCGGTGGCGCTGTCCATCAAAAGCAGTGGTCATAGCACGTTGAGGTGGAGGGAGTAACTCTTGCTCGCTTTCAGAGAAGCCCCCAAATCAGCACCTACTCAAATCCTTCCC
Source organism: Peromyscus maniculatus bairdii (assembly GCF_049852395.1). Lineage (NCBI taxonomy): Eukaryota > Metazoa > Chordata > Mammalia > Rodentia > Cricetidae > Peromyscus > Peromyscus maniculatus. The sequence goes on from NC_134872.1 coordinate 36,038,688, forward strand.
GGATGCGCTTGGAGTCACGGTAGTAGTCATCCACCAGGGTGTTGTTGACTCTCCAGCAGCGCAGGTTTGTGTTCTCCTTCGTGTCCGTTATGTTGCAGTCCACAACCAGGGTGGAGCCTGAAGCAATCAAAGTCACAAACACTGAGTGGGAGGGCTACGGAGTCTCGAGCTGTCAACCTGGTTAATAATGCAATGAACAAATACGCCTTGCTTTGGGGCCTGGAATATTTAATTACCAGAAACATCCCCCCAGGTTGACATAAAAGTGCCCGATCTTCTTTCTGTATAAAAGGCAGGGTGGAGGAGAAGCCTCCCAGGCTGGGCTGTGGAGAGATCTGCACACACTCCCCAACAGCGACACCTCTGAGGAGAGTCTCCCACAACAGGAAACATAAGTACTACTTCATCTACCCCTACTGATGCTAGCAAAGTACTTTATAGTCTACGGAGTGTTTCCTACTCAGCTGCCACCCCCAAGACTGTGTGCATCTTTGAAATAATTCAGTAAAGAAAAGTGGAAGGCACTCTTCTTGTGACAGATGAAAAACTTAAGTTCAGACAGATCGAGTGGCTTGCTCTAGGTGACACATGCATTGTAGAGAGACGTGAAACATGAGCTCTATTTCCTAGTCTCTAATCCAGTGATGCCCTACTTTAACAGATGCAGCCCCTGAACCCATTCTCCTCATTCCCTTATCCTATATCCAAACATCCCAAATCATATTTAGTAAGTCTGTATTTTCAATGTATCTTACCCTTCAGTCTAAAAAGGCCTACTTCACCTTTCAAGAGGAGTTCTTCAGTCTATGCGGTATTTTACATTTTATTGTGATGTATAACACATACAATAAAAAACCATGGAGTACAGCTAAACATCAGTGGGCTAAAAGAAAGTAAATATCCACGTCATCTTCCCTCCATGGAGAAAACAGTGTAGTTCCAGAACCGAGAGTTTTCCACATTCCCTTTCCTTCATTTATATTGCACTGATTGCATATTTATCACCAGATTCTGGCTTCTGTTGCTTAACATTTACTTTTGGGGCTGTTGCATGTGTTATACAGGGCAATATACTCTCTTTATTTCTCCTAAAATCACTACATACTCATTTGTGTTGTATGTGTTTCTGATATTTTCTTGGCAAGTCTTTTAGGAACTCTCATGTGTATGTTTCCTGAGGCATGCATGAACCCATTTCATGTGTGTGTGTGTGTGTATACATATACATGCATATGATCCATATACATAATAGGAACGCATAACTTCTCTAGTATTAGTATTGGATGTATACAATACAACAATGTGGTGGACTGTTTCCCAGAGGGTTGGTTCAAGCTGCACCCCTACCAGCTTGTGGTAGACCAGCTCCCACATTTATTTACCCCAGGGGCTCTTGAGGGATGAGGAATAAGAGACTTAGATCAAAATAGAGGGGAGAGAAACAGAGAGAAATGCAAGATAGCCTCGGGTGGGCCTAGATCCTTATCCACCAGCCCAGAACTTTATTCCAAAGGGCTTTTTATAACAATGCCAAGGGGAGGGGCAAAAGACCTCCCCCTTGCTAGATACAGCTAAGTGTAGACCCTTCCAAACACCTGGTACTCAGGCCCGTGGTCCAATCATCCTCTTATGCAGTCCTGCTGGGTACAGCCCCCAGGAAACCTAGATGGGCTCCAACACCAGCTCTGAGTAAGCTTCTTGTTGCTTCATATACTCAAGAGTACTAATGGTCAGACCATTTTATTATAGATGCCCATGCTCCGAGTTTAATTTGTATTTCTCTACACTACACATGAGCAAACAGCCACCTTATATTTTATTGGTCACATGCATGGTATTGATTGAACATTGTCCATTTTCCCTCCTCTCCCAGGTCCTATTTTCCTTATAAATGTGGAGTCTATGTTCACCTATTACAAGCATTTCTTGTGCTCCAAAATTTTTATACCTTTAATAGTCTTTTAATAAACAGAAATTTATCTTTAACAGCATCTTACCTATACATTTTTCCTTTACAACTAAGGTTTTATTTGTCCCAATTTTAAAAATATCCTTTATTACTTCAGAATCATGAAGATGTTTTCCTGCATTTTGACTATCATATTCAGGTCTACAACTCACCCAGAATTATTTTTATATGCTGTGAAGGAGAGGCCAATTTTCTTTTTATTATATATTACATCTAATAAGCAAGTATTATTTATTTTAACATTTTTAATTTCCCAGCCTGGTATGGTAGCACACACCTATAACCCCAGCACTTGGGGAGATGAAAGCCAGAAGATCAGGAGTTCAAGGCCAGTCCGGGATACACAATCTCTCTCTCTCTCTCTCTCTCTCTCTCTCTCTCTCTCTCTCTCTCTCTCTCTCTCTCATTATTATAAATTATCTACTTTTCTGTAGTGCGTTTATCAAAACCCAAAAGACTGGTGTGTAAGAGTATTTCTGGTCTTTCTCTTCTGTAGTCATTCCTCATACCAGTTATAGACTGTATAAATGTGTTAGCCTCCTAAAACACCTTGAAATTATTAGTAATCCAATCTAGTTCTTCCTAATTTAAAGTTTATTGATTCTTGTACAACAAAAAAAATGGTTTAAACGCTATAGAAGAGAACACATTAATCTGACTTCTTAAAATCCATTGAAATACTGATAAAGAGTTCAGTACGTGACTACTGAACACTGTTCCTCTGAACGTACAAGTTTTTAAGGTCATGTTATCATATTATGTATTCACAGATTCAAAATTGGAATTTGATCACTACATCTCTATCGGTCTGTAATAATGCATTTGCCTTAACATCTATCTTGATATCAACATAGTTGTACAAATATTCTTGGAAAAGTGTCCTTGGTGCCTCAAAGATGGGTGATGCTGAGAGCACTCAATAGGACAGATATTCGCCAGCATGTAATTTTCTATAGTACTTGTATCCCAGAGGAAACAGACTGGTGGAGTCATTAACAAATCATGTTAATGTCAAGATACTATACTAGTGTTTCAGACATGTAAAACTGGCTTTGAAAATCTTTATTGTATTAAAATAGGTTTAAAGAAAAAGTACAAGTGATTGTGGCAATTTAGATAATTTTCTTAGAATAGCTAAGTAGATATCCAAAGATCCTTCAACATAATTATGTTTACCCTCCTTCCTAAAAACTCCAATTCCCCTGCCTCCCTCATGTGCATTTGTGTGTATGTGTATGTATGTTTGTGTGTAGGAGATATACATTCAGGTAAGTTCACATGTATGTGGGGATGTGTATGTATATGTGTGTACGCATGGGAAGGTCAGATGTGAACCTCTAGTATCATTCCTCAGAAATTGTCTAACTTGGTTTTTGAGTCAGAATCATTAGCCTGAAACTTAGCAAAATAAGCTCACCTGGTTGACCAGTAAGCCCAGGGAGGTTCATAATTGTGCCTTTCCTATGAGCATGTGCCTCTGTACCCTGTTGTTTTACATGGGTTTTGGAGATCAAATTCTGGTCTTCATGCTTATTCAGCATTTTACCTACTCAGCTATCTCTCTAGCCCAGTGGTTCTCAACCTCCCTAATGCTGTGACCCTTTAATACTAGTCCTCATGTTGTGGTGACCCCCAACCATAAAATTATTTCTTATTTCATTGCTACTTCATGACTGTAATTTTGCTACTGTAATGTAATGTAAACATCTGATATGCAGGATATCTGATATATGACCCACCCAAGGGGGTCTTGACCCACAGGTTAAGAATCACTGCTCTAGCCCCTCCAAGTTTTCTTACTTGTTTAAATACATTGGCTACAACTTCCAAAAACAAATATGGGGGGGGGGGTCAATTATAGAACTAGCTGGTCTTTGTAGGTAGGTGTTTGTAAAAATCTATGGGTGCCCCATGGTAAGGAATGAGAGTACACTAATGTCTGTTGTTAGGACCGTTCAGACCTCTCCAAAAACCTAAAGGAGCACCCAAAACAATCGGGCTTGGGCCTTTCAAGCAGATTTGTGTCTCTTTAACACTGTCTGTTTTGCAGACGTTCACATTTCTAAGTCTACTATTCGGGGCTATGATTCTCTGGAAGTTTAAGTCTTTCTCCCCATAGCCACAGGCCTTCCTCCTGAACAAGCTCTAGGACTTCCTTCTACTTGCTATCTATTATTAGCAGAAGTAGCACAGTAAATGCATCATCTCTGCTTCCATCTTTGTTGCTTAGATGCTATCTTCATCAGTGTTCTACTGCTGGGAAGAGACACCATGACCACGGCAACTCTTGTAAAGGAAACCGTTTCATTAGGGCTGGCTTACAGTTTCAGAGGTGTAGTCCATTATCGTCATGGTGGGGAGCATGGCGGCATGCAGGCAGACATGGCGCTGGAGAAGGAGCTGAGAGTTCTACGTCCAGATAGGCAGGCGGCAGGAAGACAGAGTGACACTGTGCCTGACTTGAGCTTCTGAAACCTCAAAGCCCATCCCCCAATGACACACTTCCTCTAACAAGATCACACCTCCTCCAACAAGGCCATAAATCCGAATCCTTTCAACTAATGCCACTCCCTATGAGCGTATGGGGCCATTTTCATCCAAACCACCACAGACGCTGTTTAAAAAGAGGCAGAAGTGGCTATTTCTGTGCCTTGATTATTTCTACACTTAATTATAATTGCAATTAACTGTCTTTTGAGAACAGGACTGGCCACGTGCCATGACACTTAATTGGAGGTATCTCACTGTCACTACTTTCTGACTTAATTTCTAACTAAGGATGCTAATAATTAGAAATAAGCATGTGGCCATTTAATTTTTCTTCCTTTTAAATTTTAATGTTCTACTTGAACAACAGGAATAACATATTTTTATATGGTATAGTATGATGCTTGCATATGTTTGCTTTGTGGAATTACTAAATCATGCTGTGCCAGCTGATTTTATGTCAAGTTGACACAGCTATGGTTATCTAAAAGGAGGGAAAGTTAATTGAGAAAATGCCTCCATAAGATCTAGCTATAAGGCATTTTGTTAATTAGTGATGATGGGGGAGAGCCCAGCCCATTGTGAGTGGTGCCATCCCTGGGCTGGGGGTCATGGGTTCTATAAGAAAGCAGGCTGAGTAAGCCATGGGGAGCAAGCCAGTAAGCAGCACTCCTCCATAGCCTCTGGATTAGCTCTTGCCTCCTGGTTCCTGCCCTGTTTGAGTTCCTGCCTTGACTTCCTTCAATGATGAACAATGATATGGAAACAAGCCAAATAAACCCTTTCCTTCCCAAGTTGTTTTGGTCATGGTGTTTCATCACAGCAATAGTAACCCTAAGACACAAGCTAAGTAAAAAATGCATTATCTCACTGATCTAATGAGTAGGATTTTAATTGGTTTGATTTTAGTTGCAGGTTCCCAGACACAACACTGTGACTAGAGTCTATATAGTCTCCTCTCCTGAGGCAGCATCTCCCACAGATAGTGATGTTAAGTACATTGCTTTAATCTTTTGGGATCTTACTTATCTAATAAATCTGTCAAATATTCAGTATATTAAATTTCCCATTACATGGAAACAATTGTTCTGCCTTATTGTATTATTCTTGTATTTCCAAGACTTTTAGCCTTATGTATTTGATGCATGGTGACATAAAAATGGTATTTTTCTAGTCCTGCTGGAGAAGTAACTGAAGCCTAAGCAGGAAAAATTAGAAATTCAAGGCCTGCCTGGAATAGAGAGTGAGTTCAAGTTAGTGAGACCCTGTCTCCATAAAGAAATAAAAAGACCTGAGAATATAACCCAGCAGTAGATTACTCGTCCAGTGTGTATGAAGCCCTAGACTCAATCACCAGTATCAACAGCCCAAAAAAATGTATTTTTAAAGGTTTTGAAGTTTTAATTAGAATAAAATTACTCAATTTGTTATTTAAGATTTGAGGTCTTGAAAAATTATTATTAAAACACCCAACCTGATTTTTATGATAATTTTTGCAAATGATACCCTGCTAGGGCAATTATTTTTAATCTTTTAGATCATGCACTTTTACATGTGTCTCTTTTTAAAAGTATACTATTGGATTGACAAAATCCTAACTGGACCGTGATATTGACTGTATCTGAGGAGCTTCCTTTTAATGAAGACTTGATTTAATTGCTCTTTTCTTTCCTAGAAAGTGTTCTCTCTGTTTATTTTATTGGTGACATCTCTACACACACACACACAAAAAAAAAAAATCTGAGCCCCTAGTCTGAGACATTGAGTAGTCAATTCCCTTACTCCTTGAATGGATTTTCCAGAATAAATAACAAATAAATAATATAATAAATAAATAATAATAATGAATAAATAACCCAGAATTCCTGATCCAGACTATCTAGGAGCAGTAGTTTCACATTTCAGTAATTGTGTTTATGCTCTCATTGCCTTTGGATAAACAAATTCACAGAAGTCACTGAGACTCACAGTACTACAATTCTCAGTGCCAGAATGTCAATACCATAGTATCCCAAGCTCTCGCTTTTCACTTTGATACACCTCCTGTTGAACCCAGGCCCACCCAGAGTTGGAAATTAAACATATACTTGGATTCTCTACACCTTGAACATTTAATGTACCCATTGAAATAAGTGGGTCCGGTGAGCTCTACCTATGGTAACCCGGAGGGCTCCGAGAGTTTTACTTACCGAGTTGAACTTCAATGGAGTTGTTTTTTGGATATGTGATATTAGGAATCCTTCCTCCGGACACAACTTCCTCTGATAAGAAATCACACCCACAAGAACCACTCATTAGAACTACAAAGAAAATGATACACTTCCCAGAAACCCAATGTAATGGCATGAAGCACAGTGAGAGAAGATCTTCTCAAGCACTGGTCAAGAAAAAAAAAAAAAAAAGCCTAAACTCAAGAGTATGACACTCAGGATAACTGTAATGTTGCTGCATTCTGTAAAGCTCTTCACTTCGTTATTCAAGAGTAGAAGTCATCATCAGCTAGCTACCTACTAGATCACATGCATGTCAAATCTGGAGGTCATTCCAGTCAACAGCTTTCTCCTCATCCTCTTCCCATTCCTCACCACACAGCCCATCACACATTACCTCCTAAATTTTCAAAGGCTGGGCCTCTGTCTTCACTTCAGAACCATCTATTTTCTATTCTCTAGTCCTTTTAGACCAGCTTACCCACTCACATCTTGAATTACCATCCAAAGTCCAATGCTCAGAAAGACTTAACTCCAGGACTCACTCTGTGTTCCAGAGCCACAGAGGTCATGGCCTATCCTATCTCTCCCCTTGCATGCCTCGTGATCAACCTGCTAAAGACCAGACCTCTCCTACACCTGCTTTCTCCTTGAGCTATCTTGTCTCATTGATTAATGTCACCTTCTATCCAGCGGCATATGCCCAAAGGCCTAGAATCCATGAGTCCTTCCTTCCTCCCTACTCAATTAACTCTAAGAGGTGTGTTTTCCCCCTTTGGAGATGCTGTGATTGTATCTGGATCACCCCATCAACCATATCACCATGGTGCCTCTGCCTGCATCATGTCTCACCTGTACTTCTGCACCTGCCTCCTAACCACTGTCCTCTTCCCAGAGGGAGCATCGGCACAGTGGCCAGGCGGCTGCTTCAGAAATGAAAAGCATCCCAAGCTGTTCTCATGTAATCAACCCCACTGGCTGCTTGCCATGTTCTGAGAAGAAAATCCACATTGCCCTGTTTGGGATTCAAGTTCCACCTACCCCTCACTCCTGACTGATCCTCTAACCTCATTGCCTGTCATGATCTCATCAACCAAGGCCAACTTGCCTGTTATACATCCTTCATACTCAACATGGTTCCTCTTGTGGGGCCTTCACAGCTTCTTGGTCTTCTGTCTGTAAATACCTTGGTCATTCTGTCAATCTATAAACTCTTTTTTGTCTATCGGCATGCAATCACCTCCCCTATAATGCTACATCTCATAGTGGATTGTCTACTGTCTCTGCCTCTGCTGCCTCACAGACTTCAAGTTTCATCATGGCAGTACACAGATATTTCTTCCCTTCATCATCATTTTCTCTCTACCTGGCTAAGGCTAGCCTTTCCTATGCCCTCAGTTAAGAGTCACTGAATAACCATTGCACCCAAGCTGAGACTGTCAAGACTCTCTGGATGTAGGTTTGATGTCAGAACCTACTGTGCCTTCTCATTAGTCCCATGTCTCTTCCTTTTAGGATACTAGCACTGCACTTATGAAAACATGTATTCAGTATTCAAAAAGAAATTGAGTTCTTAGTGTTTGCCACTCTAGTTCAAATGAATAAGTGTTTGGGTTTGGTACCAGTAATTGTAATATCTAAAAGTGTTCTCTTATGATATTCTGTGCTAAAATATAAATAAATAACTTCTGTAAATTTTGTCATTAAATTTAATCTACTGTAAAAAAAAAAAAAAAAGACTGTCTGGACGATGTTACTGTGGTATCCTAGGTGGTCTCCAGGCCTCAATGCTTGTTTCAACCTCTCCTGCTTCAAGCCATCCCATGGTCAGTTTCTCCCATTACAAAGCAGCCTCATAATTCCCCACTCATGGTCTCTCAAAGGCCTTCCAGTGTGATAAAGGTTACAGATGGGTGGTCACCTGAAATTTTTCCCAACTTGAACTCAGCTCCCAACCCTCCTCTTCCCTGACACGCTTATACTGTAGTGAAATTCACTATGGAACCAACAAGAACCATGGTGTCTGATACTGTTGCCCTTGCCTTATCTGTGGCTAGAGAGCTCTTCTTATTTTCCTTTATGGTTTAAAGATCCGTCTGTCTTTCCAAATCCCACAGGGAACTCATTTCCTCTTGGAAGTCTGTCCGGCCTGTTGGTTTGCCAGTCTTCTAGTTCCTTCTGATTGTTCTCTGTTACCTAGAACATGAGCTATAATTCTAATTTTAGCACAGGAGGCCCAAACAGCCCCTTTGTAGCTCTGAACTCACTACCTGTGGATCTGAGGCTTCCCAATAGAAGAATTACATATTTAATTTTTTAATTATTAGTTTCAAACATAATTCTAAGCATATAACAGACTGTGGATAAATATTCATTCTACTGATCTGGCATCAGGACTCTTAGATCCAGCACCTTCTTAGAAACTTATCCTTTTAAGAAATGTCCTCAGCTACTCATGTCAGACTAAAGCATTGTGGCCATCAATTATTCAGTCAACGAATGGATCTATTACTAATAGAGAGCGGGGATCCAAATAAGAACAAGATGAGGGGCTATTTCCAGAAGACACCATCAGAAGGAGAGCCCAAGAGCAGGACAATCACAAAACAGACTGCAATTTGTTTTCTTAATGAAGAGATAGAATATTAAAATTGAAGACAGTCCAAAAATATTTCAATCTCGTGAGTAATTTCAACAACAACAACAACAAAAAAAAACCTAGTGCAAGATAAGGCAGGAAGAGCCATGTTGGGAAGGACAGAGGACTGGATCTCTGTAATAACGGGTCCACCATGAGTTGCCTGGAGAGGCTGCAGGTGGGCAGCAGGAAGCCACCATGGGAGCAGATAGCCAGGGCCCATGAAGCTGAGAAGCAAACAGCAATATTTAAGTAAACTTACTGATGCTCACAGCGATGTAATTTCTAACCATGAACTGTCTCCCCAAGTGTGTGAGTCTGGCCGTGCACGAATAGCTCCCACGGTCCTCTGCAGCGACATTGTTCACGAGAAGCTTTGTTCCCGAAAATGTATACTGCTTCCCTGGTTTAATCTCTTCACAACCCTAAAGACACACACATGAGAATTGAATGAGGACTGGGAAATGCTAGTTGCTGTGTTAGTTAGCATTATTCTATGAGCTCCGGGGAGACATAACTTCTATATTCACATGGTCACCGACAATTCAAACCTTAGTTATTAACAATCTAACCAGAAGACAATGCATAATATATACCAGATAGATGCTAGGTAGATGGGTAGATGGATGGATGATGGATAGATGGATGGATGGATAGATGGATGGATGGATGATGGATGGATGTACAATAGATAGTAGATAGATAGATAGATAGATAGATAGATAGATAGATAGATAGATAGATAGATAGATAGAAAGAACAGTGGGATTAATGAACAAACAGATTAAGGCTGCTGTGCTAGTCAGTTTTCTGTCACTTTGACAAAAACACTTGACATAAACAACTTAAAGAAAACATTTAATGTACTTGTGGCTTCAGAGGTTTTGCTCCATCATGTTGAGAAGTGTGTGGAGGAGCATCAGAGAACATACTAAGGAAGCCAGGAAGTAGACAGAATGTCTGAAGTAACAGACCTTCTCTTTTTCCTGGTGATTTCATCTGGAACATGGCCTATGAGATGGTACCACCCACATCCAGGGAGGGTATTTTCCCCTTAATTAGTCTTCACTGGAAATGCCCTGAGAGACACACCCAGAGGTGTTCTTTAAAATCTTAAGCATTTCTCAATAAAATCCAGTTGACAACATAGAAAGAGAAAAAGGGGGGTGGACACTTATCACTTGTTCTCTCTCTCTCTCTCTCTCTCTCTCTCTCTCTCTCTCTCTCTCTCTCTCTCTCTCTCTCTCTCTCTTGTTCACATACAGAAACCAGAAGTCATTATCAGGTATTTCCCTCAGCTGCTATCCACCTTGTTTTTTGAGACAGTCACTGACTTGGCTGACTGGTCATCAAAACCCAGGGATCTGGCCGTCTCTGGTATCTGCCAGTCTCTAGTGCACCACTACACCCAGCTTTTTTATATGTGTTTATTGCGGGAGGGGTGGGTCAAACCAAGGTACCTGTGTTTTTAAGACAAACATCTTACCAAGGGTGCCACCTTCCCTTTTCCCAAATCTCAGTTTATCACGCTAATCATCTTCACCTCACGTACCCACTTCCGGACTCTTGCCCAAGCCTGTGCCCCTTCCTTTGGGAAACCCCACTCCACAGACAGGCTGCTCGACTAGTTAAGTCCATTTTTTTTTGTTCAAATATTTGAGTTTCTATCTTTCCCAGCACTGTGAGAGACTTCAACAACAGGGGAATTAGACATTGTGACTGTCCTCAGGAAGCTCATAATCTAATATATAAAACAGATAAAGTCCTAATTCAATAAAAATGTAACTGAGTCAGTGTTACATTCTCTCCAGACTCAGCCAGCCACAGATGAGTCCTTATTCTCCAGTCCAGAACAAGGAGAATAAATCTATTTTGCAAGCAAAATTCAATTTAAAAAAATGTCAGAATAAGTACATGATTAGTTACAATGTGCAACATGTCTTCTTCCTAGATTTCTTACATTGCTCCAATAGAATATAAGAAAACTCCAGTTATCATTTGACAATTGTTCACCAAAAGATGGGAGCTACTATTAGGAATCAGAAGGATGAAAGCATCAGCCCCTCATAATAAAATTGCTACTTGGAATACAAAAGGCATTCGAATGAGTGTTGGGGAAAACTAGGTGTTTCATAGTTAGCAGTGGGGTGGGGACATGACATCCACATTTACATGGTCCCATAGAACTTAGACAATTTACAATCTACATCTACTAGGCACGTTAAAGCTGACCTCAGAGGCAACAAAATCTGTTGGTGTTACGTTAACGGGGAAAAAAATCAACACTTACCCTTGGATTAATTTGACCAAGAGCAAACTCAAGTTTGAATTCTCTTCTTCTCTCCCTGTGTCTTCTGTCTGTATGTAGTTTGGGGTCTGGGGCTTGTCTTTAGTTTGCAGTTACGTTAATTTCATATTTTTTAGAATATTTCAGAGTACAGAGTCACAAATTTTGAATGCTTTGGATTTCAAAAATCTCTTTTCTGTGTAGACTTAACTGGTGAGTCCCTGGCTAGGCACAATCTGTGCTGGGCTTCATGGTTGAGCACTCCCTTTCTTACTCATTCTCTCTTCCACATATCCAAATGATCAATCACATTAACACTTAACTTCACAGTGTGAGGGTCGTCTTGCCCCATTACAGTGACTAACAACACCTTTTTTTCCAATCTACTGGGGTGTACAGACTTTCTGTTGGTTTGATTTTTTTTAATTTCAGGGGATATCTCATTATCAAGATTTAAAGTATAAATAATAACAATAGCAGCCATCTACTGTTTTCCAGTTAGATTGTTATGGAGGTGCATTATTATGGAAATATATCTTATATTCTAAGAGAGTGGAATTTTTTTTTGAAGTGTACAGCCAAGTTACTAAGGCACCTTAAGATCTCTTAAGATTTAACCTGATGTCCTTCTGTGTCCTCAGCCTGATTGTATAACCTACCTTTAAAGAACACGTAACAACCAGCCTTACTTGTCTTGGATTTCCATGCATCAGCTTTTACAACATAACTAATACATAGTAGAAATTTCAAATTACTACTCCTCCTCACCCAGAGAGGAATGCATGCATGTATGCATGTTGCAGTAGTAAATGCTGAAAATATCAAACATGTGTAAAGAGACCTTTGGCAACAAATATCTAACATAAACATTGGAAATAGCATCCAGATATAACTTGATAATGGTATGCCTTCAGTACTGAGTGCTTTGGGGTCAAAGCTGGAGTCAGTGACCCAATCCCTTGTAAAATTCCCTTAAAGAATTATGTTAAGTATCCCTCATTCCTTTCCCATATGATGCTATAATGTTCAATAAATACAAAGCAAAGCTCCTTGTTGGAGACACATGGCAAGAGACAGTAAGACATCAAACAGGCACAGATAGACATAGACACAAGGATGGATTCAGACTCAACAACAAACAGACTAATGACAACCCCAAAACCACAAACTAAGACAGACAGAAGACACAGGAACAAAAAAGAATTCAAACTGGAATTGGCTCCTGGTCAAATTAATCCAAGGGTAAGTGCTGAATTTTCCTTCCTTTATGTGTCACCAAGACATTTGAGTACCTCTGGGTATGTCTTTAGCGCATTTAACTAATGCAGGTTGTAAATAATCTAAGCTCTAGGGGACCATGTAAATGTAGATGTCTTATCTAGTCATAGTTCACGGGATAATGACAACCATGAAAATACTGGTATTCACCAACATGCATTCAAATACATTTTCTACCTCTGGCTCAGCAAGTACAATATTTCCCAAATGCAAAATGTTCCAGAATATTCTAACTAATATGCACTGGATATAAAAGTCTGGTGAAGATGAAATCAATAAGATAGGCAGGAGTCTGGTCACCAAAAATGACAGAAAAAGAAAGAATAGCTGGAATGCTACTGCCAAGAGAACAAGAGAGCCACATTGGTGTTTGAGGGTTAAAATGGGCCATTCCCAAAGACTGGGAAGCAGTTTAGAACACCATTCCCAAAACAAGGCCGAAGTAGAGATCACAAGAAGAAAGCAAAAAATCAACAATGTAGCTTAAATTTGAAACAGGGATGCTTCATGGCCTCAACTTGATCTAAATTAAAAGGAATGGAAGGCACAAAGGAGAACCAAGGAATGAAATGATCAGACAGAGGCTTCACAGTGGTGGTGTTTGACTTGACGGGGTTACCAGCAGCACTGAGAACTTCAGCCATGTGTCGGTAAGTTACGGAAGAGGACAAATACAAATTACAGAGTTCGGGCTGAGCAGCTGGCTCAGTAGTTTAAGGGTTTGCTGTGTGAGCTTGAGCATCAGAGTTTGGATCCACAGAAACCCAGCTAAGGGTCAGGTGGGGGAGGCCACTACCTGTAATTCCAGCTTCAGACGGCAGAGGCAGAATCTTTCATAGTGAGCTCATTAGCAAGATTAGCTGCATAGGTAAGTGCTGGGTTTGATTAAGAGACCCTCCCTCATTGAATAATGTAGGGGAACAATGGAGGATGAATCTGGACACCAACTCCCTGCACACACTTGCACACATACCCACGTGCACCCACACACATGAAAAAACATACATGCCAAATGGAAAAAGAAAAAAATTATAGAGAGATTTGAATATCACAATAGCTACACTTAAGCGAACTGGTGAATTTCATGGAAGGTTTTACACACCTGAGAATAAAAGGAGTATGTCGGAAAGGATGCCAGGAAGAAGTACCCACTAAGGCACATGCACACAAAGTAACTGAGAACAGGAAAACGCATGTTAGATGTAGAAATCACATTTTAAAAAACAGATGAAATATATAGTTAATTAGAGTTCCAAAGGAGACAATAAGAAAATACTGAAGGAACTAGTAACTAAGGAATATGGAAGAAATACAGAGCAAGCTATAATTTCAAAAGGCATGTGCAGAATAGATGAGAAATCTCTATCTCAACTCACTGGAGCCACACTATTAAACTCCAAAGTCGAAGAGAGTATTTTCAAGGATTTCAGAGATTGAGGCCTATCATCTTGAAAAAGGACAGGAAGACAAGAATAAGAAAGGTGACCCTGTCCATGGAGCATGAAAAATGCTGGAAATCATAAATCATTGAATAATATGTTCAAACTGCAGAGTGAAAATAAATGCCAATCCATGAATATAGTACACAGAAAAAAATTAAAATAAGAACATCTTCAGAAAATGATAATTCACACTAAGAAAATACATGGGTGATGTTAGTTGGACACATATACTATACATAGTTATTCCATGAGCTGGAGAGTTGGCCCTGTGTGAGGGTTAAGAGCTCTTCTTGCTCTTTCAGAGGACCTGGTTCGGCCTCCAGCTCCTACAGCTGAACACACAGTCATTTGTAACCCCAGGTCCAGGGGATCTGATGCCCTCTCCTGGTCTCTGTGGGCACTGCATGTGGGATACATTACATTCAGTCAAAACACTGAGACATATAAACTGAAAATAAATCTTTAAAAAATTATTCCATGCACAAGCTCAGAGATATTGGTTAGACTATAGATGAAGAGAAAGTTCTATGTTCGGGGAAATTCTAAAAGAATACTGATTAGGTATAGCAAGAACGTCTTTGGGTATTTAAATTATCAGGAAATTAAAATCAGCAGCTACAGTAGCGTGTAAGCCAAAAAACCTTTTAGGGAGGGTTTAAAACATGGCAGTCTTTCATTTCTTTAGAATGTGATAAAATACTATTTCATATCAAATGGCAATAATTGAAGGCTGACTGGGGATGAAGTAACCAGTCAATAATTGTTGAAGATGTCCGCTATGAAATTCATAAAAATAAAGATGAACAATAAATGCTTAATTTTTAAAAAGTAAGAAAAAGAAAGGGAATAGTTTTAGAACCAGAATGATAAATGAAAACCACAAACAAAGGGGTTCAAAGGTAATATATCAGGCATCACAGAAAATCTGAGGACTAAAAATCTAGCCTAGACCTTTTAAAGGCCCAGACACCTGCTACTTAAAATAAGCATGCCCTAAGAGCATACAAATACAGAAGGTTAAAAGTAAAAATATAGAAAAGGAGAATCAGTATCCCACCAGCTACCACAAGAAAGCTGGTGTTGTGGTATTAGGACCAAAGGGAAGCAAACTTCAAGAAAAAAAGAAAAAAGGCACACCTCAGAAGTTCAATGGAGCAGGAAGCCAAAGTAGCTTGAAATATTTCCGGAAATAACATCTCAAAGTATAATGTAAACATTGATAAAGTCAGAAGTATAGCAAAATCAATAATCACGCTAAGTTGTGTTAACAAGTCTGAGTTAAACTAAAAGAGAATGGGGAAGGATAAACCCGCTGACTTGCATAACGCAATCCACAAGCCCAAATTTCAGTGTTTATGCTGTCTTCAATAGGCAAGAAACATCAACAGAAGTTGAACATAGGCTGGTCCAAAAAGCCAGCCTCAGATTTCAAAGATCTGAAATTGTATAGAATGTGCTGTCTGTCATACTTCTTTATGTCACAACCAGAAATGTTACCTTAAAAAATACCCAAACACTGTGGCATTTGTGAATTAAGCAACCCGTCAGAAACATCTAGAATCAAAGAAGATGTCACAAGGAAAATCAGAATAATTTGAGAATGATAGATTAAAACCTGCAGAAGTCAACCAAGATGCAGTTTCAAAGAGAGCCACAACCTTAAATCTGTATATTAGAAACTCGGGCTTAATGATAGGAAAATCTGTCTCACAATGTTCATAAAATAATAGCAAATTAAAACCAAAAAATCAAATAAAGTAGTGGGGAGAACTAGACAAAAACAGAAATTGATGAAGCAAAGAAAGAACAAATTAATAAGAGATTTATGAGGTCTGCAATTAGTACCTTGAAAACATCTCTAAAATTGACAAACTCCTGGAAGAGTAATGAACTAAAGAAAAGAAGAAAGGGGAGCTAAAAGACACTGGAAATTAAATCCTATGGACATTCAAAAAGAAAATAGAAGTATATTTTAATAGTATCATCTTAGTGTATCAAAATCAAAATTTCTAAATGAGCACACCATATCAACTCTGTCACAAATAGAACTGGATAAGATGAACAGTTCTTTAGCTCTTAAAGACAACTGTATATGACAATAAAACTTGTCCTCAGAGAATGTCTGTCTAAGTCCTGGGTGATGTCACTACTAAGGTCTGTATGTGTGTAATAGGAGAGCTAATGGGTTTACTACTTTCTAGTTTCTTCTAGAAATATGAAACATTTCTAGAGTAAAGAAAACTGAAGTTTCTCTCTATTTACTTTACAAAGCTAGACTGCTCATGTGTGAAAATCTGACATAGATATAACACAGGAAACAAGACTCAGAACATTCATGATACAAAAGCTAAATTAAAAAAAAAAATCTAGCAAGTTAAATGTTGAGTACATACCATACTGAGGGATTCCAGGAATCGAAGATGACTGTAAGATCCTCAAAGCAATCTTGTCATTTGCGGTGGTTTAAATGAAAAGGCCTCTATAAGCTCATGTACTTGAATGTATGATCCCCAGTCTACGAAATTATTTGGGAAAGACTGGGAGGTGTGGCCTTGGAGGAGGTCTGTCACTGGGGGTGGGCCCAGCTAACACTATACACTTAAAAGAAAAAAACTCAATGAAGGACTGATGATCAGGCTTATCATTAAAGTGCTTGCATTAAAATCTAAGGACACCAGTTCAATCCTCAGGACCCACATGGTGAAGGGTGAGAACTGAGCCCCACAAGCTGTCTTAACATGCATGTCATAGCAGGTGCATGTACACACACACCACCACCACCACACCACACCACACCACACCACACCACACCACACCACACCACACCACACCACACTCATATTTAATTACAACAAGCAAACTCCAGAGGAACAAACACTATCATTCATCAGGAAATGCAGTAAAGACAGAACAGGACACAGTCTATCACCTGAAAAGCAAAACGTTACAAAAAGCAGGGCTGCAGGGAGCTGAGCTTTTGTCTTGCATGTGCAAGGCCCTGGGTTTCACACCCTGCACTATCAGATACAGACACATTGGAATGCTAGCATTGGTCATATTCTCCAAGACCCAACTGCTCCATTCTTCTGCAGAACATTCCACAGAACTGCAAGCATGCATGAACCCGGAGGTGTACACTAGCTTTACTTTAACTGGAAACAACTCAAGAGTCTGACGATGATGGTGAAATACTATACAACAATTAAAATGGACGATGACCCAGAAATACAGACTGCAGTGTGGATGGTTCCCACAGGTTTACTATCGGTCCAAAGAGGCTAAAATACAAAATACTGCACACAGATGATTCAAATATGAAGTTCAGAAACCAGTAGAACTAATGTAATAGTCTAAATTAAGAAAGTAGTGATCCTGGGAATGAGGAAGGCATATTTTGGTTTGGTTTTTAAAGGTAACAGAGGAAGTCTTTGGAGCTAATGGTAATAGTTAACCTTGATCTTGGTGGTAAGGGCAATTAAAGATGCATTTACTTTCTGACAACCCATCATCATTTGTCTACCTGTATGTCATTCATCTATTTTCTACATATATTTTAAATTTCAATGAAAATACTTTAATACATGCCATTTGTTTCCCAAGACAAAGAAATGTGTAAAATCTGCTATAAGTTACAATAAAATGATAAGGAAAATTAAGAAATACAGAAAAAGACTTAGACAGATCTGAAGAGGATTAAAAAATAAACAATAAACTCAACAAATGGTTGATCCCATTGATAATTAAGAGGGAAAAAATAAAATAAAAACTACAAGGCAACATTTCATGCTCACCAAATAGATTTTTTTCCCCAACAGGGTCTCTCTCTCTCTCTCTCTCTCTCTCTCTCTCTCTCTCTCTCTCTCTCTCTCTCTCTCTCTCTCTCTCCCCCCCCCTCCCTCTCTCTCTCTCTCTCTCTCTATATATATATATATATATATGTGTGTGTGTGTGTGTATGTGTGTGTGTGTGTGTGTGTGTGTGTGTGTGTGTATCCCTTGCTGTTCCAGAACTCTCCATGAAGACCAGGCTGACCTTGAACTCACAAAGCTGCCTCTGCTTCCTGAATCAAACTGATTTTTTAAAGTTTACAAAGTTATCCTAACCTTACAAGGAAACGCCTATAGGCCTAGTGAGTCAATTTGATATAAAACTTTGGAAGCAACTTTTGACATTGGTGAAGCAGAATGAATTATTTATTTGTGCCTTTGCCATCTTGAGAATGTCACACTGTCAAAGATGCCAAAGACAGGTGTAAGAACAGTGATTTCCACATTTCACACCGGGAGCCAATGAACATAAGTGAAGATGAAGTCTGCTACAGGTGGGCTTTCAGAAGGACAAAAGGCTTTGTTTAAATGACCTTGCATGGGAAGATGGTTGTACCAGGTTAGGGAAAGAGCGGGTGGGAGTGATATGTTTACCCTGGAACGAGGACTACACACAGAAGCAGACAAGAGAGAAAAAAGTTAATAAATAATTTGTCAGTATAGATGAAACTTTCAGTGAAATGTGCCATTCCCTAGGAAACAAAATCCTACCAGAACTCAGCAAAGAAAAAAGGAAGACATTTGAGTAATTCTGTCACAGAACAAATGAGGATAGGGGACCTGACAGATGGAAACTCACGACCCAAGCGGTTGGAAGCAAGCAGAGGGACCTGAGATCCAGTGTCGAACTATAGCTATTCTGCCAAGACAAAGCCAAGGTTAGAGTGAAAACGAGATGAGGAAAGATGAGCATGAGAAAATGTTCACATTTCAAAGGCTAAGATGCAGATGTTAACTTCCAAATACAGTGTTATATGAGGCTGCGACCAGAACTGGTAGTGGCAGCCACCTGCTGGGGGCAGTGTGTGGTGAGTAACACGGAACAGGAATGGCAGGGGGCTTTTCATAGGCGTGACTTCATATAATTCCTAATTTTTATAGCACCGGGACATCACAGTCACCCAAACAAACCAATGTGAGTGAAAAAAAGATAGCAAGAAGAGCCTGAAAAAAATGGATAATTGGGAGTATAGAGAAAACACAACCATATTACAAAACAATAGCAATCATAAGTTTAAAGTAGTTACCAGGGTCACAAACCACTTGTTGTCTTAGACATACGAAATACCAAATTTGCCCTGAAGGACTTAATTTCCCCTTGAAAAGAAAGTAGATTTTATGGAAGAGGAGAAAATAGTATCAATAGAGGTTTTATGTTGTTGCCTTTTTGTTTTTACCTTATACCACTTTATTGAATCCAAAATACAGCTGTCTGGGAAGTAGAGATGACACATCAGACTGCCCGATTTCCCCATGGGTAAGGTTTGTTGATACTCATCCGATGAACTTACGGGGCTCTCCATGGAAGAATCACACCACTGCTTCCTAAAAACAGTTAGGTTCACAGCTATTTGGAAACAGCTGTGGGCATCCCTATAAGAAAACAGGTTGAACCCAGTGAATGCTTACACAGTCCCAGAATTCAATCCGCCATTTTCACATCTTTCCCAATTCTTTTCTAGACATTCATAGACCCTATGCCTCCTACGAAATAACAAGCAGCCCACAAACCATGCATCACCCAAGGATAAGTGGTATTTGTGCAGTGGAGACAGTGGCATCTCATTCAGTCTGGCCCAGGAGGGGCCAATGAACACCAAGGGCCTCTGGCACTGTTTCTCTGAAGAGACTAGACAGTGTTTGCGCCGGATTCATTGCAGCCACAAAAGCCACCTACACTTACTCCTAAAGAAGTAACTGATAAATCAGAGGATTTGGTGAAATATAAAACAACTCTCTGTAATTCTTTAAAATGTCAATGGTGTGAAATCCAAAGACCCAGAGCTGCTCCAGATTAACAGAGATTAAAGGTACATGGGACACACCCAATCTACAGGTGGGAAAAGCAAGGTTTGGAGAGATAGCATGATATGTTGTTGTTGGTCAAGCTAGTGCGGGAAGTCTCAGAATTAGACCTCTCTAGCCAAACGTGATTTTCAGGTGGGTTTTACCAAAATCTTGAAAAGCTTTACAAACTGAAAAGGAGAGGGAGGAAGAGGGACGAGAGACAGACAGAGAATATATGAGCAAAAGGAGCACCTTTGGTGGGGCATGTGCTTCCAACTGACTATAGTTCTCTCCAAACTATACCTTACGTGCCTTACGAAAAGTTTTTGAAGGAGGCTCATTTTAATCTGGATCAACCAGTGGTCAAAAAACTTCCAGTATTCTGAGGAAATGGCAGCGATAATATTGATATCAGCATACCTTGTAAGCTGGTCCGGGCTGAAACAACATTTCAATGAAAAGGATGTAACCTGTGCTCCAAAGTTGATTCATAAATCTGTAACTTGTGCTCCAAAACTGATTCATAAATCTGTTCTGCTCTCAAATGTGCTCGCTGGAAGTCACCTCATAACTGTTTAAGGCCATCCTGAAATGTTGACTCAATGCACTTTGCCTCGACACACATCCTTGCTGGTTGTGGCAGCTCACACCTGTCATTTAGTACTTCAGGGGCTTGGGTAAGATGGAAACTGGTCTAGGCTATGTAAAGTGTCTCAAAAATCAAGGTTAATAATACCCAGTTTCTTCAAAGATGTATATAGAAAGTATATAGAATAAAGAGGGTAGTGTGTGAATTGGTTCTCCTTTAAATGAACTTACCTTATAACACACTGGTAGATGCCCGAGTCCTCATTTGCCAAGGGAAGAAACAAAATCCAGGTCCCGTCCTGGTGATTTCTAAGCTGTCTGTTATGGGAGAGTGGACTTTGGTTGGGTGTTTTGTACCATGTCAGATTGACTGCCCCGTTTGTTGCAGGAGGGTATGAGCAATTGAAAGCAAAAGGCTGGCCCTCTGAAATGATCTCATAGTACATATCAGCCTCTTTACAACTCCCTAGGGAAGGAAAGGAAAGGACAAGAAACACCATGACAGAAAACTGGTGTCATTACTCATGTTAGAAAACATCTTGTTCTGGGCAACATGAATTTTTATTTGGGAGTTTCCAAACCCAGTCGTTTAGGAGCACAATGCCAAGGCCTTCGAACGTATCACGAAGACAGGCCTTCTGCAGGCCCTCCACAAAACCACCACTCCCTTCTGCCTTTATTCTTCTATTCTTCCGTCCTTAGTTCCCTCTTCTCCTCCTCAGCCCCGACCCATCCTGGTCATCTGTTCTTCCCGGACTTGCAGTCCGTTACTGCCTTGAATAAAAGGCATCCTCCTCCCACAGTGGATGGTTTTAAAGACGCCTTCCTTTTAAAGCCCATGTCTACCAAGTTAGTTTTTCTTAGAAATGTGTTCTGTCTCTGGTAGCTCTGGACCATAAAATAAACCGTTCGTTATACAAAATAGACGCCACTAGTAATCCAGCCACGTCAGCACTTGGAATTGAGTCCACGGGCATTTGGACTTCTCCATATCACCTAAATTACTCCAAAGTTCCAAGGTGACATTTGGGCTTGAGCCTCCAAGAACTTGGGAATGAATTTTTTTTTTTTTTCTATTTCCCCATGTCTTGGACTCTGCCTACCAGATCATCTGGGGGCAAGAGTGATAAGCAAGGCTGGGCCTTAGATGATACCTTGAAGGTAGGTCAGAGGCCTGGAGACGGGTAACAATGGATGCTCCCCCCAAGGTGACAGGCCGCTGGGACCCAAAAACTCACAAAACAAACGTACGTACCTGCTGCTGTCACAAAATGTGGAAGCATGAAAGACACCCCGCAAAGCAGCAAGGGCAACATCCCCATTTTGAGCTACAGGGGATAAAAGAAGACGATAGGAAAAGTAAGAGGGGCAGCTGGGCTGGGTGCATCTTCCCACAGGCATCAAGGCTCAGACTTCTGAGAACTCAGTCCTCCACGTTGGCCTCACCATCCCAACGCTGGCCCGCCTCCATCCTTATTCCACACCACTTTTCTGTGCCAGACCCTCAGAAGCCAGGAAACTCAGACTGGCCTGTAGAGGGGACCAGTGGGGAAGGGTGGGAGACAGGGGCAGGCAGATATAGTGGCATGTCTTTCTGTCACTTTAGAGCGATCCCACGGCAGCCAGAGCAGGCTACAGACCCGCCCAGCGCGCGCCTGAGATTCGCCTGAGATAGCTGAGCTCCCCGGAAACCACGGACTCTCGCTGGCTGAGCAGTGGTCTCAGGTCCACCTGGGAAGAGCGGGCAGGAAGCGGAGAGAATAACCCGAGCCTGAAGACCCCCCCCCCCCAACTCACGTTCAGGCTCCACGCCTGGGCAGGGACAGTCACCAAAGCCGCCCCAGTGGGATCGCTGGCTCCCCTCTGCCCTTCCCTAGCATCGATGCTGCCCAGGGCAGGGGTAGCAGGGGAGGAGGGGGGAATCCACCTGCCTATGGGATCGCAGAGCGCGGGGGCTCCTAGAGCAGAGCGGGAACCCCGCCAGGGACCAGATCCCCGCCAGTCACCGCATTCCACAGCCTG
This sequence comes from Peromyscus maniculatus bairdii, assembly GCF_049852395.1. Taxonomy (NCBI): domain Eukaryota; kingdom Metazoa; phylum Chordata; class Mammalia; order Rodentia; family Cricetidae; genus Peromyscus; species Peromyscus maniculatus. The sequence goes on from NC_134872.1 coordinate 36,061,443, forward strand.
GGCATGCCTCTCTGCCGCGGGCGGGCGGAGCAGACTCACCTTCCCCAAGTGGAGCAGGACAGAAAGAACCCAGCCCTAGAGAGACGGTCAATCTTTTTTGCCTGATTCCAAACTAACATGTTCATCTATCGGGAATGTCAGCTTAAATCTGCTCCAGATTATCGCTTTAAAAAAAAAAAATCCTTTCCTTTCCAACTCTATTAGAGCAGTTCTTACATACCCAGCACTGCCCTAATATGGACTATCCCAGAAGTGGAAGAAGCCATTCCCCATGGCATCTGGGGAAAGGCATTAACCCTCTGTCGTCACACTAGATCTATAAAGCAGACATCCTATCCTACAGGTTGAGCACCGCTCCTGTCTAAACTCGCCTTAAAGCGCTGCTCACCTAGACCTGTTGTCCCCGAGGCACCGGAGACCCTCCAACCCCCACCCCACTGGGTATGGGTAAGAGGAAGACATCCAGTGCAATCAGCCCATCAGCTTCTTAGCCGGGCTTTCCTAGTGGTCTTTGTGGAATTGGGGACAGTGAGACTTTCACAACAACCACAGCATCGGTCTTTTCTGTGAGCTGTCCCAAGCTCCCGAAGTTAAGGTGGACAGGTGCCGCCCATCATGCCTTACCAGAAGTCCTCGGGACCTCATCCTTACTTACACTTCCTGGATGATTCTCTCTGTGTCGAATAAGTATTTTGACTCATGAAGAATCAATCACTGGGCTTGGGATACAGGACAGATTTGAGGATTGCGAGCTTTTCAACAAACAACATGAAATTAAGAAAAATAGGAAACAGTCTAAGAAACAGATGCTACAGATTCTGCCAGTATGGAATTTAAATAAAAAGAAAACTCAAATGTGGAAGAAACCGGTAAGGGGAGGCTAGATTTGATCAGTATAAACCGAACACCAGTCATGTAAACAATTAACACAGAACTGATTAAAGTTTTAAAAATGAAAATGAGAAACTGTAACATGTTTGCTTGCAGAATCTCCCAGAACAGCAGGTAGGAAGGAAACGAATGAGCACTTGCAGAGAGGTCCAAAGAACAACTTTAGCTTTGCTTGTGACGGCCAGAAGAAAGCCTGCTTTGGGAGAACTTTATGAATTCAGTCTCTTCCCTTGTCCGCTCTGCTTTTCACTTTCATGTCTTTCCGGTTAAGTGTGTGCCGTGCAGTTGTTAAGGGCAACGTGATTCCAAGCAAGTCGTGTCATGTAAGCAGCAAACGAGGAAGGAATCTTCTCCCGGCTTCCTGTAACTATCCTCCATGCCCAAATTGTGGGATTTAAACATTCGAGGTGTCGTCCTTCTTCATACAGGCATGCTGTTACATAGTATACAGTTGTATGAGCATGTGCAACCTGCACGTCCCTCTCCTTCAGCCAAAGTTGTGGTTGTTCCAACTTTCCATTTTGCTATTCATTGTAAAGAGTGTTGCTGTGTCAGCCTGGCAATGTCCTCTTGCGTGTTTGAGAGCAGTCCCCAGATTATTAAATGAGTGTGTCTTCATCGGCATTGGCAGACCTCTAATTGTTTCCATGGTAGCATCCTCCAGAGAAGGATTTCATTGCCCGGTGTTCCTGCCAAACATTAAATGCATTCCCAATGTGCCCGATGACACAAACAGGGCTTAGAGATGTGGACCCTTCCAAAGCGTGCAGTCGTGTTGTTTTCTGGTAAATCCAGTTCTAAAGGATAGTCAACAATTAAGAAGCACATTAGATAGCAAATCCGATGAGAAGATAGGAAGGGTGTCACAGTCATAGCCTTGCTCCCGAGCAGTGGCCTGGAGCCCAGCAGGGACACAACTGGGAGAAGTGTTCTCCTTTTCTTTTTTAAGGTTTGTTTTTATTATTTTTAATCGTGCGTGTGAGTGCAGGTAATCATGGGTCCAGAAGAGGACGTCAGATCCCTTGGGGTTGGAATTACAGGGGGTAGTAAGCTACCTGATAGAGGTTCTGGGAACCAAACTGGTCTTCTGCAACAGCTGAGCTGTGCCCCCTGCCTGGGAGAGCTCTCCTGGAGAACAAAAAAATCAGAACAGAGTTTGGAGAAATCCAACAAAACTGAAATGAATGTAATGTGGTCACCACAGCAAAGAAGGGGAGAGTTAGGTAAACAAAGGTGTGGAAGGAGATGGGGGCAAGGTCACATGGGGCAGAGAACAACGGTAGAATGGCTGAGTTTATTACAGGTAAAATTAAAAGATGTTAGAATACTTACATCAGGAAAGTATAATCTCAAACTCATTGTTTCAATGTTATCTTTACCACTAAAGACCACCAAAAGAGACCACTAAATGGACTCCGTGGCCATGAGTTTTAAAAACAAAGAACACTTGAAGTTGGGAAGGAATGGTATGGTGTGGGGTAGGGGACAATCTGAGGAAGGAAAGAGGTAGCCATCATATTCAAAACCAGGTAAAGTCGGTATATGCTACTGAACATCAGGATAGTGTGTTCCCTTGGGACACTGGTGGGGGGCGTTGGGACCTAGACCAGCAGGTCATTCTTCAGTAACAAGGTCCTGAGAGAGAGGACCAGGAGATCAGAAGATAGAGAGGATAGAAGATAAGAAAGTTTGGCATCAGGAAGTCTGGAACAGGCTACGCCTTACGCCACACACGCTTATTAAAAAGTGCAGCACCTTATATACTTTTCCAGGGGAGAAATGGGGTGGTCGGAAGGAGCTACCATACAGTGGGACGAGGTCAGCAGGAAGCTAATCAAACAATGTTGCACAAGGAGAATGTGGGGTATCTCCAGAACATTACAGACCAAGCTCACAGTGGCCTTGAGACTGATAAGCAATAGCCCCATACAGTGGGAGGAGTTGGGTTCTCAGCATCTGAAGCCACGGCTCCCCCGGGGCACTGGCCCCAGGCCACTACTGGCTCAACCAAGTAGATTCCTGGCTTAGAGAAGGAGCTATGTTCTTTCTCCATGCATCAGGGCCTCCAGGAAAGCCTCAGTTGAACAGGCAGACAAGCTATCTATCAACAGATACCCAAGGAAGATGCTCCCTTATTGGGGTCTTTTTTGGACCTACATGCTTGTGACATTGGTTTGCTCTCTTATTGCATTTTTCAGACCTGCACCCCAATAAATCAAGAAAATCCCTTGGGAAAAACTCTTAGGAGGTAGGGTTACAAGGCCCCAGTCAGGTGGCTCCTACACAGCCTATGAAATAGGTGATGTGGCTGGGGTTTACCCATGACAGTGGAGATTAATATCTGGAGACACAGTTTGGGTCTATACCAATGTCTCAGCTCTTTCTCAATATCAGTCTAACTTGTATGAAATTTAGAGAGCAGCAAACCACACAATGGAGTAGAACCTAAAGCCTGGACATCTGTCGGGTAGAGTGGCAAATACCTGATTCTAGATGGGCCACTGCCTGGTATAATAACCAGCACCATGGTATAATAATAATCCAGCTTAATGGATTCTGTGTTATATTTACACTCACGCCCATGCAGGCACACATTCACAAAGTTCTTCAGCTTGTGCTTGAAGGAATCCACTGCCTCCAAGACATCCCACTCCAAAGTAGAGTCCTGTAAGCAGATCACTTCCCCCTGTAGAAAAAGGAAGCCTGGCTGTGCGGCTTTCAGTTGGGAACTCTTGTTCGGTACTCTAGGTCTGTAAAAAGAGGAACCTAGTTTGTCTGATAACTGTGTATCTAACTTTACTGTGATTCCTCGATGACCCTCCTTTCCAGAACAAGAAACCAAAGTCAGAGGTGCAGACGAGTCTTCAGGACCCTCACTTTTAGCTGACGGCTCCTGGTCCTTCAAGCCTGGACAGCAGGGAGCAATCTTTCCTAGCACTCTGCATGTGAGGCTCATAGTCACAGGACCCACAAGCTGGTGGCATATTTTGGTTCCACCCAGCATGACCATTAACAACCCAGATCCTTTCTTACTCTGGCTGTTCCTGGGCCATGTTTTCAAACCAGCTGTGACGTATTTCCATATCAAAAATGAAAGAGCTCATATCTATCCCGCATCAGTGCCATCTGGAGAAAGTGGGTGGTTAGAGCACCTGTCTCCTGTCTCAGCATTATTGCTCACAGATGAGGGCTGGCGAGAACTGGGAGAAAAGGCTGTCCCAGAGGCCAGGTACTTCTAAATACAGCTTTTGGACACATTAATGCTTAACTGAAGAAATACTCATCTCAAAGGATATTGTTTTTGACCACCAAGTTTGCAATGATGTCCAGATGAGTACTCAATTCCACTACTGCCCTGCATGTGAAAGTACTGTGCAAAGTCTCTGGGGAGTGTAGTCAGCCAAGAACCTGAAAAACCCATGTCCTGTGCAGTCACGCCAAGTAAATCACCAGGGAGGGGACCAAAGTTATTTTCGGAAGGATGTTTTGTCATTTAGGCTGTGTATATTTAAAAACGGGGAGGGGAGGGAATCTAGATAGCCAACAAAAACAGAAAAGCCATCCATTTGGCAGCCTTAATAACAACTTAGAGAGCATTCTTCAAATACATTATCATGAACAAAGATTTGGGCTAAGTTTTTGTGTGGATGTGAATGTGGATGTGTGTGTGTGTATAGGGGTGTGTGTGTGTGTGTGTGTGTGTGTGTGTGTGTGTGTGTGTGTGCAAATGACATGGCACACATTTAGAAGTCAGAGGATAACTTTTAGGAGTTAGTCCTTGACTTTCAACCTTTCATTTTTAACTTTATTTTATAGTTGGTTACTTAATTTTTCTTATCTTCATCATCTCTGGTGGACTGGAGACAGGTGGGGATGAGAAGAGAAGGGATCAGAGTCAGGGGAGGGATGGAGGAAGAGAGCACTGGGAGAGACAACTGGAAATGGGGGGGGGACTTGGGGGATGAAGTAGAAATGTAGTGCAATGGAAACTCCCTGAAATCTACGAGGGTGACCCTAGAGCAAATTTCTAGTAATGGGGGACACAGAGCTTGAATGAACTGGCCATCTTCTGTAACCAGGCAAGGCTTCCACTTGAGGACCAGAACACCAACCCAGCCACAAAGCCTTCTACCTACAATTTGTCCTGCCTGCAAGATGTGCTGGAGTCAAGATGGCGCAGAACTTGTGGGAGTGGCCAAACAATGATCTAACTTGAGAGGGAGTCTACACCTGATACTGCCTGGATGGCCAGCAACCAGATGCTGAATAGCCCAGAGAGCCAGGGTAGAAACAAACATGACTTGCCAAAATAAAAGTCAATGACATGATTCCTAATGATATTCTGCTAAACTTATAACTCATAGAGTGGAGCCTAGCAAAATTGTCATCAGAGAGGCTTCATCCAGCAACTGATGGGAGCAGATGCAAAGACCCACAGTTAAACATTAGGCTGAGCTCAGAAAATCCCATGGAGAAGGGAGAGGAAGAATTGTAGGAGACAGAGGGGGGTCAAGGATACCAGGAAAACACAGCCCACATACTAACCAGGGCTCATAGGAGCTCACAGAAACTGAACTGACATTCGGGGAGCCTGCATGGGTCTGACCTAGGTCCTCTGCATATATGTTATAGTTATCTAGCTTGAAGTTCCTGTGGGACTCATAACAGTGGGAGCTGTCTCTGTCTCTTTTGCCTGCTCTGGGGACCCTTTTCCTCCTACTGGGTCGTTTCGTCCAGCCTCAATATGATGTATGTACCTAATCTTATTGTAACTTGCTATGCCGTATTTGGTTGATAGCCCTGGGAGCCTGGCTCATCTCTGAAGGGAAAGGAGGAGAAGTGAATCTGGGGGAGAAGGGAGGTTTTCAGGAAGGGGCTGAGAGGAGGGGAGGGAGAGGAAACTGGTTAGGATGTAATAATGAGAGAAGAAAAAACAAATGAATTTCCATGGCCACTGCCTAGTGGCTTTTCCCTCTCAGCTTTTGATGTCTTGGGTGGGAGAAAAGAGCGTGCATGCTAGACAAGCATTCTAGGATGGAGCCTTCTCCTTCCCCTTATAATAATGCCACCTAATTTCTCTATGCCTGTAATGAGCACTTAACCAATTACCCTCGGAGAAAACTTACTTCAAAGGTTACAGTCAAAATAAGTCAGTGAAGGATGTAAGACATTTTATCATGCAGAGATGCGTAAGGGGAGCCCACTGCTCACTTTGGCACTGGGCAGGTGTTAAATATTGTTAAAGCACCATTGAAATATGTTAAAAATTGCTGTTGGTGTTAATGCTGGGTTCCTTAAGATCTTATTGTAAGCATTGTAAGCACTCCTGGTGAGTTTCCTGTAGATGAGCAAAGATACTTAGAAGAGGCGATCTGACGGCCTAATTTGCTACGGCTAATCTGGCTGCTCTGGTTGCCTTCAGGAAATGGACTGTCAGTCACATAGCCAGCCTGACTATACTTGGGACAACAGTGGCCATTTTGAACTCTCCGTGGATGCCTTGAGAAAGCAAGCAGCCCAAGATCTCCACTGAGTGTGCTGGCTCCTGAAGGTGTAGCCTCAGCCAGGCAGTTCCAAATCACTGTACTAGATTTATTGCTACTTTGGGCCTTAGTGAACGCCAAAGGCTGTTGCATCCTCCTCCACCCAGACCAGAGAGGGAGCACATGGCCTGGTGGCCTAGTAGAGGGATTGCCGTGATAGGTGTATGTCATGTGATATCAATGTCTGTAGGACTCTTCATTTGCATGTGATGTGCTGAGACGGCTACAAAGCCCCTCTTCTCTCTCCCTAAGCATTCTGTTCAGACTCACTTGGTGTATTGGCTGAGACACCGTCCTAACTCCCTTCAGTTGTAACACTCACTCAGTGAAAGAGTTCTCCTGCATGGTCTCTTCCTGCCAACTTTAAGAAGGGGCTGAGCTGGTTGCCTGAAGAAAAAAGCAGCAGAGACAGCTGAACAGTCAGCAAGCTGGGCACTGAAAGGGACAGGGCAGCCGGCTGCCTGACAGAAAGAGGCCAAGCTGTGGAAGAGGAAAGATGTCTGGCTGTCTAACTGCTGAAGAAGAGGAGAAAGATGACATTTCCTGTAATTTTCCCCTTCCCTAAAACTTGTTTGGGCACATGCATATGAGTGCACACACACACACACACACACACACACACACACACACACACAACCTATTCATTTCCTGTGACTTCATTTTTCTCTAGAGCTGAGTAGGATTTTTTTTTTAATATGAACTACATATTTATTATCCATCCATCTCTTGATGGACAACTAGGTTGTTCCAATTCCTTGCTATAGTGAATACAGCAGCAATAAACACTGGGTTGTAAATACCTCTATGGAAGGTTATAAAGTCCTCTGGGCCAGGAATGAAATAGCTGGTTCCTATACGAGTTCTATTTTTTTTTTAAATTTTTGGGACCTCCAAACTGTTTTCCATAATGACTGTATCAACTCGCATTCCCACCAGTGGTGAATAAGGTTCTCCTTCAGGTTCTTTCCAACGTTTGTTGCCAGATTTGTTGATGACGGCTGTTCTGACTGAGGTGAGATCCTATCTCAAAGTAGTTTTTCATTTGCATTTTCCTGATGACAGGATGTTGAGCACTTAAAGAAATATTTCCTGCCCATTTTGTGTTTCCTTTTTTGAAATCTATCTATTCAATTAGTAGCCATTTTGTTTCCTTGGCACTTGGTTTTTGCAATTCATTTTAGAGTCTGGAGATTATCCCATGGATCTAATTGCAAGGGAAATTTGAGGCTTCAGAAGCAACCAAGCAGAACAGGGAATTCTGTTTAACTATCAAAAGTGTTCAAGAGAGACAGCCACTGTCCACAGCCCTCAAGGTAAACAGGGTGCTGCAGCTGTCTCAGCCTCAGCCAACACGTAAGTAAGATGGCTGGGAGTTTAAAAAAAAGAAAAAGGGAAAAAAGAAAAAAAGGGAGAGCAGGAGCCAGGCAGAAATGAGCACAGGACAAAAGCAGAGGTTGAGTCCCAAGTGAGTTGGAAATAGGCAATCCCTGTCATCAGTGAAGTCTGAGGGGTCCTTCTCAAGACGTGCAAGTGACAGAAAACCGATAAGCCCCCAAACACGTCCTAGACCAGGAAATAAAACCCAAATGACACTCACAACCACTTCTAGGTAAAAGGTCCTTAAAAAGGTTGAGTAAACATGGCTCCCAGCAGGCTGAGCTCAGAGTTGGAGTCAACAGGATCCTTCCTGCCCAGAGTCTAGTAATTCAGGCCCAACTGGTCTAACAGCTTCCCATCTCAGAGAGGCAGAGTTAGTGTTTCACCTTCAGATTTAAGACGAATCAATGTACAGGAATTAGACACTTCAATCTGCCAAGGCTTCCTCAGTAGACCCCCTGAGCAGCCTGGAGAAAGACTAGTGCTCACTTTAAATAGTGTCATCCATTTCCTGTAATGTTTTCCTCCTCTAAAACTTATTTGGGCACATATGCAAATGCCCACCTCCCTCCTACACACAGGGAGGCCTTAATTCTGCTTATAAAATGATATTATTATGCCCCCAAGTCCTTCATCCCCATCTTGCACGCTGTTTCTTTGTTTATGATTTCCTCTTCCATGTGATCTTGTTGCTGTAATGGTTCATTTCTGCATTTTATTTTAGTGAACGTGAAAACCTTTTCAATGTACCATTCGCTAGCTGCTAAAACTAAGAAGATATATTTGGAGATTCTGTCCCAGATACTGGATGGAGGTGCTCCATGTGTGACCTAGATACATATGAATTCTGGACAGAGGTGCTCACGTGACCTAGACGCATATGAGGTCTTACCACAGAGAGTGAAGCTGGGGTTCAAAGCAGCTGGTGCTCTGCTCTCATTCAGAATTATGCCTGGTCAGGAATTCATAACTCAGGTCTTTTTTTTTTTTTTTTAAGGTGGCACTTTTATGGAGAAATAATTCCAGAGACCTCTACCTCCAAGAGAAGCTAGTTTAAAATAAGCAGGGAATGTTATTTTATGGAGAGGGGCTACAAATGGCTTATTAGCAGTTTTAGATCTGACCTAACACATTGCTAAAACAAATATTGGCAAAAAACAGAAGTACGCTGGAACATTGGTTTCTTTTTTATGGGAAATTTAGAAAAGGCAAGTTTTCTAGATACCAGACTGCAAACTTTTGTGTTCCTTGCATTTTAACTTTTTTATTGAGTGGTTTACTCAATGAAACTACAATCTCTGATCATAGAAGTCAAGCAGCTTTACTGCATTTGATTTAGTTCATAGATGTTTGCATGAAGCATGAAGGGTAAAGGGGCAATAATAATAACAATAATGGTAACAGTAACAGGATATAAGATTTATATATGTTTACTGACCAATTTAGTGCTGTGTTGAGGATCAAACTCCCACATGCTAGACAACTGGTCTACCACTGAGCAACAGCCTAGACCTTAATCCACTCCATAAACAAAGGGACAGATGGGGCTACATAAGGGAAATCAGGGATTATGGGACTGTTTGACCAGTGACCTCAGACCCTGTCTTAGAGTTACCATTGTTATGATAAACACAGTGACCAAAGCCACCTTGGAAGGGAAGGGTTTATTTGGTTTACCCTTCCACATCACTGTTCATCATTAAAGAAATCAGGACAAGAACTCAAACAGATCAAGAACCTGAAGGCAGGAGCTGATGAAGAGGCCATGGAGGGCTGTTGCTTACTGGCTTGCTCCTCATGATTTGCTCAGTCTGCTTTCTTATAGCACCCACCAGCCCAGGGGTGGATACATCCACAAGGGGCTGAGCCCTTCCCCATAAATCACTAATTAAGAAAATGCTTTACAGGGTTGCCTACAACCTGATGCTATGGATGCATTTTTTTCAAATGAGGCTTCCTCCTTGCCCATGACTCTAGCTTGTGTCAAGTTGACACAAGCAGACCTCTACTCCCCCTACCCAAGAAGAACACTCTGCAAAAGGCATAGTCCTTTATATCAGGCCTTAGAACATGTGTAAGCTGAAGAAAGGACAGACAGATTTTCAATGATACTCAATAGAATGTAGCCAGAAGTCTTCCTGTGTCCTGCCTGGCCTGCGGTCAGGACAAATCACTCTCACCCTCCAGTCCTACAGCTGCTCAGACCCAAATAAACATACAAAAGCTTATATTATTTACAAATGATATGACCTAATGGCTTAGGCTCCTCACCAGCTAGCTGTTAATCTTAAATTAACCCATTTCTATAAATCTATAATTTGCCACATGGCTTGTGGCTTACCAGTACTTTACATCTTGCTTCTCCTGGCGGCAGCTAGCAGCATCTCCTCTGTTCTCCTTTCTCCTTCCTCCTCTCTAGCTGGAATGTCCCACCTAACCTTATTCTGCCTCACCACTGGCCAAACAGCTTTATTTATCAACCAATCAGAACAACACATATTCACAGCATACAGAAAGATATCCACAGCAATAGAGGGTTTAACAATTTATTGGAAAACAAGTTGAGTCTATTGATTCATAATACACACTGTACATAAATTTGGGGGTTTGTGATACATAATATTTAGCATCTGCTGCAGAATTATAAAATCGAGGTTTTTTAATAAAAAACACTCTTCATTATCGATCAGTATAAATATAATTTATAAAAAATGTCATTAAAATGGCTCAATATTTTTTCTATCATTATAAGTAAAATTCAAAAGGCAGGAGAGAGAAAAATATACATTCTGCTAAACCAGTTTTAAACACTGGTAATTAAATACATCGTCGCATGTGCAAACTTCTGCGACACTTGCTTGGCCTTTTAAAAACACCATCAGAAAGCACAGTGAAATCCGAGTCATGGGGAAAGCATGAAAGATAGCTTAAGCCAGAAACTTCTGGAGAGGAGGGGGCTAAGTCAAAGGAAGCCCCCACTGCTGGATGTGCAGTTTCATCCTCTTCACCCTCCCCTGGGGACCAGGAATGACACCACCTTCCTGTTCAGGGTCTTTCTTGGCACAGGTTTATCCCTTGCCTCTGCCCCCCACCCCACCCCCAGTTCTTGATGTCACACTATTTGTGGTTCTCTGCTATTGCTCGCTCATAATTTCTGGCCAGGTTTCCCGTTAGCTCTAATTCACTCATAATATACACGCATGCCAATACATTTTCTGGATGACAGACAAAAAAAATTATCGGCAAAACTAAACTTTTAAAGAAAGCATCATGGGTTAGGCACAGACTTCTGGTTGCCATCTGGGACAGCCTTGCTTTCTCTGACCTAGCAATCCAGTGACGCATCCACTCAGTGCTCGCAGGTTGGATCCAGGAGAAAAGAGGTAGAAAGTGAGTCAGAATCTCAAAGTGTGTGTTTTTCTCTACCTCTATGTAGGTGAGCAGATGCCTTTTAAATAATATTTGTGCTCACCCATAGCAGATGTTCAAAACACGAAAAACAGAAGGGTACCCATATTCATACAACCCTTAAAACTGTGGGTTTCTTCTTGGCATGTGAACCTGGCTTTGCAATCTTCCAGAACTATTTAGGATTATTCTGAAGACAGTCATCAAGTTAAAAACAAACAAACAGAAAACTTCTGTACCACAAAAACCAATTTGCTTTCATTTGTAGTTAGAGAAGAAATGTTGACCTTCAGGGGGAAAGGATTGGGAAATAAAAACATCATGCTGAAAATTCTAAAGTTAGTTTTTATAAATTCCAACACTGAAAAGGACTGTTCCTTCTGTAAAAACATTCCTGGACTCAGTCGCTTCCTATAAAACACTCACATCTTCTCCCATGAGGACTGAGGGAAGGGTAAGCAGACAGTGATGGACCTGAAATCAAAAAGTTGGAGCACAGGGACAGAAGCCGGAAAGTTCAAGTTCAAGGTCTAGTTACAGTAGAGTTAAAAGAGGAATTCTGTAAATAGGTCAGTTTCTCTGACCTATGTATAAAATTAGAATAGTTGCGAAATTTAAACACAATTATCCAAGAACACTTTAAAATAAAGGTCTTGGCAAATCTACACCACATGTTCACATGGCAGAAAGCAATAAAGGACGGGGGAAAGACACATCCACCAGCTTTCCCTGCTAGCAAAGAAATCACCTTCTAAAGTGACCACCGGCAGGCGGCATGGTAGGCATGACAGACAGGCAGACAGGCAGCTTGAGTGGCCAAGACTTAGAGTAAGGAGAGATCAGGAGCTTGAGGATTTTAGCATTGAGATAAAAAACTTCGAACTTTAGCAAATTCCTTGTCAGGTGAAGAAAATGAAGAGTGGATCCTAGTCACAGGAAGTGGGGAGCGGCTAAGACGGAGGTGTGCTGAGAGCCCACACAAAGGCTCCACTCTGCAGTCACACAGCAGGATGGTGGTGACCAGCAGGCTGACAGAAGAGCACTGGGACAGGGGACAAGACAGGGAGGAATGCTGTGCAGACTTCAGCTTCTGCACACGAAGAGCCTGTGGACGTGCTGTATGTAGCGCGCCGCCATGGCGTGAGGTAAGAGCAGTCTCGTGCATGAGGGTGAATCCTCGGGCTATGCTTGTGGCAGAGCGGAGTGAGGCGGCAGGCATGGCAGAGCTGCAGGTCCAGGGAAGCAATAAGTAAAATGCACAAGAATAAGGACGAGGCAACAGTCATTCCAGAGTGGATGGGTGAACAGAAGAAACTTGTGGGTGGCTTCCTTCTACAGTTAACTTAAAAACCCACTCTCTTCTGCAGAAAGGTAAGGTGGCTACAGTGGAGGGAACCCGGGAGAACCCTTCTTCATTGAAATGACAGTTTTCGAGGTCTATAAAATAAAGTTAAGTCTTTGAAAACTAGGTTTGGTGGTCAAGGGGTCTGGAAAATGCAAGGAAGTTATGCCTTCTACTGTGAGGTGTCAGTAAGCTTGGGGGAGCCACTTCTTCGCCAATGACCCCCAACACAGCCACAGTCCCACTGTAAGGCTGCACAGCATTGATTAAACCACCCACAGATGTGGCCATTTCCTGAAGCTTAATCCTCCCACTTCCCTGCCTCAACAGCGAGTAAGCCTCCAGAGCAGCATCCCTGAGCATCCATTGCCCTGGAGCTTCCCAGACTCTCGATCCGAACTGTCCTAGCCCACTACTGTCACCAAGTCCTATTCCCTTAACGTTCTGATTCCAGGTGACCCGGGGATAAGGGACTACGGAGGTGCATTTCATGACAGTACACATAACTGGGAGGTGCAGCCCAGCTGCAGCATCCTCAGACAGAAGGCATCCCAAAGTCCTTGGTCCACGTCTGTCATGCTAGCCGAGAGGTAAGTGAGTCTCTGCCTGCATTTTCTCCTTGGTGTCCAGGCTTAGTAAATGGTGTCTGGACACTGGAGACTGACGCTGGGCCGGCATGTGGTATCTCACGTTCTTCCAGAACTTGGTGTTTGCAGACTGTGGTCTCGCTTTAAAGTCCCCTGACCATCGAATGGCTCCTTGTTTCCGCTTAATGAATTGAATAGATTCTGGCATTTTCTCATAGTCTTGGATGTTCTCCAACTCAAGCAGGACAATTTTAATTCCTTCCCGGGTGAGAGCATTATATAGTGCTATGTGCTCTTCAGATGAGTGACCCAGCCAGCTGAAGTCACCCATATATCTCATTAAAATGATAATCAGCCTCCTGCTTTTCTTTACGTTTTCATTAGTAACCTCGATGATATCTGCAAGACACAGAGCACAATGTGGTCAGTCTAGCTGCCATCTAGACATTCTTTCCTGAACTCAACACTCAGAACGTTCTTTGCAATCTCTGTTCTAAGGCTCCCGTTACTTTCCCCCGGCCTAACGAGGTCCAAAGACATTTTCATTTTACAGACCAGCTTAAGAACTAACCCACAAGAGATGGACTTTGCTCTTGGAGCTCAGAAAACCCTCAGGCAAAACTTTTAAAACATCTTGCTAAATCATTTGATCTATAATACTCCTGGCTTAGTAAAACAGTTGCAGGGTGACTATTACCTATAACTAACTGTCATTAAATTTTCCAAAAGGGTAAAAATCAATTAGACATTGACCCAACAAACGAAGAGAAAATTTAACATTATACACCATTGAAGAAATTCTTTAAAGTCTTCAACTATGTCCGTTGGTACCAACCCTCTAGAACTGGAACTCAGCAGCTAACTTCACAAGAAGCATTTCCATACCTTCACCAGCATAGTCGTCCCTTCCACAAATGAACAGCTTATATCCAAACTGTCCCTCCAAGACCTCAGGCAACAGTTTAAACACAAAAGTATCTAAGTTTGAGGATGATCCTTCTCCGAAGGTCTTGGGATAGAGAATATAGGCATCATAGGCCTTTCCATCGGAAGCTAAAGGTGAAATGAGATGTATTTAGAACCATGGGGGGAAGTGGAAGATCTGATAAAGTCAACATCACGAACATTTGATTCAGCTTGATACACTCACCTGGCTGAAAGAGCAATACCTTACGTCTAATGCCACTTTAAAATTCAATGTGGTAGCAATTTGTATGTTTTGTTCCTATATTCCTAACATTTTAAAGAATGGTATGCCTTCTCACATGTTTTTATGTGTGCATTTGATTTTTCCCTCAGATATTTAAATAGTGTCCAGATTAATTGTTCTTGTCAACCTGATACAAGCTAGTCATTTGAGAAGATGGAGCCTCAGCTGAGAGCACTTAGTAGGCTAGTTTGTCGGCATGCCTGTAAGGCACTTTCTTGATTCATGACTGATGTGGGAGGACCAAGCCCACTGTAGGTGGTGCCACCCCTTGGCAGATGGTCCTAAACGGTATAAGAAAGCAGGCTGAGCAAATCTTGGAGAGCAAGCCAGTAAGCAGCACTCCTCTCTGGTCTCCCTCCCTTCAGTTCCTGCCTTCACAGTCCTGCTTGAATTCCTGCCCTGACTTCCTGACTATAAGGTGTAAGGTCAAATACACCCTTCCCTCACCAAGTTGTTTTTGGTGATGGCACTTTCTCACAGTAACAGAAACCCTAACTAAGACCAATAGTCACAAAGCCTGAAATCAGACTATCACCTTTGACTACTAAAAAGAAAAAAAAAACCTATCATATCACTCTTTTGAATATATAAAATGTAATCTAAATAATAGACTATTTTCTACACACTGACATTAACTTGAAACACAATTTACTCCTCATGAGTTTCACGCATGTGCAGAGTGTACTTTGATCATATCTACCACTCACTGATCCTCTTCAGCTCCCCCCAGACCCCTCCTCTGAGCATTTCCCCCTCTTAACTTCATGTCCTTTCCTTATATCCCACTGAACCTGATTAGTGCTTTTTGTACTGGCATCAGCCTAGAGCCATCTTCTGGCCATGAGCAGCCTACCAGGGGCCATAACATCACAGAAAACTGACTGTCCCCAGCAGTCCGCAGCTACAAATCCTACAAATCGCTCCTCAGCTATGGGAGGGGTGGAGTGGATGAGGTAGGGTGGGGTGAGGTGAGATCCTTATCCCCATGCTGAGATGATGATTGGCTGGATCTTGTGCAGGCAGCCACAGCTTCTTTTCTAACATTAGCAACTTGCAAACTGCTCCTCTTGCCCTTTGAGCGTGCACATTTGACTTTATCTACAGAATATTGTTAGTTACGCTTGAAAGCTTTTTACTTTTCTGCAAAAATTGCATGTTGAGATTTTTTTTAACATCCGCATCAGTTTTCATTAATATACATTCTCTCTAAAAAAAATTATGAGTTTCATTGGGACATTTCCACAGATGTGCATAAGGTACCCAGATCACACTCACCCTCATGGCCCTTTATTTTCTCCCCTCCCTCACAGCACCATTTAAAATTCTTGTGTCTTGTGTGCTTTCTATTTACTGTGTTTTACTACAAAATGGTCCTCACACAGCATTTAATGCTACCCTATATACTTTCAATACAACCATACCTTTATCACCCTTTCCTTACCCAATTCTCTAAACATCTCAAGCCTGCATTCTACTTATTCTACTTCCTGTATTCTTTATGTATGATGCTGTGATATTAAAGAGAAAGAGGGATTCTTCCTGGAGTGTGGAAATTTCTTTCTTTCATTTGAATGTGGATCATGGATCCATAGGGCACATGCAGCACAGAACATGTCCTAACAGTGGATTCTGGGTCACTAACTTATAGACAGATGTTCTCAACACCTGTATATCATGAGATATGGAAGTTAGGGTGGTAATTTAGAAATGGACATCATCAGGCTTTATCAGTTATGAAACTAAATAAGAATAAATGTTCTTCTTGTCTAAGCCAGTATTATCATTAAAAGCCTTCAGTAAAAATACTATGATTCATCTTCGAACTGTCTAGAGGAAACATTTCATGGAATATAAAATTATACCTTTTGGGGGTAGGAAATCAGAGCAAGAATCCCTGTACCAAAGCACAATGTCAACCTTGAAGATTTTGTAGATGAAAACACACCATACAATTGTAGCTGTTAAGATGACAAAGGTCCCAATGATGTAATTCTTGAAATCAGGGACTACAACAAAAAAAGAGGAGAAAATCATTAGAACCAAAAAGAATGAAAACTCCAGTCCCATAGCAATTTTAATATATTTACTGCAAAGAAAGCTTATTTGGGAACCACTGTGCCCCCAGATTCATGTCTCTTCCTTCCCTATCATTACATCAATGGACACTAACGAGCTGGGCAATGTAGCTTAAGTCCATAGAAAACGAAGGTGCATTCCTTTACAATTCCACCTACAGTATAATGTACACTCTGAGAAAACCTGTTGGGGACCAGAGAGACAGACTTCACTCTAGCACAACAGAAAAAGTCAAAATCACCCAAAGCCTGAGTGACTCCCTGAGGAAGGGGAGTCTGTCAGGAAAAAAAAAAAAAAAAAAAAAAAACAAAACTGAAGAGGTAGGGCAGAAAGGAAGTGATGTTTCCCATCCCCCACAGTCTTTTGGTCCCTCCTCATAATTCACCCAAAGAAGAGGAGTGGGGGGGGGAAGAGAGGAGAGAAGCGGCAGGTAAAGAGGAAGGGGGTGGAGCAGAACCCAGAAGAGGAAAGACAAAGAAAGTGCCTTTTTGCTGTCAGGACATGGGTAGCATCCAGAAAATAGCTGAATACTCAATGGCTTTGTCTGTTTTATTTAATTAAAATTATGTTTGTACACATGCCCTGATTCTTAAGCCCTGTTTTAAATACTATGGAGTATTTAAACAATATTCACAATTATTTTCAGCACTGGTTTTTGACTATACCAACTCTTGAAAAACCAGTGGCTTCAGATATGCTTCTTATAAACAGGACATTTAGGCTTTCCCTGTATAATCATCTCGTTTAGTTATGTGCTTAAAAATATTCATAAGGTAATGAATACGAAGCAAATACTGGTAGCTACTGGTCCTGGGAAAAGAATAATTTGTAAGAGAAATGGTTGGCTTTTTTATGGACCTTTTAGTAAAACAAACAAACAAACAAACAAAAAAAAAACTAAGAAGAGTTCCTGTGCCCGGGATACATGATGCCTCCAAAGAGACACCCAAACAGAGGCAGGGAGGCAGATTGAAGCCAGGCAATGGGGTGGGAAATTTTCCTAACAGAACAGAGAATTCAGGCCAAGAAGCAAAAAATGATGAGAAGTTGCAGCTGAAGAGGGATGAGAAATGTTCCAGGTGAAGGAAATCACACAGGAATCCACCAGGCTACGCAATACATTAGGTTAAGTAAACGTTCGTTACTTACCTGGATATATTAATTTGACATGTGCTGACTCTAGAATATTTGTGTTCTTGACGAAACAGATAAATGGATACTGATAAAAACGACTTTGGACTACTGTAATATTAAGTATTGTAATGAGCATATTCTTTCTTTTGGATAGATGTTTCACGCTGTAAGAGAGAGAGAGAGAGAGTGAGAGTGAGAGAGAGAGAGAGAGAGAGAGAGAGAGAGAGAGAGAGAGAGAGAGAGAGAGAGAGAGAGAGAAGGGGAGTAATTAGAGTAGGTAAGATACATCAATAAGGAACAATACCTATGGGCCCAGTTTATTGCTTTATTTGTAACATAAATTATAGCTCAAATAATCACCTCCGCCCAATCATGTACAAATAGTCTATTGGCAAGATGATCTGAAGTTGTATAACCTCAAAGTCAGGAACAACCGGTAGCAAAGAATCAAGTTAAAATTATGAGCTTATGAGGAAAAATACACACACACACACACACACACACACACACACACACACACACACACACAGCCATACACATTCTGGCCTCCATGGGTGTATAGAACTGGGGCAGATGACCAAGGGCATGGCATAGAAGGGACGGGGAGGAGGAGTTACTAGAAACCCTGGAGATCTTTATCCAGCCCATTGCGATGGAGGGGAAGTGACAAATTCTTGATTCCTTCCACGTGTCTTTCCAAAGGACTTAACACACAGGAAGAGCACCTCGTTGCAATGCTGTAGCAGCACAAATCGGAATGTAAGATAAGGGCTTTTAGCTGGTGTGGAATTTGTCCAGTGATATGCATTTTTAACAACAAAATACAGGTTCTCACAATGTTAACTAGATTACTTAGCAAAGCTCAGAGTGGGCAGCATAGGGCTGGAAGAGTCAGCCACCAGCTAGCTTGCAGTATGAGATTCGAAACCAGAAACAGGTGTGGCGCAGAATGTAAAACTGAAGTTGACTGGCAAACTCACGGATGGAAGTCTTCAACTAGGACTGGATCATCAATTTCTGATCCATTCCACTTCCAGTAGACAAGATCCGATAACTGGCCTGTGACATTGCAAATCAGTTGTATCGTGGATCCTGAAAGGTAATGTATTTTGAGTCCAAAGACCAACTGGCCTTTATTACAATCTATCTATAGTTATAAATGGCTATTGAATAAACATTTTAAAGTATAGAAAAGCAAAATGAAAGAGGAAAATTTCCCTAATCCTCATCACCCAGAGAACACCATTGTTTGTTACTTTACATCTCTCCTCCATCTTGGTCTTTCTCTTCACACATCAGCAATAAGGTGGATGGGATCTTACTTTCTATTACTTCGTCATTGTGTGGCCTGGGAACTTCGGCCTCTGTGATCAGTCCTCATGTGGATATGAGACTACTTAGTATTTCATAATATAACTATAAACTAACAATATTGTTATTGCTGGACAGAATTTCTGAAGTTGCATTATTATGATTAATATTTAAGGAATGTTCTGCCTATATCCCTGTTTTCATATATCTCCAAGTACTACCTGGAATGAAAACCTGGGGGTAGAATGTCCTTAGAGTGTTGAGACTGAAACCCACAGACTTGTTGCATCTCTGGTCCTCCCAAGAAGATAGAGTTGCAAAGCCAAACTCCAATCAAGTGAGGCTGCACCAGACCACTCACCCTCCCGCAGCATGTGCAGCCATTATTTCACACAAACCCCCAGTACATAAGGGATAATCACTAAGCATTGTTCACTGAGAGGAGAAAAATCAAACTCAGTTTTCGCTTGATCTATTTTTCTTCCATGAGTGGCTTCAGAGCAGGGCTTACAGTACCCGAGATGTGTTCTTCATCACAGCCCAGCCCACCTACATGTTCTTCTTTAGATTTCCTTATTGCACATACATTCAGGTTTTGCCTGCTTATATATCTGTGCACCACATGTGTGCCTGGTGCTCACAGGGGCCAGAGGAGGGAGTTGAATCCCCTGGAACTAGAGATCATTGTGAGCCACCATGCTGGGAACTGAACCCAGGTCCTCTGGAAGAGCAACCAGCACCCTTAACCACTGAGCCATCTCTCCAGCACCCCATACTTCTTGGACTACTGGTGAATTAACACATTTTTTTTTCCTACCTTAGTATTCACCAGACCTCACTGCTCCTCACATGTAGGATCCATGTGATTAGCCTCTTTCTCAGAATAAGCTCACAGGAGTCTAGCTGTTCTTCATTAATCAAAGACACTCACTCTTCACAGACATAAAAACTTCCCAGAAAACTTTCCAGGCTAGCTGTCTTTATTTTTGTTCATGAAAATTCTTTGACATAGATCTTTTGTTTTTTTTTTTATGATCAAAATTTGTAAGAAGTACTTCTTCTTGTATCTATCTTCACTTTTTTCTAAAAACCCTCTCTACCACCAACCAAATCAGGACAGAATCGAGGTCCATATCTGGGGTGTTTGCTATGTTCATTGCCTTTTGTTCCTGATGCTATCTAGGAGGTAGTGCTCAATCTTCTGCGCTACCTTGAATAGAATGTTTTAATCCAAGTAGTTGATTTTAATTCCAGACCACTGGTTGATGTGAAGTTTCTTCTCTAATTTATGTTACCATTACTATAGGATAAGTTCTCATTTATTTTTTACTTCAGTAAAAATAAGTATGTATACTTATACTCATCCTCCTTCCCAGTTTTGGGGTGTGTGTGTGAGAGGGGGGGGTCAGGATGGAGCACATGTATCTATGTATGCATGTATGTGTACCTGTGTATATGTGTTTGTGCATGTCAGGCTGCAGGTGTGTGTGTGTGTGTGTGTGTGTGTGTGTGTGTGTGTGTGTGTGTGTGTGTAAGGGTTCAGGTATATCTGTGTACACGTGTGTGTATGTATGTAAGGGTTCATATATATCTGTGTAGACCTGTGTGGAGGTAAGGGTTCAGGCATATCTGTGTACACGTGTGTGTGTAAGGGTTCAAGCATATCTGTGTACATATGTGTGTATGTAAGGGTTCAGGTATATCTGTGTACACATGTGTATGGAGGTGTGTGTGTGTGTGTAAGGGTTCAGATATATCTGTGTACACGTGTGTGTGTGTGTGTGTGTGTGTGTGTGTGTAAAGGTTCATGTATATCTGTGTACACATGTGTGTGGAGGTGTGTGTGTGTGTGTGTGTATGTGTGTGTAAGGGTTCAGGTATATCTGTGTACACATGTGTGTGGAGGTGTGTGTGTGTGTGTGTGTGTGTGTGTGTGTGTGTGTGTGTGTGTGTAAGGGTTCAGGTATATCTGTGTACACATGTGTGTGGAGTCTGAACAACAATCCTGGACGTCCTCGGGAACAGTGCCCATGTCCTTTGAGATGGGTTTCTCACTGGGTAGAGCTCACCTATTCTTCCAGACTGGCTGGCCACCCAGCATCCAGCAACAGGTCTGTGCCTGCCGCTGCCTCCCCAGCACTGGCATTACAAATGTGCACGACCACACCCAGCTCTTGACATGGACGCTGCACACCGAACTCAGGCCCTCTCAGGATCTTTACTCACTGAGTCATCCCTATCCTCTTCTTGTTTTTGTTTTTGTAAGACAGAACCCATCTGTAGTTGAGGCTAACCTCAAGCTCGCCATCCTTCAGCACACACCACCACACCTAACTAAACATGGCTCTCTCCCCAGGAGGAGTAAAAGATTGGTTCTATACATGACAGGAAGGGGTATTCAGTACTGTAGTGATCAAGATGGATCTTTATTCTTGATATTTTAAAAAATGACTAATTTGGAAAATCTTTTTTTTTTAAAGTAACTATTGCCTGTGGCTACTGTTTGCAGAGAGAGTCAGACCCCACTGGAAAGCAAGGTAGGAAAATTGGATATGGCTAGATTTTTGCCATAAGAGGCAAAAACTTAAAAAAAATAAATTTAAGAAATAAATTCAAAACATTTTAAAAAATCATTTAAATACATGATTTGTGCCACTGCCCCTCGATAGGTGTTCACGGTAAGTGGTTTATGCTGTGTGTGTTGTGAGGGTCATGTTATCTTCAACTTGAATTCAGAATAATGGTTTCACCACACCCCACCTGAAGCCCATTTACCTGGGTCTGCCTCCATGGTCTCATTCCGTGGGCTCACTATCACAGGCCTGTCGCTCTTGCTCTCACCTGCAAGGAGAAAATCAACCCACAGAGCTCTTCAGCCTTTCGCCAGACAGAACCCCGAGGGGTGCCAGCACTCAGCCAACACTGAACTGGATCTGGCCAGGCAGATCAAGTACAACAGGAGACAGAGGGGACAGAAGAGGAAGAGGGCCGCCAGAAATCAGCAAACTGAACACCCGAAGCAAGGTTGGACCACACACACCATATGGGTGGACCACAGAGGTGTCCTCCAGTCTCCACACACAAGTGTACACAGGTACACCTGCATGTAAGTACACACACACACACACACACACACACACACACACACACACACGCACGCACACATGCACATGCGCACACGCGAAAAGAGAAGGAGAAATGAGTATAATTACATACATCTCTACTAAGAGAGCACACACATGAATAAAAAACACAGCACCTATGTGGACAGGACCCTGGGAGTGGAAAGGCTCCCCTCTCCCCGCCAAGCAGGAAAGGCAGTAGCTGGCGCAAAAGCACCTCCTTGAGTGGAGGGGCCAGTGCTGGACCTGATGTGCTGGGCTGCTGTGGTACCAACCCAGCAGCTACTGGCATGTGACAAGCAACTTGGCATAATTTATTTAAATAGAAAAATTTCAAAAAGCCTCTAAGAATGCATCTCTTGCTTCCCTACACGATCGGTCCCCTGCGCTGAAAATGGCTGAGAAGGAAGAATTAGAAACAGACTAGAATGCCAGTAATCCTCCATCAGCACGTAAACAAAGAAAGCACGGGAAGA
Organism: Peromyscus maniculatus bairdii; assembly: GCF_049852395.1. Taxonomy (NCBI): domain Eukaryota; kingdom Metazoa; phylum Chordata; class Mammalia; order Rodentia; family Cricetidae; genus Peromyscus; species Peromyscus maniculatus. The sequence goes on from NC_134872.1 coordinate 36,083,920, forward strand.
CAGGAGGTTGGATTTCATATTTCCTATAGATAGGGCAGTACATGTTCAATAAACAGCCCCTGAAAGTTAGATATAGCTGATGCTCATTGGGCCAAGAAAGGGATAAATTTTTATTCAATGAAATTAGTCGTTGAAAAAGAAATGACTCTAACATTGGGAAAATACAGCTATATGTATGTTTGGTCCTATTCTGCGTTTGCCTGGGATAGTTGCGACTGTGTCTCGGCATAATTACTCAAAGCTGATCCTCCTCCCTCCTCCCCACTAAAAAAAAAAAGTCCTGGTTAGGTTAGCTTCTTATTACTGAATGCTACCATTCACAAAAAGTTCGAATAGTCTGCCCATTCCCAGGTAACCTGTGAAAGTGCAATTTGGTTTCATTTTACTCTGAGATAGTTTTTAATATGACATACGGATATGACAAGATTGGGAGCCCTGGAAACATTAAGAGCAGTCATTATGCACCTGTTTCCTAGCAAGGCCTGTTTTGCATCAGGCACACCACCACAAGCTGAGCCTACCTGCCTTAGCTCTAATCTTCTTAAAGCCTTACAGGCCACACGATCATCTTATAGAAGAGGAAACATTCTCAGCGATCAAGAGATTGAGCTGACAAAAAAGCACATTCTGGACACCTAACGTCTCCAAACTCACGGGGATCTACCCCCCATTCACGCCAGTGACTGTCCTGCCGTACTTCCAGGTGTGTCTCTTACAGAACTGGGAGTTGAACCTAAAGCTTCACACACGCTTTGCCGACGCCCCACCACTGAGCTTCCGCCCCCCCAACATCAGTGACTCATGTTGAGTCAGACTCCCCCAGGGCAGGCTCTCAAATGGTCACATATACCCATTCAGGGGAGTCCTAGAGCTCTCAGGAGGAACTACCTTCTAAGATATCTAAGACTTTTCCCAGACCCCTCAGAAAGCATAACTCATAACGTGTTGGCCTAACTAGCATTGCATCTGAAAGCAGGAATGAAGGAGACTCATGTATCCAACTAATACTCATGTATCATGTTTACTAACAAAAGTGAAATTAAAACCATAGGATGCTGCGTTGGGGTTTGAAGAGGAAATATCCCCCACGGGCTCATGTGTCTGAAAACTTGGTCTCCAACTGGTACTGATATTCGGGAAGGTTCTAGAAGATGAGGCAAATCTGGAGAAAGGACATCACTGGGAGTGGGTCTTAAGGTTTTATAGCCTGACCTACTTATGGTTCTGTCTGTAATTCAAATTGCTAAATCGTCTTTTTAATAATAATAATAATAATAATAATAATAATAATAATAATAAACAAAACCTGGAGACAGATGTTGGGGTAAAATGCTGAAAGATCAGAGAGACAAAGGAACAAGCCAGAGCCACGTCTCACCTCGCCAACTCCGCCAACCCTCTGACTGAATGTCTCTGAGTGCTCCACCGAAAGAGGTCCAGCTGAAGAGGCTTCAGTCGAAAAGAACTCTAGTTCCTGTCTCCTCACACCTTATACACCTTTCTCCGCCCAGACATATTACTTCCTTCCTAGTGCTAGGATTAAAGCCATGTGATTCCCAAGTACTGGGATTAAAGGTGTGTGCCACCACTACCTGGCTCTGTTTCTCTCCAAGACTGAGTCAATCTCATGTAGTCCAGGGTGGCTTTGAACTCACAGAGATCCAAATGGATCCCTGCCTCCCGAGTGCTAGGATGAAAGGTGTGTGCCACCACTGCCTGACATCTATGTTTAATCTAGTGGCTTGTTCTGATCTTCAGGCAAACTTTATTAGGGTACACAATCTCTCTCTCTCTCTCTCTCTCTCTCTCTCTCTCTCTCTCTCTCTCTCTCTCTCTCTCTCTCTCTCTCTCTCTCCCCCCCCCCACTATGCAAACGAAATATCATTTTGCTTCCTGACTGCTGGGCTAGCCTCATGCTCCAAGTACCATGCCTTCCCCACCATGACCAGCCTGTATTCTCCACGGAACTGCAAGCCAAAACAAACCCTTTCCTCCCTAACTTGTTTTTTGTGACTAATCAGCCTTGTGGGTCACTGGCCAGTTCTTCTATTTAGTTCCTTTGTGAGCAATGAAGTAATATCAAAACGAAGGTCTTGAGGCTGTCCCGCATGCAAACTCCCGGGGTCAGAGCTACGACTCACCTATTGTGACAAACTGTATCACTCGGGTGACTGGATATTGCTTCCCCAGGTACGTGTAGGACACATGGCAAGTATAGTTCCCTCCATGCTCTTCAGTCACATTCCTCACCATCAGTTTATTTTTGCTTCCAATGAAGTTTATGTTGTCAAGAGGCAGCGGTTCACAATTCTAGACAAGAAGACAGAAACAGAAGCATTGGAAAAGTCCGTAGCTCACTAAGTAACCAGAACAGGAGCCCCAGTTTTTCACCTCAGCAAATTCCTAACTGAAAAAATGACTGTTGGGTTTTTTTTTGGGGGGGTTGGGGGTGGGGGGAGTGGGGAGGTGGGGAAGAAGGATAATTGCATTTCAAAATCTCAAGCCCAGAGGTTTATGCCATAAAGACGAGTAAGGACAAATTGATTTCACAGAAGACACAACTGAAGCAATAATGTTGACATTTGTCAACACCGTGATCCATTCCTTCACTGATATTATTTATTTTATATTCCTTAATTTCTAAAAGATGATGTTCCTGTAAAAGTTCCACCAGACCACCTAAATTAAAAGCACCAAAATATGCTGTGTTCCACCCTAATATTTAAATAGCTACAGACACTAACCATGTTATGTGTGAAGCACTGAACTCCTCATCAGGCTTCTAGGATTTATTTTTGCTTTATCCTTAATTATGAGTATGTATGTGTGCCACTATGGGTTTGTGCACATGAGTGCAGGTGCCCATGTAGGCCAGAAGGGGGCATCATGGAGCTGTAGTTACAGGCAATTAGGAGCCTTCTCTGTGGATGTTGGGACACAAACTCCAGTCCTCTGCAAGAGCAGTTTGCTCTCTTAATCACTGAGCCAACCCTGTGGCCCCAGCACATCAATGTTTTTAATAAAACACAAAATAATATCTGCTATAAAAAGCTATCTCTTAAATGGCTTAAATATCTAATCCATCTTCTCAAATGTGTTTGATTTCTATTACTTTCCTTGAAACTAGATCTTACTAAGTTAGATAGAGACAACCATGAGATTTTACACAAGTTGGAAGAATCAACAAACACAGGCTTATTTTTTTTTTATTTCTTGTTCTCTATGGAGTTGCACCACTACAGAACAGACTGTAAACAAACTGACAAAGATTTTGTGGGTATATTTGACTGTTCAACCCAGAAAACTGTGTAAAAGTAAAAATATCATATTTTAAACAAATTACCTTATACCACTGAACTCTGGGTAACTCATTCTTTTCATCTTTAAAAAAATCCAAGTAAGGGCACACAAGACTTCCATCCCCAGCAATGTGGAGGCGCTGGGGAAAGGTGGCTTGTGTGTTATAACACAGGCCAGGCTCGTTCTCCAAAACCTCCACATTTATTTTAGTTTTGAGGCAGTGAGTTGAGTTTCTAAAATAGAATAAAATGTGGAAATTAATCATTAGTAAAGTGATTTTTCTGTCCTTAACTATCATAGAAGCTTTGGACATATGTCTGTGATGGATTGATTCCTTCCTTACCTTACTATACAATAGTAATGTCCCGAGTCCTCAATCTTGGCAGGAACAAACCAAAGCCGTTCATTGCGCTGATGAATCCTGGAGTCCTGGTCCACTGATATGGGTGTCTTGCCGTCATCTTTATACCAGACTATGGTGCCACGCTTTTCATTCGGAGTAAGAGGACAATCACGAATATCAATTTCATTTACAGATGAAAATAAAATGATCTGATTTGGATATTCTTTACATTCATCTTTAAAAGAGAGAAAGGGGGAGTCATTTCCATAAGAAAAACTTCCAGTGTTTCTAAATGTAATGTCAGCATTTGAACTCATTGGTTAGCTACAGTTTATGGCTGTGTGGTTAAGAGCGATGTCTTCAGGCTTTGGACTCTTTACACTCAGTTCCAGCCCTGCCACATGTCCCCTGGTGGACTGTACTCTGGACAGGTTACTTATCCCCCCTTACTTTCCACTTATTCACCTAAAGGTGGGAATAATGGAGAAGAGACATTCACTTCTGAACAGTGGAGAACAGTAAAGACTGCAAATACCCTCCCACTTGGCCAGCTAACACATGGACAAACATAGGAAATAACACTGTTCAGGAAATGACATAATACTATCTCCTATTTACTCAAGATGCTGAAAGAGACGTAAGACAGGGAACAGAGACATAAGACAACCAAGAAGAAAACTTCTAGTAATAAAAACAGGCACTGTCAAGTTGAAAATATACTGGGGAAAGAAATTAAGAAAACCTAAAGACACAACATTAGAAAACATCCAAGATTAAGAAAAAGGAGAGGGGAAAGGTGAGCAAGCAGGGCATCAGATAGCTTAGGGCAACTGGAAAATGTCTACTATGAATTGCTTCCTGAGTGGAGAACACAGAAAACATATTTGAAATACAGGCTGAAATTTCTCAAGATTTGATAAAATGATCCTGGGCCCCAAAGACACAATGAACTCTAAAAAAAAAAAAAAAAAAAAAAAAAAAGGAAAGATGGCTGGAAAGATGGCTTAGAGGTTAAGAGCACTGGCTGTTCTTTCAGAGGTCCTAAGTTCAATTTCTAGCAACCACATGGTGGCTCACAACTATCTATAATGGGATCTGATGCCCTCTTCTGGCCTGCAGATGTATATGCAGCTAGAGCACTCACATACATAAAATACTTAAGTAAATAAATGTTTGAGCTAGGTGGTACTGATACATGCCTTTAATCCCAGCATGCAGGAAGCAGAGGCAGGTGGATCTGAGTTCGAGGCCAGCCTGGTCTACAGAGTGAGTTCCAGGACAGTCGAGGCTACACAAGGAAACCTTGTCTGTCCCAAAACAAACAAACAAACCACAAAAAAGATGAAGAAAATCACATTACCTGCCAAGTAATCAGATTAACACCAGTGACCAAAAGAAAATCTTACATAGCCAGAGATCCTTTTTTTTTTAAAAAAAGTTACAGCTATTACAATAAAAACAAAAGGGTTACAACCTTCCTTCTAGAGAAGAAAAATATTATCCACCTGCAATTCCAGTAAAATGTCTTTTAAAGTTACAGAAAAGACTTGAAAAGCTCTAAAAAGCAATCATCAGAAGACCTGTATTCTCAAGAAATAGTCAAAGACATCCTTCGCAAAGAAGAAAATAATATCAAATAAAAATGCTATGGTAAATATTTTATTCCTATGTGAAACTGTATAGTTTCAGGTGCTTAACACATGAGCCTATGGGTAAATTTGATCTTTAACCCTAACATTCAAGCCCCAGCCCTCAAAGGATCACGACTGGTTACGATGCAAACTGCTTTTAGCCCATCTCTAAGAATCCACAAGAAGGTCTTTAGAGTTCAAACACTGCTCAGAACTCAGTTCCATCTCTTACTGTGAGCACCTGGACCATCACAGAGTTTTATCACTCACCATGGGCTCAGCCCTCACACATCAAGTACTAACTAGGAAGATGGACCACAGGCTAAGTAAGCTTCACCCTCTGACCTCTTGTGGCTGCGTCCAGGGCTTCTAACTTGCTACAGTGCCTGGACTCTCAGGGTTTCTTTTAAAATCTGAGTGTCCCCTAGCTCTTATATTTTTGTATCATAAAGATAGCAGTGTGTGAGGACACCAAGCCCTGCTGCTAGCTTTAATGTTAGCTCCACCTCCTCCTCAGACGATGGCTGTAGTCGCCTCTGAGTGATTCAAATAGTAGAAATAGTTCCTTTTCCCTAGGCAGCCTTCCTGGTGAGACTCTCTCTTCTCTGTGGAAGGTTGTTTAAATGAGTTTATGTTTTCGTTACCTTGAGACTACTATGTAAAATACTTAATTTCTTTTCAAAGGCACCATTATCTTCAGAAACCACATCCTCTTAGCTTCAACTTTACTCTGGCTTCTCTGACCAAATGGCAAGGTATTAAACTCTTACTCTGCTCTGAGATCCTGAATCTCCCTATAAACCTGACTAAACACAGCCAGGAATAACCACACTATAGTCTGAATGCTGGGCTGTTTTGAAATTAACCTCTATAAAATTAATTACGTCAATCACCTTTAAATTTGGCTCATACATAGTTTCTAGACACAGACAAAATTAGACAAGTTCTTTGTTAGAAGGTGGTATAAATGGCCTCTGAATCAATTGAAAGGACAGAAGAAGGAGGAAGAATCATAAAGTTGCTGATAAAAATGGAACAGCATGCTTTATCGCTTGATGAATTAGCTACCATCCCCCTCCCCTCAGATCCCTAATATGAAACCAGGACCTGTGCATACAGAGTAGCTCTGAAAACCAGAAGCCTTGCAAGAGTAGAGCAGGTCTAGAGTTTCTCAAATGTCTCAGGTCACTTACTTGACCCAGAGATCCTCAGCAAGAGTCCTCCTATCTCCGCGGTGTTTGGTGAACAGATTCAGTGTCGACCATTTAATAAGGCAGCAACTATTTAATGAAAGCTACAACATAGGCTAGAATACAAGAGTCATAGCCTAAAGGGAGAGCTGAACCTTCTGGCATTTTCCTGCAGAATGAGAAGCATACAGACGTATGCATAGGTGCTCAACAAGTCCAGAAAAGGTTTTAGACTCACATCTGAATAACTCTGAGGTCATACACAGGCAGGAAGTGAAGGCTAAGGCGAGCTGTAAACAGCCTCTATGCCGTCCCTCAGCAAAGGGGAGAGAATATATAGACCACAGATCATCCAATCATTAGCCAAACACTGAATTTGATGACTTTAGGGGCCATGCAATACAGACTTTTTTTTTACAAGGCTCGTTCAGAAAATCCATCAAACGAGCACAAACAGCAACAATTTTTTAAAAATGTAAAAACTGGTAACAATGGCCTAGAACAATAGCTCACTGGTGAAGAGAGCTTACTGTCCTATCAGAGACCAGAGTTCAGATCCCAGCACCAACATCAGACATCATAAATGCCTGTGACTCCAGCTCTAAGGGATCCAGCATCCCCTTATGGACTCCATGGGCATCTGTGCACGTGTATACACATACACACACACACACACACACACACACACACACACACACACACGGGGGGGGGGGGGTCAGAGAGACAGAGACAGGGGGCAGAGAGAACTAATCTCTTTTTTAAAAATACTCAGTCATAACAACAAGCTATAGGTACATATAGTAGAGACATCTGATTTCCAGAATTATACATGCCCAATTTTCAAAAAATAAATGGGAGAGTAGGGTCCATTCACAGGGGTGAACAAAGCTTCCAATGGAAAATGTTTCAGGGGAGTGGGGTTGTTACATCTAGTCTACACAGACTCTCAATATCTTTAAAAATAGATATAACACTACTGAAAACCCATTTCTAAAATATAAAAAAGAACTATATGACAGCAATGTCTTACCATGGAGAATATTAATTAAGAAGAGGAAGAGGAGAGGGAGGAGAAGGAGGGGGAGGAGGAGGAAGAAGAGGAGGGGAGGGGAAGAGAAGGATGAGGAGGAAAGGGAGGAGGAGAAGGAGGAGGAGGAAAGGGAGGAGGAGGAGAAGAGGAAAAGGAGGAGGAGGAGGAAGAACCATGAAGAGAACTAACTGGGCAGCAGCAGCAGCAACCATGAAGAGAACTAACTGGAATTCCGTGGTAGAAAAATCCCCTAACTAAGATGAAGACTGTTTCACTATAAAGGGCTGAACAACGCATGTGCATCAACAGCAAAAGAAACTTGCAAAGGACAATAAATCAATTGAGTGTCTTTTGTGGCTCCTAGAGCAAACTGACATGTACATAATGGGAATCCCAGGATGAAAGGAAGGGTCAGTAAAAATACATGAAGAAATAATGTCTCCCCCCAAAAAACCCACATTAATCTATACATCCAATGAACATAAAAAACTACCACAAGAATAAAGTAAAAGACACATCTACCTAGGTACTTCAGAGTCTAATCATAGAAAGGAAGGGAAGCTTGGATGCAGTAAGAAACGGCTATCTTGTTACGCTCAGGAGTTCTTCATTAAGTGTAATTGTTTCTCAGAACCCACCAGGGCCAGGAGGAAGTGAGACGACATTTCAAAATGAAGGAGAAATGAAGACATTTACAGATAAACTAAGACTAGGACAATTCATCAAAAACATGACTCTTCTATTAAAATGTTTTAATTTTAAAAAAAAAAAAAAGACACCTCGGAGAGGGTCATTCAGGTTGAGATAGCCTAACCTAGACAGCAACTCACATCCACACCAAGAAATAAGGAATGCCAGTAAACAAATCAGAAAACAACACCCTGGTTTCCTAATTGTGCAAATAGGTGATTTAAATAGATTTGTTTTTAAGCACACAAGTAGTTTTTGGCTTGTAACGTCTCTCCTTTTTCATCATTGGTTGCAAAATTGCATAAAATGATGAGTATAAAGCCACTTTGCTAGAGCAGCATAATTTCTAAGTACATTCTAATTCATATGCGTATACTGACAGGTACGTGTCTCTAACCATACCGCTTATCAAAGAAGCCTCTTTACAGCAAATGGAGACCATCACAGAAAAATCACAACTGAACACAATGTAGAGATCCATGGATGGTGATGAGGAGCCCAGCCCCAAAAGACACATCTACACCACAGCTTCTGCATCTATAGCACAGGGAGGAAGAGTGGGCGGAAAGATTCTAAGAGCCAGAGCACCAGGAAGCCTGCTGTGAAACGGTCTCCCCTAGAAATGGCTGCATAAACCAGAACAATGGCAACATCAGTGGATGTATTAAATTGGAAGGAGAACATTTCACGGGGTCCTATCCCTAGACCAAGAACTATAGCTAACTAATGACTGCTGTGAGAAGGGAGGTTTGGCCTCATCCAAGACTGAGCCCCCATTATTGGTTATCCAATGCAGAACGGTTATCCCTGAAACGATACATGCACAAACTTTTAAGTTGCAGCATTTAATAACTCACAGATACCATCTCACTGGGCACATCGGCCCTGGACATGTTCCTACTATAGTCTCTCATCATGAAACATTTTCTCTACTTCATGCTCCAAATTTCTGGGCAGACTTTTACTAGTTCTCTGACCACTGAAAGCTTGACCACTAATCACCCTAGAGGAAGCCAGGCCTCAGCTCTTGATACTATCACTCCTTACCACACTCAGTGACCTCATTTGGTCTCTCTGCTTGCCCACTAGCTGCTGTTAATCTTTGGGCCCTTGCACGTGTTGCCAATGACACTTTCCTGCCTTAGCCTGGAATCTACATCGCTTCTTTTCTTCCCTACTTTAGGGTCTACTCAAAATCAACCTTTCAGTTGAGATATTTTTGTGGCCAGATACAGTATGGAAAACTTTTGTTTATTCCCATCTGCCAAATATTCCTTGTTTTCCTAGTGTTTCTGCCTACTTTATCTACAATACTACATGACTTATGCAATGTGTCCTGTCTCTCCCAATAGGAATGTCACCTGTAAGCAGCTGCTTCCCTATGGATTAGTCACTGCCACGGTTTTAGCATCTACCAGCTGACACATTGTAAAGGCAGGAAATGAAGAAGAGAAACAGAATATGAAGGAACTGGAAGAAAATACAAATAAGCAGCTATGGGTCCGTGGATAGTGCTTGACACCTATTCCAGGATAAGCAGGCCTTACAGAGTCCCATGAGCACTGAGGTGATGGGAGGCCTGGACTAGACCCAGAGCCCTAGACGGGAGCTCTTATTCCAAATCTAGAGACAAGACCCTGGGCTCTTAACCTCACTGGCCTTAGTTTCCCCAAATACCAGGCACAGAGAGGTGAAGATGCAGAAAAGGACGTTCGTATGGACAGTTCCGGGGCCAGGAGAGTCCACGTCCTAGCTGTAACTGAAAACGGAAAAGAAAATGACTGTGCTAGAAGACCAGTCATGGGTTCTCCCTCAGCTCTGCCTGGAGATGACAGAGGAAAGGAAACATCGGACTCACCGGTCTCCAGTGAAAGCAGAGGGACAATGGAGCAAAGGAGCCCAAGTAGCGCTCTCATATTCTCCTGGAGAAACAGAAGAAGGGAAGGAAGACGGAGCGTTAGTGACCTAGCAAATCTCTAGGTTTCCTGACCCTCACCTGCCCTCACCCATAACTCCCCCACCATTCCAAGTTAGGCTTCTAGTTAGAAAGTCAGGGTGTGTGTGTGTGTGTGTGTGTGTGTGTGTGTGTGTGTGTGTGTGTGTGTGTGTGTGACAGAACTGGGGACAAGTTAAGATTTAAAGCATTTCCAACATCTTTCCCAAGACATTTCTAGTCTTATATTCCGCTTGAATCCCCTTAGAACACATTTTACAATCAACATAGACTACGGCCAGATCTCTACACCCACGGGCGCTACATCTACAGATCCAACCAACTGTCATGCTAAATAATTTGGAAGACTGTACTTCTATGCTCAAGATGCATGGCTTTTAGGACAGTCCCTAAGACACAGAAGAACAACTGTGGCCATGACACTGACATTTTATTAGCTATTGTAACTAACCCAGGGATGACAAAAGTACATAGGCAGATGTGGAGGGGGTTTGAGCACCTACATACTTCAATATCTACAGCAGTTGTGGAGCCAGTCTTCCATGGGGATAGATGTAAGTGGACTCACTAAACCCAAGTAGCCGTCTCTACCTTTGTACATCCCTCTCCACCCAGAAGGTATTTCCCACACTCAAGTCACGCCTTCCTTGAAAAACCCAATATTCAATTGCCTGTACAACATAATACATGGAGATGTGCCCCAAAATGACTAAAATAAATCATATCAATATATTAAAGCTGCGTTTATTCTTGTGGTTTGGGTGGATTTCCCCTTCGCTGGGGATTTTTATACTTTCCAGAAGATCTATGATGAACATGTGAGAATATTTTCACAAAGGAAAAAAAAAAGCACTTGTTGCTTCTATATATCCAAAGGCCTCACCAGCATGTCCTTAGATGGTGGTTAGCATTGGGGCTCCATATTAAATGGAGGTCCTGATGACTTACTCTCCTCTTCAAATTCTTATCATTACATATTCATTTTATGAAGTGTTGAGTTTCATGACATTTTCATCAAGTGTATTATGTACACTGACCCTATGTAGCCTGCATTACCCCCACCTGGCTCCTTCCCACTCTATCTTCCCTCCAACCCCCCACGTCTCCTGTCATGTCATATATGGGTCTTTGCTAGGGTCCACATATGAAATAAAACGCATTTGCCTTTCTTTCTGATAATATGATCTTCTCCTGTGCCATCCATTTTTCTGCAGATGATTATAACTTGGTTCTTTTTCATGACTGAATAATGTTCCTTTGTGCACATGGACCACATGTGTGTTACCCATGTTGATGGACACTTTGGCTATTTTTAATTTTAATTACATGGGCCTTAGCCCATCTATATATGGCAGGGAGTGTCACCAGATTAACGACCTGCCTAATTTCTTCAGGACATGCCCAGAGCCTCATCTACAAAACTAAGTCCTTAAAACAGTATCAAATTAATGCAAAGAAGAACACCAGACTAACAGTTTTGCCTACCTCTCAAGTCCCAAATGAGGTAAACCTGCATATCGTCTCCTTTCTCTACTTATTTCGTTCTCCTGAACAGGTGCCTCATGTTGATGTTCAGTTAAGTTAAGACATGAGACTTCACCTCATGTCTCCAGTGAGCTTTTATACAAATTCACTGAGGGGCCCCTGAGAACCCCAATCCCAATAATACAGCAAGTAAGTATTCTTGCCCCCCCCCAATTGCCCTCCCCTGGAACTCCCCATCTAGTTAACAGCCACACAGGGCTCCAGATCTACTAAGCATGCACTTAAAAGAGACCTGGGCTCTGATCCTGAAGCAGCTACCCCCAGGACACTCTCTACCTAGTAACAGTTGGTGTTCTTCATCACCGACAACCCCCAAACCCCAGTTTATTCAAAACTCCTGTAATGCTGCTTTCACTCAAGCCCCTGCTTGGACTCCTTGCAACACCAGGCTCCTTATTTGTCTCTCTGCCTGTGGATTTCTATATGCCAATCAGATCAACTACTCAACACCTCCCCTAGGCTCCCAGTGCATGTAGAAGAATCCCGCTCCCTGGCCAAGCATAGGGCTGCTCTGTTCCGGGGCCTTCACCATGTGCTCCAGGCTCTTAGATTTGTACTTAACTGTTTCCTCTACCCTTTCACTCACTGGCTCCTACTCCATTGGAACTCAGCAGCCTAGGGCTAGAGGCCTCCCAGAGCTCCTGCCTGGCTTCATTCTCTGGGCATTCCCAGCAACGTATGTCTGCTATGCCCTAAGCATAATCTTCTACTTAGCCCAGGATGGAAAGTAGCATGTAACACTGTGCTTGAAACCCAGAAGTCCTTAATAAAGCCTCAAGGAATGAAAGAGAAAAGAATGAGCAAAATAAACATCTGAATCTTCAGTGCAATTCTGGGAAATGTCCAGAGCAGACTATGAAACTCATTGCTTGGAAAAAAAAAAATCAACATCAACAACAAAAAAACTGCCTTTCATTTTATGAGACACTAAATGTGTCTATATTTTTACCTGTAGCTATAAGTGTGAAACATAAAGTCCTTTAACCAAGATGACACTCCTGGAGACTAAATGTCTGAGGACTTGAAGATTAGCTGGAAAATGTTCTACTTGAGAAATTGCATTGAGTATACAAATGTTACAACACACTTTTGAGATGAAGATTGATGGGGGGCAGGTTTTATCTGAACCTTTAAAACACACCCATTCAGTTCTTGTGGCTGTAACTCCAGTATCAGGATGTTGATTCTTAAGCCTGGCTTAAGCCTTGTTGGGAGCTACCCAAAAGTAGTAAGACTGCATTCCTCACATCTCCTGTAACTCTGATCCCTCACCATAAAAATCGGTCATCTACCACGATGTAGGTTAATAGTACTAGTGCTGTATTTACTCTAAACTAGATTCAGATTATGAAATATGATAGGAGGTTTGGAAGCTTGTGTCCTGGCTTCTTACCTCCTTCTGTGAGCATATGAAAGTGTGTATCAAGTCTTAGAAAAGAAAGGGTTAACATGCTCCTCGGTATCAAGTCCTGGCTATTCACTCAGTCATCTGAGTATCAACAAGGGTGTTTATAAATAAATCACATGGATGCTGCTGGTTGCCGGTTCACTCAGGTACAAGATCGGGCTTGTTTGTTTATTAGGCAGAAGAAGGAAAATATGCCAGGCTGCCCTTTTACAGTGTATGGCTCTCAAGCTGGAATTCTAGGCTAACTATTTCAAGTCCATGGCCAATGACCTAAGACCCGTTTCTTCCCTCGTGGTTGACTAAGTGGTGGAGGGGGCAGGGAGACAAGTTTTCCATCTACCCCAACCCTGCTCTAGGGAAAAAATTAAAAAAACAAAGCAGGATGTGAGGAGACCCTTTGCAGGGTATTTGAGTCCTTATCTGGCAGCAGGACCTGGGGGTTAAGGTTCCATACCAAGCAGGGTGGGGTATTAAATGAGTGAGGAGATCAGAAGGGGGTGTGGGCTGAAAAACACAGCCTTGAGATGACACCCACTGCGCTCCCAAGAAAAACCAACCAATGCTAGGTATGGTGGCACACACCTGTAATGCCACCACCGGGCAAGCGAGGCAGGGGAGTCATGAGTCTGAGGTCAACCTGAATGACACAGAGCAACTGCCCCTCTAAAACAAACGGGCGAAGCAAAAGACCAAACAAGCAAACAGACACCACCCAAAATCAGCACCCGTCCCTTATGTCCGTCAACAGTCATGTTAAGACCCAAGGTAGAGACGAGCTAGGCTAGGCATTTCAGGACCAGCAGTGAAGAGACTGTCCAAGCCACGCTTCCCCACAGAGGGGGGATGCTGGATAAGCTCAGCTTCGGTGCCTCAGTTCCTCTATGTGACGACTGGAGCTGATGATGGTATCTGTCGCTGAGTGCTGTGATGATGGTGAAATGAGCTGCCACATGGAAACCACGTGCAGTAAAGCCCCACCCACCACCACCACTGCCGTTATCGCCAACACCCACACTGTGATGGCAGGTTTGGATAGAAGATTTTCAGTTTCCATTCATGTCTTTTTCTACCCACTGCCCTGCTCAGCCGCTGTACATCGAAGCCCATGTCCACCCTTGGTTCTGGGCAAAGAAACAGGAATAATGACCCAGGGACCAGCTCATGGAGTTTGGTGGCTCCGGGGGAAGTGAGTATATCCACATTCATTCCGCCGGGTCACGTGCCTGCAGGATGAGACCCGCCCCCCACACAAGGGTGACGGGAGACAGGGCCCTAGCTGGCCTGTGGGAGTAAAGAAGGGTATTAAGAAATGCCTTCTTTATGGAACATAAGCCGAAGACAGGTGTCACAAACTGTATCTGGAAAGGGGGGGGGGCTGAGTGTCTACAACAGGGGGGTACACTGAGGGGCTGGATTTTAAGTTGCATATTGGCAGAAAGTCACTTAAAGATTTTATACAATGGAGTGGGGGAATGGCTACATTTTGACTTTCTATGGAGATTTTCACCATTGTGTGGAAAATAAGCTGGAGACAAGCGGAACGATGTGGAGAACAGACCTCTTGAAGGCCCAGATGGGCAGCCGGAGGCGATGGGCAGGGAAGAGAGACTGAGGGTAGCTGAAGGTCAGATTCTCTTGAGGGTTGGGTAGGCAAGGCAGATGAGCTGGGTTGAGACAGACTGCTCTGACGTGAGCCGAGCAAGCTTCCAGTACCAACACTAGCCCCGGTCTCCTCGGGAGGAGATCAGGAGTGTTCTTTCCCACAGAGATTAGGAATTTGAAGGTGGGGTGAAAGAGGCTCTGAATGTTCTGAGACGGCTCTGGCCCCCCGAACTGGGAACTCACTTCAATCAGATAGCCTGAGGAAGAAGGTCAGCAATGACCTGCCATGGGACAGCAGGGCCCTAGGGCCACAGACTCCCTCAAAAATCTGACAGCATCTTCCCCCTCTCTCCCTCCTCCCCTTCCCTTCCCTCCCCAGCCTCTAGTGTCTACTGTCTTGCTCTTCTTCTCTGCCATCAACCGTTTGAACTTCCTTTCCACGTATGTGTGAGATCACACGGTCCTTGTCTTATTCCGCCAAACACTGTGTCCTCTCAGGTCCCCATCCACATTACCTCACTGTGTCCAAATTCTGTGCCTCCATACAAAAACAAAACCAATAACTAATTTGATAAAAAAAAAAACCCACTGTCCCCCAATAAAAAATGTGACAGCAAACATCTTTGCACACAGGGGAACTGTCCCAAGACTTCCTGTGCAGCTGAGGTTAGAAGGCTTTGATTGCTTATGAAAAATGACTAAGGAACCCTGCGGTGACCCAGCCTCTTACCTTGAAGAAGGCTGCTTCCTATGTGAGTGGTCCTGCTTCTCAGGAGGGAGAGAGCATCTTTAAGGGGCGTGTCTACCTGGGGAAGAAGAGCATAGGTATATTGAATGGACAGGTGGAAAGGGCCCCAGAGCCACCAGCACCCAAGTCTATGTCCCACGGTCCTTTAGGACAGAATACCTTTAGGGAAACAAGTCAAGGAGTCAGGAATGTGGAACTTGACTCACAAAGGGTCAAATGCATGTGCTGTGCTGTGCATTCTGCCAGTCAGAGGAACTCAGAAATGGATGAAATCCCTCTGGAGATAACTGGCTCCATACTGGTGGAAAACAGAGCTAAGGACTTGCCACGTGCCTGAAGAAAAAAACATGGAAAGTTCCCCTTTAAGAGCAGGCACATTAGCTTTTGAAAACATATTTTTTTTTTCCTTAAACCAAACACATCCATATGCCTGCCCCCCATATTACAGAATTTAAAATAATTCCCCAAGAGCTGTTTGTGATTGCCTTTCTGGTATTCACCACTCATTATTCATTTCTGCAGTTTCCTCTCGTATTTTGGAGTCTATTTTTTTTTTCATGTCTGAGTCATTTCCTTGTGCCTATAAAAAGCTAGTGGGACCTTTCAATGTCCACCACTGACACAGACCGACCAAATCGATGCTAAACATTTGCGTAGACTAAATACACTAAATCCCAAACTATGAGTCATGCCTTGGGAGACAGAACACAGCAGCACATTGAGTTGTCAGAAGCACAGTGGTGCATTATCATGGGTCCTATTACAGCGCAAAATCAAAGAGAACATTCCAGATCTTTCTGTTCCTAGCCAGAGGACTATGCCCCCCTAGTCCCCAGGAGCCTCAAAAAATAACTATAGCCGATGGGAACCACAGAGAAAGTATCACAGGGTGGCTCATACAAGGGGAAAGGCTAACAAGTGGGTAAATCTAGGGACCTTCTGCAAAGACAGCTCCCCATTCACTCCAACCTGCTCCCCTCCCCACCTTCCTTTTTCCACCTGAACCTCTAAGTGCCTTCACACTCTTCCCACTTCTTCCCCATGACTAAAACACCAGCACTTCAATCAAGATATCACTACTCCTGGGAAACATTGCCCAAGCCAACAGCTCTCCTTATTTCTTCAGACAAAGGACCTTTGGATCTCTAGCTCACATCGCCTGCCTCACCCCCACCTGTCTTGACTCCGGGGATGATGTCAACCTGCCTGTCCTTCACAGCTGGTATCTTGGTTGCTGGTCCTGAGTACCTGTGCCATTCTGCCCCTGGATGCATCTCTTCAAGTCTCCTTAGCAGCAGCTGAGAGACTTACGACAGCACTGAACTGATTCTGATCAGAAACTGTCCTTGGGCCCGCCCCGATACCCCGTTTCCACAGCCAGGCACAAGTGACACAGCATCTCCGTGGCACGACACACAGGTGCCTCGGACAGCTGAGGCAACTCAGCTAGCACCCCAATGACGAGTCCTCTCCACTTGAGATGAGAGAAAGCAGGACAGGACAGACCATCCCCCCCCCTATATTCCTGTGAGCAAGGCCCCATCCTTCACAGCTTACACATGCCAAGTGTGTGATAAATACTAGTAGAAGAGAGGAAGGAGGGAGGGAAGGAATCCCTGGCCTGCCATCTTTGAAGTCGACATGAGCAGACTGTTACGGAGCCAGGCCACCTCTTACTCAGTCTCTTCCACAGCACCCACTTTCCTTTGCCTGCATCCCCTATGCTAGGAGGCATCACGAAGCCGCCAGCAGATGTAGCCACCTGGCCTTCTAACCTAAACAAACTATTATTTACAAATTATCCAGGTTCTGGTATCCTGTTACGGCAACAGATGCAGCCTACCATAGTACTAGACCGAGAAGCATGAACGTGGACTAAATTATGAAAAATAGAAAATAAGTACAAGAACCAATATGACCATTACCGATTCTCAACAAAAGCCCCTTCCCAAGAAGGGTAGTGGCCATGACAAGAGCTGTGGATGGATGAGCTAGCAGCAAGTGGGCGGCGGGGAGGGGTGGGGGTTGTCCCTCATCCCAGGGGTCAGAAGGAAAACCTCATCCCAGGGGTCAGAAGATCTACCTTGTCCAATGCAGGCCCAGGGAAGGGGACAGCTGTAGGCCCCAGAATTTTCCTCAAGGCAAGTCCAGGCCTGAAGAGGGTATTTTTCTTGTATGTGGCCATACTGAATCTATGAGATGCTTTCTTATGAATGAGGAATTTCCCACGAACTTGAAGTCTCCTCCTCTTCCGGAGGAATTCCCCACACTGTGAATCCTGCCTTCCAGGACAGAAGCTAGGCACGGGCTCTGTCAGATGCACTGAGGACACACATTGTGTGGGTCCGCCACAGAGGAAACTGCTAACTGCTGCTGGAGGAAGCTTGTCCTGGGACTTGGACTCGGTGTGCCAGAACAGGCTGTGCTGGCCCTAGAGCGGGATCTTCCCAGAGCAGGCCCAACAGCAGCCCATACTGTAATCTGGTTACTCTCAACCCCTCTCTCCAGACAGACAGCTCTTTCCACATGTGAGGGGCTCTGAGCATATGCACAAGTTGACACCCTAGTCTATACATGCAGGTACATTCCCTTCTATACAGTCTTTCCCCCGGGGCCCCCAGGCAGGCGTATTGGGAGTGGAGTCCCCCAAGGTCACTCAGGACAGCCTTTGGCAGCCATGGAATTGGAGTCCAGATAGTTGGGGAAAGAATCCTAGAGCACCTGAGGACCTGAAGCATGATCAAGAGATAAGTGCTGAGTCTCTAGCGGGCCTCTCCTTTTGACCTTATAGACTCTTCATTATGACAAGGGATGTGGCTCATGAGTTGCAGAGCTGATCTGCACAAATCACTGGACTTCGGGGGATTATAGAGGCAATTCTAAGGAAGCCAGACCTCAATAGAAGCCCAGGAGTGGGAGTACAAAGCAAGAATAAGTCCTTGCTTCTACTAGGGGCCTCGTGGAGCCAACTTTCAAATCTGAAATTTATAAAGGAAATCCTAGCCACCTAGCCATTTTAGTTTCTGTCTCTCTGTCTGTCTCTGTGTCTCTGTCTCTGTGTCTCTGTCTCTGTCTCTGTCTCTCTCTGTCTCTCTCTCTCTCTCTCTCTCTCTCTCTCTCTCTCTCTCTCTCTCTCTCTCGTTTTTGTTTTTTGTGTTGCCTTTTGTTTGATTTACTGCATATGACCCCAAGCCACTTGAAATGAACAGCAAAGTATTTGGCTCATAGTCCTGGAGTATGGGAGCATGGAGCTAGCATCTGTGCTGGGCTGTCCATGGTAGAATGTGAAAGGGCAAGAAAGGGCAAGAGTGAGCAAGCCAGGGAGGGCTGAACTCACTTTTATAACAACCCACTCCTGCAATAATGGACTCACTTCCCCTGTGCTGGCATTAATCCATTCCTGAGAACAGGGCCTTCAAGACCTAATTGTTTCCTGTGAATCTTGCCTAACACGGCTGCCCTGGAGAGTGCATTTCACACCTGTGAACTCTAGTAACCACACTCAAACCACAGCACACACATTCCACATTTCTGGCCTCATTCCTACATGTCTACCATTCCAAACAATGCCTCCTAGAGCTACAGCATCTGTAACACATTTGTAACCTCTCACACCAGACAAACGAATATATGTGTAGATTTAATACATGGAGAAATATTTAGAGAATTCAGCTCCCCACTACCTTAGTCATAATTGAAAAAAAGCAGGAGTTTAAGCATGTTCCCCAGCTTGCAAAGCGTCATTGCCTATGTGTCTACTAAAAAATCAGTGAACATGGGTTTTGGTATTGAACTAAGTTCACGATGATGATGCTCCCCCTGATAACCCCTTTGTTATTTAGCTTTCAACCAGATTCTTAATAGTTGCCAAACTTAACCAAAAGGTCAGTGTGATAAAGAAGGCTAAAAGGAACGTACAAAGCCACAAAACTACACAACCATAGAACTGCTTTACAATCCTATACTTACTTACAGGAGCCCTTGATTCTGAAACCAGAATGGGTGCATTTCCAAGAAAATCTACAGACATCCAAGGGACCTGAGTCTATCCCATTGGGGTCATCAGTTTTACCCAAGGAGATGATTTTTATACTGAAACAGAGGTGGGTGTGTATTGAGGAGAAAGGAAAGAAGCCTCCAAGATCTCGCACGGAAAAGTCAGGCAGCATCAGAGAAATATCCCATAAAGTAAGCTACTTTGTAGTATTGGGTTTGATTTCTCCAGGTCAGTCTTTGTGTTGAACGTCTAAGTGGTGTTCTCTTAAGTAAATGTCCCTTATCATCTCGGAATCCCCAATCATGAGACATGGAAACATCAAGTCCCACAAGCTCAAACCCTCGGGACAACATAGGGTACCTCATACTAACTTCTAAAAAGTCCATCTATTTAGGAGTGCCCAGACTCAGGCTGAGAAAGGAGAGGGTGGGAATGATCCCAGAGGCACCTGGGGATCTCTGTGGTCTGTACTAAGTGGTTGCCATTCTACAAAAGTTAGTAACAGACAGAGTCACAGCCAGACACTCTGACCTTGGGAACCACTGGAACCACTGGAGAAATAACTTTACAAAACTACAAGCCAGCAAAGTCTCACACACAAGAAGGGACCAAAGAGACTCACTTCCGGGAAACCCCAATGAACATCAAGACCTGCAATTTTCAATCAGAGTAAATTGATTTGGCTTATTTACCCACCCACACAACGAGGGGAAGGGATTATCTTTTTAATCACAGAGGATGCATAAGGATGTGAAGATAAGGTAAAAATTGCCCAACAGGTTTCATGTGCTACGATGAAATGTCAATACTGAGCTGTGCAAGGCTCAAAGCTACAAGATAGCCTGTTACAACTAAGGCACACGGGTTTAGGGACAAAAGGGGAAAGTGAGGCAGAGACACAGCTACTGTCACAAGAAACTACAATCAAGACTAGGCCAGTGGGGGGGGGGGAGGTGAGACCAGCTCCGACTCTTAGTTGAGGATCTGCAGATAGCCAAATGATGCAACACGCTCCCTTAGAATTTTCATTGTTTTCTCTTCTACACTGTTTTACTGAGGTAACATATACAGCAGAACACGGATGCCTTAGGTGCTCAGTTCCACAAGCTGGGACAACTCTAGATACCAAGAAGACATCCTATATTTTCAATTTTCATCAACCCCCAAAGTCCTTTGTGCTCCTCAGTGGTCACCCCCACGTGCATGATGCCCCTTATTCTGATTTCTATTGTTGCCTTTACAGATACTCCCTACAGTTTATGCTAAATGCATCCTGGACAGCTAGCTTCTATACTATTACTACTACAGTTTATCTACTAGTACATGGGATATGTCAGGCTCCCCATCCTCACAAGTGCCCTAATCACCACTACCTATCACACAGAGAAGGCAGTGAGTGGTTCTCAACATGGTGGGCAGGGCCCCTGGGAGAGCATTCCAGAAACTATGCTGAAGAGAAACATAGGGAGCGAGTGAAGTCCCGAGTGAGTGTACGTGGTCGACACTGGCACAGCTGGGTCAAGGATCCCAATGTCTTAGATCCACAGGAAACGAAAGCCTACCCCAGGCTAAGAAAATAGCAAAGCCTTCCCTCCTGGGTCCAAGTGTGAATGTTGACAATGTGTGCGGAAATCCATCCTAGATTTCTCCCCTCTGGATGCTTACAGCCTGAAACGTGCTCCCCTTTAGAGACTGATCCTACCAAGACCAGTGGAACCTGCTTATATTAACCTTTCCTCCTTGTTTATCCATTTACAATAAACCCTTCCTCCATGTCCAGCTGCATACAATCACTCCACCTCTCGGTTCAACTATGTATAAACACTCTGAGCTTCCGAAGGAATGGGGCTTCTCCATCACCAGAGAGCTCAGCCCACCCAATCCCAGCTTTCTGTATGTATGTCTGTCCTTTCTTCATTCCCCACCCAGTCAGGTCAAGTCCCTGGAGACATGCAGGATGTGGCAGGGGACACTTTGGGTGACTATCTAGAATCTGGACCAGTTCAAGGCAGTCCAGTTCATGAAGACTTGATCCCTGTCCTTCATGACCACCAGGTCATCCCCAGACACAGCAACAGAAAATGTATCTGGTGTTTTGAGCTTAACCCCGACTTCATCCCACATCTATAGAAAATGCACAGTAGGAACAATTTCCATACATACTGAAAGGCTTAGGAATGCTTATAACTGCTGTTATAACTAAGAAGACTCACCTCTCACTACACTGAGACCTTGACTAAGAGTCAAGAACTTGTTAAAGGTATTCATGTGGCCACCAGCTCACCTGTTCCCCTGAAGACTTGAGTTTATCCCCACACTATTCTGTGGTCAACATATATAAAGTGCTGCCTAGCTTTATGCTAATGTTGTGAAATATTATTTTAAAATGTGTTATATTTGTTTATGCTGTGGAACATTTGTTTTAATGATGCAAAGATGTGTTGCATTCTTTTATGTTGCATTTGTTTAACTCTGTGAAGCTGTGCTACTGTGCCTATCTAAAACACCTGATTGGTCTAATAAAGAGCTGAAGGGCCAATAGCTAGGCAAGATAAAGGACAGACAAGGCTGGTAGGCAGAGAGAATAAATAGGAGGAGATCAAGAAGTGAGAGGAGGAGGAGGACTCCAGTGGTCAGTCATGCAGCTACACAGCAAGCCCTGGAGTAATAAGTAAAGAAAGGTCTATAGGATAAAGATAAAAGCCCAGAGGCAAAGGCAGATGGGATAGTTTAAGTTAAAAAAAGCTAGCTAGAAATAAGCCAAGCTAAGGCCGTGCATATATAAGTGTTAATAAGTCTCCCTGTATATTTATTTGGGAGCTGGTGGGTCCCCAAAGAGTCAAAAGAGTAAAAACTACTAACTACACCCCAAACATAGGCATCCTGAAATACATAAGTTTAATACAAACTGCTTTTTTTTTCCTTCTTTCCATTTAGACATTATATTACTGTTTTAAAAATTGTGGCCCACTGAATTGTATTATATCATCTTGGAGTTGCAAACAGATGATTTAAAAATATTTGCACACAGAAGTGTCGGGTAACTGGTGAGGTAAGGAGCCCTGATTGAAAGCCACAGCCCCTCACTTTTCACTTCGCTCCTGCTAGGAGTCATTGCTGGACTTTCAGGTGACCTGAGTTGAGGTGGCCCGGTGTGCAGAGCTGGGCCCTCTAGACCCTTTCTGTCAGCTCAGCGCCAAGCTGAACTACGGTCACCAACCTGCACTTGTGGAATGGGGAACTTCAGGAGGCGTTAGCCTTGCTCTTCCCATCCCTTTAATGAGAACCAGATGAAGGATTCAACCCCACTTTACACCAAGAATCCTTTATTTCCCCCAAATACTTCACATTATCTTGAAGACACTGACAGCTGCGGCTTCCCGGGTCATTTGAAACATTTCTGGTCAGTGTGGATTCCATGTTTGCTTCCCTCTCATTCTATTTTAATTAATGGCATCGTATAAATCCTTTCCCAAACAGATGAGAGAGAAAAATGTCTTAGTTACTCCGTCACTTGTGTGCCATGGACACACACAAGGAGGAGACAGCGCAGAATCCAAAGGTAGTGACCAGGGACTTGGAAAATCTTCAGGGACTTTCAACACCTGGTGGGTGACAGGTCTCTTTGGCAGGGCCCCTCTGCCCACTCTCCGGTACTAGGTGTGGCTAGGAATCTGCTGGCACTTCCGGAGGCCAGAGCCAGCAAGGAGAGGAGGGTGAAGTTGCCAACGCTGCAGATTCTTCTCCTGTACCCCTAACCACTTCACAACCACACAGAGAGGGAAACGCAAGCCAAGCGCCAGCTTTTAATGACACCTGGGTAGCACTGTGGGGCAGGTAATGGCCAATGAGTCAGGGTTCCTGACAACTTCTCTCCTTTGAAGTGGCAAGTTCATTATGGACCCATCCATCCTACAGCGCAAGACTCTGAGGACCTAAGCTCTTCTCTACGCCATACCCTCCTCTGCCACGGCTGTCTCACTGCCATGGTCCAGCTTTGCCCAGCTCGTTAACAACAAATTCCCTCTATAGAATCTCTGTGCAGGAGAACAGACATCTGCAGGTTCCCAATCTACCCTGGTTCTCTTGCTTGGCTGACTCATGACTCTACCTGAGCACCCCTGCTATTACTTAGAGCACCACTGAGCTGTGTGTATGACCACTGTCTGTCTCCACACCCCCTCTACTGGCAATGCTCACTGTGTCCTACAGGCTACCCAGACCCACACTCTTTGCAAAGTGGCAAATTTCAAAGTACTGTCTTAGGGGAAAAAAAAAAGATCCTTCCGATATTCTCTAGCTTGCCAAGAGGGCCCACGCATGTGAGAAGGCAGGGATTTTTTCATTTATCTACATCACTTTCCCTAGTACTTTCCCCCCAGTGCCTGGCACATTAGTAGCATTCAGTAGATATCTATTTGATAAATGAGTAAAGCTTATAGTAAGCAGTGTCTCACCAGGGTGGAGGATTTGCCAGAAGAGCTTATGTGCCTCGGGAGCATAAAGAGTACTTTGACGCCTCATTACAACACAGGGTTCAGCAGAGTCTGTGAGAAAGGGGAAGTCTGGTCCTTCCTCGCCAAGGCTCCATAAGCATTTAGAGCAAATGTCCCTTATTGAACTGCACACCGGCCACCCAACAGCGAGCCCCTACTGGCAAGTACTTACCGAGCACCAGAATGGCTGTCAGCCCAGACTGAAAATAAGTCAGACCCCCATCTCAATGGACATTATGTTTCCGCCTAGCTCAGGAGTTAGTTTAGTTTAGGATGTGGAGGTGTAACATTAAATAAAATATAACGTGCGGGATGTTAAGAATTTAGAAGGGCTCAAAGAAGAGAAAGATACCAGCAGCTGCTTGGAAAGTGGGAGGAGAGGTGGGATTTGTCCCCAGAACCAGGCCGACTCCCGTAGCTCACGGCCGTGGGGTTCCATGAGGTATATCTACCTCCGGAGGATTGGCATTAAGCCAGGGTGACTCAGGCACAAGTTCCAATGACAGATGGACTTCAGCTCCTTTTTATCGTGGCTGGAGTAGCTCAATTGATTAGATTCTGTTGTCTCAGTTCTTAGGATGTCCCTCGGAGCCCCAATTATGGGATGTCTCCATCTGGTGAACATCCCCAACAGTGAGTGCAAAGAGCGAGCTCTGGTAGAAAGGGGGGTCTCCCTGTCTTCCCTGATGCCTTTCTCACTTCCCTCCCTCCCCAAAACTTTAGGCGCAGGGGTTTTGAAGCCCAGAGGGTGCCAGCCCTCAAACAAAATAGCCTCCATCTGAGCTGCCATAAAACAAAGTGATCCTGGCGTCTCACCCACAGAACTGCTGCGAGGATAAAGGGCACAGTAAGAATAAGGGGCCCTATAAACTGTCAGGCTCTGGGTATGTTTGTAAACAATGCGTCTACATTCCCCAGGATCAACCTGTCTGGTGAGAGGATTCATCCCACCAGATGGATTAAGGAATTTCACCTCTTGACTTGTTAAAATCTCTCTCCTGAGCCCTAACCTATAAGGGGGTTTGTTTAGTTAGTTACAAGTTAATTACACTTGGCCAGATCTCAAGGCCTGGGAGCAGTTTACACAGGGAGACTCATGTGCCTAGAACAAACCTGAAGAAAGCTGGGCGAGTTCCCCAAATTATTTACACGACCTTTAGCCTTGCATGCGTGCCCACAACACACACACACACACACACACACAGAGAGAGAGAGAGACAGAGACAGAGACACAGAGAGACACAGAGACAGAGAGACAGAGACAGAGAGACAGAGAGAGAGACTGAACTGCCATCACCTTTATCCTTCAGACATGCTGGCTACTGAGTAACTTAAGAAGTATATTTACCAGGGTCAAGGCAGCAGCATGGCCTGGCCACCCCCATCTCCCCAACTCTCCAGTTTTCTCCTACCTGGGCTTGCCCGGGTGCCCCAGTGGGGTTGCGCAGGGATCTAGCAGCTCCGAGCCAAACCCGCCCAGACCGGGAGCCACCGGAGCCTGGGAGCCACGCGAGGGGTGCTCCGGTGCCGGCACTCAAGGGTCACATTCCTGCCGCTCTCGGGGGCAGGCGAGCCCCTCTCGGTCAGAGCCGCGCGCTCCCAGACGGTTTCCCAGCGAGAGGAAGGAGCTGTGTCTGCCCGCCCGAGGAGCAGCACGCTGCTCCCACTCCCAGCCGGGCCCGCGGGGGCGTGCAGCGGGCGGAGACTGGCGGCCCTGTTAAGCCGCGGGCGCGAGCGAGCTGGCCTGGTGCCCACGCCCCGCCCTGGGAGCCCGAGAGGTTGGACAGTCGTGTCCCTGCCAGGCATCTCAAAGTCTGGACACCCCAGCCAGGCGTCCCAGAATCTCTGCATCCCCCTCATCCCCCCGCCCCCGCATGCATCCCCACCCCCGGGTATTCCATCCCGGGGTCTCTGCATCCCTGCGGGGCATTTCAGGGTCTTTGTATTCCTGACCTTGCATCCCTGCCAGGTGTCCCGAGTCCGGGGAAGAATGCCTGGGAATCCCAAACCGCTTGGCTCCTCTTAGCCTCGGCGTTCCCAGCAAAATTAGCTGGAACAACTCACCTCTACACAGCAACGAACCTGGGCCACCTAAATAAGATCTGAGCTAGTGACCCTCCAGGTATCAGATCCCGAGGCCAACACTTAACAGTTCTGTGCCCAGCACACAACTTCTGGAGCCTGGCGCTAGGTGCCTCCAACCGGCTCTGGGAACTTGTCAGTAAGTTTGTGATACCACGATTTCCTCCTTGGTTGTAAAGGCGCACAGCAGCATCTTGTGGAGGGGTAGAGATTAAATGAGCCCTGGCACAGATGAAACACTGCATAGGCTTTATACTTGGTTGCATTACTGCTCTACGCCAGGCTGAACAACCCTTTCCCTTGTCTTATCAGAACCCAGTTAATTCTAGGACTTAACTATGCAAAGGAAAATTCATGCCCAGAAAAAAAAAAAATCAAGAATAGCCAAGGTTATAGGGCTGGGTGCTTCTTTCCCGGTCATAATGGGCCACCCTGCAATACCACTGCAAATAAACAATGACTGCTTGCTCCTTCTAGAGCACATGGCCATTTCCTGCAGGTCTTCCAGGGTGGACAGGCCCTGGATTCCCTGCCATAGTCCCACAAGCACCTTCGGAAACTCAAGGTTGAAGTCACCTGGGGGCAATTCTGAACTAGAAGAAAACAAAGGAATGGCCGTCCACAGCAGCTTGTTGTAGATGTTGCCTGGGGACTAGCAGGGTAGAGGTTTCTCACTTATCTGTTTCCGGAGGTTTGAACTGTTCCTTTTTCTCAGAGAAGCAGGTTTAAGTCTGGCAGTGACATGGTACTATGCAAATTCATTAACTGTCCCCTAGGTCAGTAGTCCATAGAGGTGGTTCTCACAGCCTTGACTACAATCATAACAAGATCTGACCCCTCTCAGGACCAGAAATGTCACATTGTAATGACTGAGGGCCACCTGGTATCTGTATTTCTTACGACTTCCCTGTGGCTCCCCTGCTCAGCTCCCATCATGATGCAGGCAGACCAAGTCTTCCACCTCATGGCTGTTTCAACAGAGGTGTACTGTGGTAGTTTCTTTTTTAAAACTACATATTAACTATACACAGTTATTATAGGCTAAATGTAACAATTCACACATACGTAAGAGTTTAATGATACCTACCTCCAATATCTTATAGTCTTCCTTCGATGGCCATGTTCTTTAATTCTCTTTAATATCTCATTTATAACAGGAAACATGATATTTATCTTTTTTTAATCTAGTTTGTATTGCTTAACACTAACCCCGCTGTTGTACACTGTTGACAGCCCTAGGCTCCGTCAGTATCATAACTGAGTCTGGTGTCCATCATGGCCTGAGCCAAAGAGTGCATTCTATTACACTGTCGTGCTCATCAAAGCATCCAGGAGTCTCCAGACTTTCCTAAGGGAGCAGGAATGAAGAGCCAACAAAAAGGGGAAGAAAAAAAAAAGTTATACAAAATGATGCTGGAAGGAAATTATGGGCTTGGCTACAGTTTGTAAAACCACAGGATGACTTGTGGGTCAGAAACCCTCGCTGGAGATCAAGCAACCTTCAATTCAATCTCCTTCACCTTCACTACCCCCAGTGACTTCCAGTTAGAACAAGAGGAGGGGAAGAATCATGAAGAGTGTGTTGTTACTGGCAAGGATCCCGGGTCTTGACTCCGTAAACACGAAACAGCTCTGAAGCAGCAATTTTTTTTCCTGTCACCAGAAAGAATAAGAAGGCACAAGAAACATCTAGAGAAATGCATATATGGGTTTAGAGACAACTGTGTTTTGACAGGCAGGGCCTCTGTGACTCTTAACTCACTACACCTATTTTTGCTATTTGTGGAACTTCCAGGAACCTCTCACAGAACCACAGCACAGACTTGAAACCACTGTCCCAGATGGACTTCCTTGTACAGCCGAGTTCTTCTGCTCCTGTCACACATTTTCCATCTACCGACATCCAAACAGGCACTTGTGAACCTCTGTCTCGTCATTGAAACACCTTAGTTTTAAGCAGTTCAGTGTTTTCCCCAACTCATTTCTCTAAGCAGTTCTTCACGGGCTTCTGAAATTTTCAATCAAATAGTCAACATATTTGATTTTTTTTTTTTGCAGTCCTTTATCAAGTCCTTAATAAGTCCTTTATTTTTTTTTTGCAGAAGGCCACAGGATAACTGGGGGTGGAAGGTGATGTAAACGGATAGCCCACATCAGGGCAATGAGCCATTTCTTCTTAACTTCCTTCATAAGTGGGGGGGAAAGGGACAGATGTGACAAGCCAATTATTTGCTTCATTGCAGTTTAATCTTGCTCAATGAAGGCAAATAGCTGGCAGAGGCTTTGTGCCTGGATTATGTCACATATTAACAGAGACGCACGGCCTTGTGCTGATGCACCGAACAGAACCAGATTGGTGGAGGGTGCTCTCCTATCTCAGCTTCCTTTCTACCTCCTCTCCCTCTCCTCCCCCCTCTCAACATGTGTCCCTTTCAGGATTGCTCAAACCTGAGAAACTCGCAGCACCAGCAACTGAAATTTTGTGGACCAGTAGGCTGTTTCCCATGATTCTCCCTGTTGCCCAAGAAGCAACTATTGGGCTCAGTCATATGCCATACAACAAGAGCATGAACTCCCTTTAGATCCTCTTTTATTTCCTTTTTATGTTTTTATATCATGTGTGGGTGTGTATGTCCATGTGTGCATTCCTGGGGAGGGATAGTTTCTGTATGTGTGTGTGCACATGCGTGTTAAGGTCAGAGGACAACCTTGAGCATCATTCCTCAGGCTCTGCCCACCTGTCTTTGCCTCCCCAGTGTGCTCCCCCATACATGCCATTTCTGATTTGGGTTCTGAAGACTGAATTTGGTCCATGTGCTTGCAAGACAGACAGACACTGTACTGACTGAGCATCTCCCCGGGCTCTAAACTTACTGTAAAACTGAGATTCCAAATGGCCCCACCATCATTGTTCTCTGCAAGTGTCTATGAACAGTTGCTAAGTTATATCTATGTTCCTTTTCTGTATAAGCATCTGTCAAGCCCACATATCCATGTTGGGAGTCTCAATCTGTCGGTCTCTTCTAAACAAAACTGAAATGTAATTTCTCTGTGGGGTCTTCCTTTAATATGAGCACTGTAGTCAATTAAAGACAATCTCTTTAACCTTGAGGAGCCACATTGCATTGCCCCCCTCCCCCCAAATGTATACACACCATTTACTTACCTTCCCTTGAATCTGGGCTGGCTTTAGTGATTTGCTCAACCCATGGAAGGAAGGAGGTGGAAATGACTTCTGAGGCCAATCAAATGAACTTCTTATTTAACTGGTGTTTAAGAGAAGATATGGCCTGGTATGGTGGCAAACCTCTGCCCCATGGAGGTACCCTCTGTATTCCTGTGCAGTCTGAGGCAGGAGGATCAGGAGGTCAGCCGAGACTACATAATAAGTTGCACATCAGCCTTCTTGCTTGTTGTTTGTTTAAATTTTATTTATGTATGTAAGTTTTTTTAAGGTATGAGTGCTCTGTCTGCATATATGCCTACATGCCAGAAAAGGGCACCAGATTCTATTTTAGATGGTTGTGACCCACCACATGGTTGCTGGGAATTGAACTCAGGATCCCTGGAAGAGCAGCCAGTGCCCTTAACCACTGAGACATCTCTGCAGCCCCACATCAGCCTTCTTGAGCCGCACAGCAAAGCTGAATGGAAGGGAGGGAAGGAAGAGAAAGAAGAAGGGAAATGAAGGGGGAATGGGGGAGAGAAAGAGAAAAGGGAAGGAAAAGAAAAGGGGAAAAGAGTATGTCATGTTTTTTCTTTCTTCCCTGTTTCTGAAAGTTGTAAAACTGGCACCTGGAAGACCCAGCAAAAGAGAGTGATTTGTGGCTGAACTTGAAACAGACTCCTAGAGAGGACCTAAACCAGGGGTGATGGGGCAGAAGATGCCAACGAGGACACTGTCAGGTACCCTGTGGGCTTAGGGGAACAGGCCTGTCTGCCAGTGCTACCCACCATACAGATAGAACTCATTCATTTTGTCAGCAAATGAGTTAACGTTTCATATTGCTGACGTTCTTGTAGAAGATGTTATTTTATATATTGCTTCCTGAATGTTCCACTGCTAATGCACAGGCACACAGCTGATTTTTGCATATTGATCTGTAGCCTACAAAACTAACTGCATTAGTTGCATTAACTCTGTGTGTGTGTGTGTGTGCATTAACTCTGTGTGTGTGTGTGTGTGTGTGTGTGTGTGTGTGTGTGTGTGTGTGTGTGTGCGCTCGCCAAGGATTCTCTATCTGGAAACCTATGTTGTCTGTAGATAGTTTTCTTTCCAAGAGGTGTACCCTGTATTTCACTTTCTTTACTTTTTCTTTATGCCCCAGCTAAAGCCTTTAGTACAATACGGAGCAGAAGTGAGGAAGCAGGCATCCTTGTCTCACTGGTCTTAGGGGAAAGTTTCCTTTGAGTCGGATGCTAGCATGGGTCTTCTTTAGATACACTTTCATCAGGCTGAGGGAGCCTATCTTCTAATATGCAGGGCATTTTCATCAGGGATACAAGTTGGATTTTGATAACCCCTTCTCTGGCATCTATTTTTGAGTTTTGTTATTATGGTGCTTACATACATCAGTTTTCCAGTGCTGAGCCAGTCTTGCCTTGTGAATATAATAAGTCATTATGGATTTACCTTTGTAGAGAGGGCTGGATTTTACTTATTAATATTCTGTTTAAAATTTGTTTGTCTTCAAGGAATACTGGTCGATAGTGTTTCTGTATTATATTCAATAATGTTTCTGTATTATATTCTCCAGGTTTGATGTACGGGAAATGGCCTTGGGGAGTTGGGAAGACTTCACAAACTGAAAATGATTGATTCTTCTTCTGTTTTCTAGTAGAGTTCAAGTAAAATTGATACTGTGTCTTCCTTAAGGCCCTGGTAGAACTGTCTGGGGCTGCAGTTTTCTGTGTAGCATGGGTCGGTATAGAGACATTTTATACCTTAGAGTTCTCTGCTTATCTCTTAGAGCACATGCAATACAGTTATAATAAGCTTCAATGCTCTTATACTCTAGTTCTAACACTTGTATTAATCCTTGTTGATTTTTCCCTCTGATTTGCATATCTGGTAATTCTTAGGTGGACACCAGACACCATGGATGTTTACTTTCTGGATTCTGAATCCTTTTGCCTTCAGGATACAGTTGAGTCCTTGAATATTGTTTGTTTCTCCAGGGTCTTGCTTTAAGTTATTAGGTAGGAACATAACAAGCAGCACTTGGTCTAAGAGAGTTTCCCATTGCTGTGGCTTCTGAGTCCTCTAGAAAATGCCTTTGGATCCAGACATTTTATAGTCACTGGGTGGCAATAATGGTTGTCTCTGGGCTTGTGTACTGTTTTATCAAGTGTTTTAGAATGGTTCTTCCTCTGGATGGGAGAGCTTTCTCATGCAGGTGTAAGTCAATACCCTGCTGAGTTCCTACACAGGACTCGGATGGTCTCTAAAATGCCTATTCACTGCATCTGGTCCTTCGCATTTGCCACCATGGCCTTCCTAAGCCCAGTCTCATTGATTCAGAAGTTTGCTGAGCTCTGACTGAGTTTCTTCCCCTGTACTATGACCTGGAAACTCATGCTGGTAAGCAGAAACAATCAAGGGCTCACCCGTTTGTTTCTCGACTCCTAGGGTGGTGGGCCTTCACCATTGACATCTGGTATCTGAAAACCCTGGCTTTGTGTACTCTCTCTTGTTGTTTGGCTGTTTCTGGTGAGAAAGTTGATCCAGGCTCTCTTACTCAATCCTGACTGGAAGCAGAAACATGCCAACAACTTCTGAAGTTCATCAGTGAAACGGACTGGAATTCTTCACTCATGGCAAAATTTTTTTTCTTTCCATTTAAGTTGAAAAAAGTACTTGAACTCTTGATAAAACATAAACCATAATGCAGAATTGATCGATGCTGGCCAAGGCCAAGATTTTTGAGGAAGGAAGTTAACTGTGAATGCCACCTACAAAGATCCTGGCTACTGTTGGATCCAAAAGGCAGAGAGACAAGTTGTAAGACTCCAGCCAGGGAGGAAAATGTCCCAAGATTGCCAGTGGAGATGGAAAAGAAAGAAAGGCTATAAGGAAACATAATCAGAAGAAGAGGGAAGAGGAAGAAGAGAGAGGGAGGGAAGAGACTCTTTTGATCTGGCAAATCCAAGAATTTTGAAGGGCGAATCATTAACAATTGCCATTTGGAAGCAGGCAACAAAGGGAGAAGCTGAGAGGGGATTCTGAGATGATTATAAAAATCATTAAATGTTGGAACATGATATGAAGTCAATCCATGTGTCCCACGACAGAGGAACAGATAAAGAAAATGGACATAATGTGTGTGCGTATTTATACACAATGAGATCCTCTTCGGTCATAGAAAGAAGGAAGTCCTGTCATTACAGTATTGTAGACTGAACTAGAGGGCATTGTTAAGTGAAAAACAACAGGCAAAGAAAAATACCGCAAGTTCTCCCTTCGATATGAATACTTGATTTCCTATTAGTAGAGAGCAGAATGGGTAGGGAAGGATGGGGAGGAAGAGTGGTACAGAAATGACGTTTAATGGGTATAAGAAAACAGATAGGAAGAATGGGCTCTCATAATCTATAGCATGCGGAGGTAACTGTGATTGATGATAACTAAGTGTACAATTCAGAAAAGCTAGCCAAGAAGATTGTGAATATTTCTAAAAGAAATGATGAAGGCCTGAGGTAAGGGATATATTACATTCTTACCCCTAAGTATGTACAATTATCATGAGTTAACTAAAAATAAATTTTACATTAGTAAAGAGAAAAGGATATTCTATTCTGGTGATTCTCAAAAGGTCCCAAGAGCCTCTCAGAGGGTCCTTAAGGTCACAAGTACTTTCATAGCAGTTCAAAGAAATCTTTTACATACACGTTCTCCCATAGCATTCAGTAGAATTTCCCACAAGCTACATGGTGTATAGCTCAAAGATCAAATATAGATGCAAATTTTAAAATTTGCTATCTGTGTTAAGCTAAACATAGAAGAATTTTCCGGAACAAGGTATATATTGTAAAGCAATGCTGATATTCTTATTTCTAATTTATTTTAAATACACGATTATTTCATAAGAGACATCATGTTACTTATATTAACAGGCAAAGGGTGTATTGGTATTTTTAATGATCCACAAAATTTACTTTTAAAATTGCATAGATTTAGTGTCTAATATAGTAAAGCTAAGAAGAATTAACCATGCAGACAGAAGGTTTTTAGCATTGCCAATAATTTTAAGAGTGTAAAGTGCCTCCGACAAAAATCTGATAACTTCCCTGAATAAAGCAGCCTATGAGATCACTGGGTAGGTCTAGGAGGGATTTCTGAGGGAAAAGGACAAAGGGCAAAGAGATCAGGAGGGAATCTCCCTGGGAATCAACTGCCCCACTTGTTCCTCTGGCTTTGAAGTGATATCTTAAAGGACACCATGGTTGATAAGCCTCACCCATAGGGACGTGCTGTAACCATCACTGAGGTTTTACTGTCATTTGGTAGAAAAATTTCCATGCTCCATTCCCTCCTAGAAGGTGTGAGGAGTCACTACATCATCTGCAGTTCACTTGACCATGGCTTTTGTTGCTTTGTTCACTACTGTGACCAAACACATCACAGAAGCCATCGTGTGTATGTAGTGGGAAGGTGGGGGGTGTGGGGGGAGATGCGATTTATCTGAGATCACAGTTTCAAAGGAAATAGTCCACCATGGTGGGGAAGGCACGGTGGCTGATGTGGCTTGGTTTATGATGCCAGAAGCTTGCAATGGGGCTTCCTAATATGGTGCTGACCAGGAGGCAGAACACTCATGCCCCATCCAGAAGCAGATGTCACCTTCAAGGTCTAACCTAAGTGACTCTCTTCCAGAAGGTAGGCCGAAGTCCCAAAGGTTCCCCCAACCTCCCCATACAGCACCATCAGCTGGGAACCAAATGTCCAGACTCATGAGCCTATGGGGAAATTTTCATGTTCAAACCATAACAGCTTTCTTAAGTACCCATCTGGCCCATGCTTGGTAATCTATCATATATGTAGGAAGGGAATTTTTAAGAACCAAGTACATGTGTCTGACCACAAGTGAGGTACTGTAACAGGACAGCATCATGATTATCCATGTTTTATCAACAGCAACTGATGTCCCAAATGGGAGCAGGAGCTTGTCCAAGGATTACCTAGTGAATAGATTCATGGAATGAGACTTAAACTCACTGTCTGAAGCTGACATTCTCTCCCATCCACACTGCTGTATTTTACTATTCTACTGTTGACCACTGCACAGTAGAAATGCCTTAAAATTCAAGAGAGCTAGAGGATTACTTTCTAGATCCAGAAAAAAAAGGTAGCATGATGGTTACTGGCATAGACAATGGAGCCCGACAGCCTGAGATAGTACCCCACTCACATCCCAGGTCTACTAGGACAGCTGTGGGCAGGGTTCAAGTCACTTAATGTCTCTTGGGTCTCAGTGGTAGGTGGTAAAGTCATATGGCAATCATGGGTACATAATGTCATTTCGGTCACTGGTGGACCATGTGTACAAAGATGGTTACAAGTTTCAATGCGTTACTGGGTTGATGTGAGGACTAAGAAAGTTAACACATGAGAGAATTCACATTCTCTGGTGCACACCAGGTGGCAGAGACGATTGTGATCTGCCTTATACAATCTTATCTGCCCACTTATACCAGAGACTTACTGAGAAGCTTGCAGATTCTTAGTGTGCCTGAAAGAGTTTTACTGAACAATACTATGCAAATAAGTAACTATTGCTGGGACTTTCTTAGGTATGAACTCAGAGTGTGATTTCTTTTGGGAACAGGGAGTTTTTTTAGTGGGGGAAAAAAAGTGGCCAGTATTGCTTGCTGGAAGGCTAGAAGCTCGTCACCACAGCTGATAAATTCCTCATTCCCCAAACATCAACCCAAACCACATTTGAAAAGCAGGGCGTTGGGACATAAACACTTGAGTATAAAATAACCAAATCTGATAGGTATAAGTAATTCCACCTCTGTGAGTTAAGAGCTGTGAACTTGGTCAGTAACATGAGGAAGCAATAGGAACTGAAATCTGAATGCTCTTCGAGGTTAATAAAAGATTAAAAAAAGCAAAGGGTAGCCTGCAACAAAAGATTTCACAACATTCTTTACGTAAACTTAGACATTTAGTTATTGCTGGGCCAAAGTGGTTCTCTTGTGCTCTGGTTTTTCATTGTTGAAAAGTTTTAGCCGAACTTGAATCATTTCCTGTCTTAACAAGTGCAATATGTCTTTCTTGTTCCTCCTACATTGTTAATGTCCAAATCACTACTGCTGAAGAAATCCCCCTCGATTGTTGCCAAACACATATCCCAAAATATTAGATGTCTTTTGTTGTTGAAAGTTGCACACATGTGTGAACATGAACATGAGTGTGCACAGACACAGCCCTACATTAGTGAAGTCCCTATTAATGTTTACTAGCACATGTAACCACTTAACTTGACCTAGCTATCTAACTCCTTTCCCCACTAGAATAGAAGTCCCATGAGGGTAGAGTTTGGGTCTTTTCATCCATTGTTGTATTAGTACTATATTAAATAAAAACTGAAAGTACATTACGCACTGGATGACTGCATGGATGGATTGCTTCATTCTGTCCATTAAAAGATCCTGTGCCTGGTTTCAGTGTTTTTCAATGCCAGTGGTTTTTTAATGTTTACTTTTCTCTGTGTCAATTCTTTTCTATGACCACTTACAGTTCTTCCACCATTTTTATTTTCTCTCACTGTGTCTGTTCGTGAACACGCAAGTGTTAATGTTAGGCTTCTCACCTGACCTGGATCTTTTGGAAGTGGATAGGAGCAAACTTAGCCAAGAGCTCTTCAGAGTTTCGAGAAATGGAACAAGGTGCTTCTTATGCTTGACTAAGAGGGCCCCTGAGCAGAAGAGTGTGCAGAAGAGAAAGAAATACGCCAAAGTCTAGGTTGTTGATCAGTGTCTAGGATTGGTACTAGAACAGACCTCCTGAGGTATACAGCTTCTAAGAGCAATCACATCAATGCCAGAATAGCTTCTAAGTACAGCTCCTAAGAACAATTGCATCCATGCATGGCTACATGCAGCCTAGCAGGAGAGCCTCTGTATGGCAAGGGCCTGGGAAGGGACACACTGCTTTACACTGAGTATGGTCCCTTCAAACTCTAGAAAAAGGTATTTCAGCATAAGTGGGGCACCTGGGAGACGGCATTACAGACCCTTGCAAGTTTTGTTCATCTTTCTTTGGAAGAACAGATAACTAGCACTTCCCCATGAGGTCTTACTTTTTTTTTTTTTTTAATTTCTGTGAGCCCAACTTCCCAAGCCATAGGAGGAATTAACCCAACCACATCAGCTGACATCTCAACAGCAAGAGCCTCAGTGGGGCTGGGGAGGTCTGGTATTTTGTGCTCCCATCTCTATTCCCCTTCTTATCCTTTCCTGTTCATGCCACAGCAGATATTCCCACTGATGAGGGTGACATCACTCTGAAAAAATCCTCAATACTGCCCATGACCCATGTTAGAAAATTTTCTCTTCCCTCCCTTAGAAACTCAAGAAACAATCATAGAATTACCAAGGTTATCATGGGCAGTACCCAAGGAGGAAGGGGACAGTGTGTGTGTGTGTGTGTGTGTGTGTGTGTGTGTGTGTGTGTGTGTGTGTGTGTGTGAATGCCAAAACTAATCCTTGCTCAGAATAATTCCCGGTGCAGAAATTTTGAAGGAAGATGTGATTTTCCCACTAACACATTGTGTCATGGAGAAGAAAGACCACGGCAAGCAATTTGGGAGTTCTAGATGGATATGGGGGCTAAGAAGAGCCTCCATGAGTGTCTCCCAGTCACCAGCTTTGAGGACCGTGAAGGAGACGTTTCCCAGCGTGGGGAACAGTGTGGCGGCATCTGAGCATTTATTTGAAGGATCTCACTCAGTGGAGGC
Source organism: Peromyscus maniculatus bairdii (assembly GCF_049852395.1). Classification (NCBI taxonomy): domain Eukaryota; kingdom Metazoa; phylum Chordata; class Mammalia; order Rodentia; family Cricetidae; genus Peromyscus; species Peromyscus maniculatus. Next base: position 36,120,897 of record NC_134872.1, read on the forward strand.
ATTTTTCTTTCCCTCTTCCGTTTTCAATCCCTTCCTCTTCTTCCCTTGCTCGCTCATATTCCCGTCACCTACTACAAAGTCCTTCAAGACTCATTTTTTTTGGTTTTCTGTCAAGAAAGAACTATACAGGACAGATTTCCATATGTTCTGAAGATTTCATTAACAGCATTTTAAACTGCCATGTTATTTTTTTATTTGTAGAGCATTATATTGATGTCATTCAGAATTATTCCCCTTAGCCCTTTCATCTACTGATCTATTAATAAAGTTGGTGATAAATGTTAATTTGCATTAATATTTTGATTTACCCAAATGTTTTAAGCATGGGACTCTAGGAATATTTTATTTTGACAAACTGAGCATTTACAAGACAACTCAGTTTGCTTCTGGAAGTGCATATGTCATACCACTTCTATCACAAATGTAAACACAGCTTCATGTGCACTTGAAACTGAACAGAAGGTGTTGTTCAGTTCTGAAGCCCATCACAGCGCTTAAGTCCACAATAAGTCAACAGTCTAAACAAAAGTATCATGAGCTACAGCATGTACAGTAGGAAAGGAGGACTGCTCTCTTGTACTTAGAACATATCTAGTTTAGGAAGCAGCCTAACTTTACAATTGTAGGGATTAAAGTGAAGTCCTACATAGGTTAAAATGAGGCACTAAAATATGTGAGTCTTTGCTGAAAGACAAAAATGCATGCTTTGCAGGGTGGCGGTTGCATTTGTGTTGGCATGCTTGTTGCATGTGAGTGCAGAGCCCGAGGCTGATAGCGGGTCTTTCCTTGATCACTCTCCATCTTTACCTGTTGAGACAGGGTCTCTCAGTGAATCTGAAGCTCATCAATTCAATTGGGCTGACGGATCCATCAGATTCGGGGATCCTTCTGGTTACAACTCTCCCTCCCCACTCCCCCACCAAGGCTAGAATTACTGTCATGGACAGCCATGCCCAGAGTTTTCAAGTAGATTCTGGAGATCTGAACTCAGGCCCTCCTTCTGTCAAGTCAGGTACTTTATTGACTGACCCATACCACTAACCTCCCCCCACCAAGTATGCTTTATGCATCCCAAATTGGCCTTTACACCTCAACAGTCATGGAAGAAGACTAGACTAATAAAGCGGGTCAGAAGGCCTGCCTCCCACTCAGCTATCCAGGAAGGTCCCTCCCAAGTCTGACAGGAAGGACTTACAGATGGAGAGATAGAAAAAGAAGGCAAGAGCTCAGATCTCAAAGTAGGTCCCCACCTCCTGTGACGATTCTGCCTCTCCCAGAGGAGCCTGAGAGATGAGTCGACCCCTCGGAGAAGAGAGACTCGGTGAGTCCTGCTACAGCAGGCTTGCAACAGCGGCCCCACAGCTGAGAGAGCCTGCCTTCAGCAAGAAGGGAGACGCTGCCGAAGCTTCTGGGCCAAGGACAGGGATTGAAGCTGCTGAGAGAACCACAGGAGACCTGGAGAGAGGTCAGGAGACTGGAGGCCAATGCTTAGGAAGGCCCAGGATTAACTTGAGACCCAAACTCCTAATGACACCAGGTGTGCCAGGTCATACACCCAATGGGAGAAAAAACCTGGCTTTTTGATCACCATGGACCAAGTAGGATGTAGGATGTAACACCTCACTAAAGCCAACTCCACAATCCCTGCAAGACTAGATGGATACTTAACAAGAGAGCATCAAGATGGGTAACCGTGGGAGGCTGTTGGTCAAGACGTACCAAGATTTTGAGAACACTTGCATTTGGCTAAAACCCTTGGCTTGAGGTAAGACACTCTGGAACTCATTTATTCTTCTCTTTAAACAAGATATTTTCATTTTTGTTCAACATTTTTATTGTGTGCGTGGCCCATATCAAGCAGCGTTTCTCGTATTTGAAGTGTATTTGGAAATGACTCAAACAAAAGCCCCACTTTCTGGAAGGTGTGGGCAAACAACAGGGACAGCCAATAGGGTGAAGGAGGAATGATACGGGGAGAGGGGAAGTGTGTGTGGAAGAAAGCAAGAGCGTGCCTGAGGAAGTGCAAGCGTGGGAGCAGGCATCTAGTCGCACAAGGGAATTCCTCACCTCTATTGCACACCATTGCTGTCTCCCTTCGTGCGATGCCGAAGGCTGAACAGATAAACACAAAGTAGGTCTTCAAGAAGCTGAGAATGTATACCATGGGCCTCCTATGGGCAGAATAATGTCCTTTCTTCCATCCAACAAGTATCTACCAAGCATACAGTCAAATATGTCCATTCCAGGCACTCAGACAACATACACTATATATATCACATGCATCACACACTATACACACAAAACATGTACCACACACACAACATGCAGACTACAAACAACACACACAATATATGCAACACGCGCTACACACACTCACAAAGCAATACCACGCACAACATACAGAGCACACACAATACATACAACATATACTATACACAGTCACCAAACATATACTAAAGATGCAACATATGGAATACACACAACCTATACTTCACACATTGCATGCATTCATAAGATATAGAATATACCCTGCACACAATTCCACTGCATACAGCATAATCATTTACACAACAGATTCCTATAATGTATGCAAAACACATAGAACACTTACATCATACACTCAAAAGACATATAGCCAACATACATACAGAACACACAATATTCTCATTGGAGTACAAGCAACATACACAGAATACTTGCTTTGAAAACAACATACAATAGACACTTTCACAATACACACAAGAACTAGACACACCACATATACATTAACACAATGCATAAAAAGTACACACCATAAATGTAACACCCACACAGTTAAACTTATTCATACAACGCATATCTCAAAGCCTATATATGAAAATGCTTTCACTTTAAACACCACTGGTGTGGCCAGATGAGTGCTGAGATTATTTGGTTAAATGCACGGGGCAGTAAATGAGAGAGCTGAGACCCGGAGGAGGCTTGGGGGTTGAGCTGTTCACGGGGGGCCACCACAGAGCTCCCACACAGAGTGATGAGCACAGGATGATTTATAGAAAGGAGCATGGTGATTAGGGCTGGCCAGGGGGAGACCATGGGAGCTGTGGGTCAAAGGGCACACACTTGGCAACTGTATTTATTATTTTTCTTAGGGCGGTGACAAAATGCCCACTAGAAGCCAATTAAGGAACTAAGCGTGGGCACAGTGGTTCCCGGGAGAGTTCAGCTCGTTATGATGGGAAATGCATAGCCATGATGGCAGAGCGGGAGAAGAGGCCCAGACACTGGGGTTACACCTGTATGTTGCCTTGTCAAGTTGGGCTATTTGCTATGGAAACCAAACTGCTGTTTCTTTGTTCTGCCAAAACTGAAAGACCACAATCCGTAAGGTCATAAACTTCAAAGGCAAGCCTTTAATGACCTACTTCAACCAGCCAGGCCCTCTGAAGGCTGCCCTGCCTCCAAACGAGCTCTGTAAGTGCGGAGGACATGGCTCGGTGGGTAAAGTACTTGCCAGGCAAGTAGAAGTGAGTGTCTGGGTTCAAATCCCCAGCACTCACGTGAAATCCAGGTGTGGAGTCGCATGTCTGTAAACCCAGTGTTGCGGGGTGTGTGTGTGTGTGTGTGTAGACAGGTAAAAACAAAGTGTTAGTCAATGCTCTAGGTTCAGTGAGAGACCATGTCTCAAAAACTAAAGCATAGATCTACCCAACACCCACCTCTGGTTTCTAAACGTGAATAGGTGAAAACATTCACTCCCACATATATGCACACATATGCACCACACACATGCAGCACACATGCACTAAATGTTAAAAAATGATAATTAGAAAACTACCCCCACAAACTGGAGCCTGAAAGCATGAGGTTATAGGTGACAGTCCAGATGTAAGTCACAAATGACATTGCTTTGTACATTTGTTGGTCATAAGTGTTCTGTCCACAGAACAAAAATGATAGCTCATATAAGGAAGGTGATATGCCAAGTGGCTGGATTTTCTGGACTCATTTCACAGTAAATAAATTCATCGGGTCACCACAATATGTACCTTAAAAAGATAGCAGCTTTTATTTGCCAATCATTATTCAATATAGCTGGGAAATTAAAAGGCATAAAATCTATGTATTCAACCAAATGCTAACAGCCTGCTCCTCATGTAATTTCCGTGAAGTCTCTTCAAACAAAATCCCTGGCACCCGGCTCGCCACATATTTCCCAATATAGTAAATGAATGTGAATATAGTGACTGTCACTGGGTCTCGATCTAGAAGTTAATCTCATGTACTTAAGTTTAAAACAATAACCTACAGATTTTTGGCAGACCAAAAGCAGTGTGATTTGGTTTCCACGGTGAATAGCCAGGCTTCCCCAGGCAGCACAGAATGTTAAAGAAAAAACCCTCCACAGACAAAGGAGTGTGTGTGCAGTGCGGTAGGAGCTTACATTTTAACTGTGTTTAAATTCTCCAAAGAAAGGTGTCGCCTATAATAACGTGAGCATGAAGATTGTATCCTTATTCTCCCTTAAATACTTAAATTGCTACTTGCAGAGTTGGCTCTATGGTATTTTGATGAAGCTAAATGCATTTGTGAAATAAAGTCTTTTTTTTTTTTTCACTTGCCCTTCTGTCTGTCAGCACAGGTCTGTGACCAGATGCACGGAGACGTTGATCCCCCTGTAAGGAATTCGCTGACTCTAGCTGGGTATTCTACAATTCAGTTCAACTCTTGATACTGACAAATGTTAGTGAAGGCTCCACAAACAGAGGGCGTGGTCACCAAAGACAGCCTCTGATGCTGCAAATACCAATCGATCGATCGATCGCCAGGGCTAGAGTGTTACCCTCCTCTGCCCTGAGTCAAGGTCCCTACAACTTCCCACGGTCTATAACTAGCTAGGATAGCTTCAGATCACAGGAAACCTGTTCAGCTATTTCTCATACAATAATGGATATGTCAATGGACACAGATGTGCAGCCAGTTGATGAGAGATGCAGAAGGCGAGGTATGTGGGAAGGGGCTTCAAGATTCCATGCCAGGCGGGCTTCCCGTGACATGTTCAACACCCACAAGCTTTCCCGACTCCTAGTTCGTGAACACTTGGGGAGGATCAAGCAATCAGTTTCCCCCTCACCGAAGATGGGGAACAGGCTGAATGTTCTGAGCTTCTCATCCTGGCTTGAGCTTCCTGCTGCCCAACCCCCCACCTTTAAGTAGCGTGAGGATGCCTGCTTACGTCTCCTAAAATAAAGAAACTTCTTTAGGCCAGGAAAGTCTAAGGCACTGGAATTTCCACTGGGTGCTATGAACAGGGAGAAACTGGGTTACTTTGTATTTATGGGTGCATATGGTCAGACATAGAGGAATTCTCTGCTGGAAAGGATATGCACGTTCTATGGCACCAGAGGTCTGATTTTGATGGAAAACTCCAGGAGGTAAGCACTCTGGTACTTTTCCAAGGCCTTAATAAAAAGATTGACTCTTGAAACAAGCGCTTGCTTGGAACATGGAACTGAGCAAATGTTTTCTGGCCAGCAATTTCCATGCTCAAAGATCATTTCAGAGAAATCTGCATAACCCTTCCCTAAAGGGACTTCCCAGGCTTGGAATACATCTACATTCATCCAATCAACCAATAAGCAGGGAACAGGCAGGAAAATGGCTAGGAGGACCGTTCTAAAGCGCCTTTTTGAATTGTAAGTAACTAAAGTCCAGTGTTGGCAACAGGTTCATGATCCAGGGAATCCAAAGAAACTAAACAGTGATGTTTGCATCCATTTATATTACGCGATGTCCCCAAAACAGCCGAGCACTAAATGCCCCTGGGTGAGGATCCCTTCAGCCACCTACAAGTTTGGGTGGAGGAGCCTAAGGAGATGACCAGTACTGCCCAAACGTGCCTCCTCAGTCTTAACCCCATTCTCTCATTGGACCACAGGGCACAATGCCTACCCTAGGTGAAGGCAAAAATAAAGGCGCAGTCCTGACTGTGGTAGCTGTCACACAGTAAATGCTTTGCTCTGGTTATTATTTGGTTACCCGAAAGACTGGCAGAGCAGGTGCTATGATTTGGGGTACAGTCTCAATAGGAAAGAAGTGATTGTTTATCCAGAATTGGACACAGAGCTTAATGGAAAAGAAAAAGTAGCTAATGGAGACTGGGGAGGCTCAACTGGTCAAGTACTTGCCATACAAACACAAGGTCCTAAGTTCCATCCCTAGCACCCATGGGGGGGGGGGACACAGGACGGACACGGTGGTGGGAATCCCCAGCCCTGGGGAAGAGTGGTCAACTAGAAGCTCATTGGCCCACTAGCCTAGCTCAAGGAGTAGCTATGAGACAGTACTGCCCAGTTTTGAAAGCAACTCTTGAAAACTACAGCCTCTCAAGAGGAGAAGACAGACAGATCCCCAAGACCTTTCAATGCATCCTTTCCTGACGCAGTTGGCTTTCTACCGTTCATTGTGTGGTGAAACACCACCTTCTGAACACGACTTCTTTTTATTCCTCATTCACATAGGAGCCTTTCAAAGGCCGCCAAACGCATGTCACGAGGGAATTATGAATTGACAGCAGAGCATGAGGAAGTGAAATCGAGAAACGATCAGCATGCAAATTTTGCATGGCAAAATGTCATCAGTGCCAGGGCTAAGTCAGGGGGACTAACATGATTTCACCCCTTCCACCAATGAGAAACAGAAAACCCAGGCAGGAGAGAGGAGTCCAGAACCATCTCTTTTTTTCCTTTGTATACTTTAACACTTCTAACAAAATGTAAGGCGTTGATTAACCAGACCTAGCTAGAGAGAGAGATCTCAGCTACAAGGAAATGAGTCTCATTCTCTCTCTGCTCCCCTCTGCCACGAAAGCACTTTCTCATCATTAAAATTCTCATAATATATATTGGTAAACATTCAAAAGCAAAAAACCAAATATTCTCTGTTCATGCCCAAATCTGGCTGACTCTTACACTTTTTTCTTGTATTTGGAAGATCAAATAGTCATTGTCATATTTCTCAAAGAGTCAGCATGGCCCAGCACTGCACAGTCCTTGTGCCACTAACCACCCAACCTCCAATATCACTTTTGCCTTCTGTCCTGGGGCTTCCCTGCCATTGCTAGCCATGCCAAGATGATCCCGGGGCAAAAGAAAGGCCCTCCTCCGTGTCTTAGGAGTGGGGTTAAGAGCAGATGAATGGTCAGAAGCTGGAGCAGAGGAGAGATGAAAAGGTGAATGGGCTGCCCAGCACTAGGAGAAGCCAGACCACCCACCCACCTAGTCAATGCAAAGCTGAGCCTTTTCCCCTCCCTTGAGGTCCCCTCCCTCACCTCTGCGCACATGCACGCGGAGCTCCAACAAGAACCCTGGACGCCGCCATTCTTTTCTTCACCTTGCTTGTGAAAAGGGTTTCTTGCTGCTCCTGGCTGCATAGTCCATGCTAGCTGGCCTGTGAGCTTCCAGGGAGTCTCCCATCTTGCTGTAGGGCATTGGGATTGCAGAATTGCACGACTGTGTCTGGCTTTACGGGAGGTCTGGGGATCCGAACTCAAGTCCTTACACTGCCATGGCAAGTGTATCGCCCACGGAGCCTTCCCTCAGACCTGGCCCTTTGGTTTGGAACAAGTCTCTTTCCTTGTCCTTGAGGTGTCTATGGTTAGTAAGTATCCTTGTGACCTCCCTGGCATCCAGCATTTGTCTTGCCCTTGCAATTTCCTCTTAGAAAACCCTCCTCCTCTTCCTCCCCACTTCTCCCCCTCTTCCTCCTTCTCCCCTCCTTCTCTTTCCACCCAACTCTCCTCTATCTTCTCACCCCCTCCACCACCATCCCAAGCACCCTGTCACATACTCCCCAAGTGGATTTTAGGACACGCCCAAACTCTGTCCTCCAAAACAAAGCTGGGCTCACGGCCCCCACCCCTACCCTGCCTGTGGCACTTTGCAACCCTGCTTTGTTCTGCCTGCCTTCTCTTCTCTCCCCTGCTGCTCCCTTAAGACACTTAAACGTATTTTCTATCTCTAGCCGATGATAATAGCTAAGCAAAGCAGATGTTTAAATGTTTGTCAAATGAATGCAAGTAACCCTGTTTACACTCCCAATGCTCACAGTTCCTAAGGAAGTAAAGAGCACACTCAGCAGGCACGAGCTTTCCAGAACTTCCAGGGCCAAGGTTTTCTGAGAAATGGACTTAAATATCCCAGCAGGCAGTATTTGGCAATCCCTCTAGACACGCTTGATCTAGCCTGCTCCTTGTTTACTTGGGTAATTGACTGGCTTAATAGCTGCCCACTGCCCGGGTCAGCGATTCCCAAGCCATATTATGCAGTGATGGGTGCATGGTATCACCACAGAGAGCCCTGAAAGCCCAGGCTGCACTCAGACCCACCATCGAACCCCTGGGAGTGATATCCAGACATCAGTGTTTTCAAGGCTCCCCCGTTGATTTCCATGCACAGCCAGGACCCACAACAGCTGCTAATGGCAGAGAGTGAGTGATTGCCTGAATTTGATCCCAGCTGTTTTCCATCCATTGCTGCAGACTGAGCAGAGTTCAGGTTTTCCGAGAACAACTGAGTGTGAATCCCACCCTAAAGGAAGCGCCTCAACCACCCCATTTCCCACCATGCTTATACATGCTCCTGTGAGCCTAGTTTCCGTACGCTGGGGCACAACCTAGTTTCTGTATTGAGGGCACATGACCTTGCCAAATTGTTCAAAAGCATCACCTTGGGGAAGTAAGCGTAGACTTCCGATTGTAGAGTGAAAAAAAAATCTCAGTGTGAGGCTGATGATCCCACAGAGGCAGTGAGAGGTGCTGCCTGTGATTCCCCTCCCGCCTACAAGGGCAAAAACTGCAGCCTTCCTTTGTCCCTGTGAGTCAGCTCAGGACTAATAGAGAAGAGTGCTTAAACCCTGAGGGAAACTGGTTCAAACAGGTAGTTCTAGCAGGTTCACATGAGTTGTGTGTGTTTTTTTTTTTTTTTTTTTTAGTCAAAGAAGTTTCAATATGTATCTGCTGAGTACGGTCATAGAGCAGAATCATAGATTTTTTTTTCCTCCTTGGGGAAAAAATCCTGAGAACTTCTGAATATGCTTTTAGAGACTAGTTAAGAGAGAGACTGATGGTGAGACCAGATTTCCCCACCCACCCACCCACTTCTAGCAGAGTCTGTTTAACTATTCCATGGCAATTGCTAGTGGGTTCCCATGATGCTTGGGTGTGTACTTTATTATTAAAGGTTTCATTTGTATTCGTTTAGGAATAAACCGTTATTAGACTTCTCAGAGGCTTTCTGCTGATCCTTTATGGGACTTAAAAAAAGTAAGACTTTTACATGATATCTGTTTTTAAGAGCTTGCTTATTTACAGGTGCGAGTGGGGGTACGATCCCTCAAGGCCGGTAGAAGGAAGCCTGAATTCATTCCATGTTAGCAAGCTGAAAAACGTGTGGCCCAGATGCTGACTGTTCATCTGCAGCCAGATTCGCGGTGGCTCAGCTCACAATTTACATCTCACGGTGCTTTGAGAGTGAGGCTCTTTCATAGACACTGTTCTTTGTGTTGTGAATTTGGATCTTTTCCCAGGCTGCTGATTTGCAGTATTGTACTTCACTAATGTTGGGCAAAGACAGCAAGATTCGCAGTCAGCCAAGCAACGATGTTTGGCAAGGTTGGTGGATTGTGTGCACTGTCCAGTCACAGTTCCAATTTACCTTCAGTGTCTTAAGGCATAACCCCATTATAAATTAAAAAGCTTCAATACCACTTTAAAAAAAAAGTTCATAGGGACTCAGCAGTTAAAGTACCTGCTATGCTTACAGAAGTCCAGATTTAGTTCCTAGCACCCACGTGGTGGTGACTCACGACTCTCTGTAACTATGAAAGGATTCAACACCCTCTAGTCACTTCCAGGAGCACATATATTCATGCAGACACTCAAGCATACCCATAAGACAAAAATATATAAAACCTTTTTCAAAAACCCATTCATAAACTACTGTTTTCCTTCCTTGGGTCACTTTATCTTGTCAGCAAGGATGAAGGAAGAGGTTTGAGAGCCCAAAAGACCAGTGTTCAAATCCAAAGCCTTCTGTTGATTTGCTGCAGCCCAAGAAACATGACTCCTACCCCTCCATCCCAGGTTCCGTAGGAAAAATTTGAAAATGACAAAACCCATGGGAGAAATGTAAGCAGTGCCTTAAAGGCTCCCAGATGTCACCTCGAGGAGATGGGTGTCTGCTAACTCTTTGTTCAGAAACTTCCCGGTGAAGTGGTCCCTGGGCAATGAGGCTGACCACTCAGCCTTCTCCAGAGCAGCGAGAGAGGTCAAGGGGCCAGCAAATAAAACTGCAGGCCAGAAAGCATCTAAGAGTTGTTGACTCATGATTTCCAGTCAAGTTCTAGAATTATAGAAGCAACATCAACCTCTGGGGGCATAATTATGGCTCTGGGATGTGTCGGCTTTGTGGCTATGTTCTTGGTAGCCATGGCTGAGCAGCCCTGCTGCTGACCTCAGACAAGAGTAACCAATCTTAGTGCCAAGAGGTTCAGTGTGTCTACAGAAAAGACATGTTCAAGTCCAACAACACCCCCCACACACACACCGTGGCACATGAGCCAGGCACCCACAAAGGAGGTAAATGTGCTGTCACAGCCCTAGGACAATGCTACTGCTTGTTCTTGGGCTGCTTCTGGCAGTGTTCAGACAAACACAGGCAGAAATCCCTGCTAAGATTTTTTTTTTTATTTAAATTTGTTCACACCATCTTTGTCAACTGATCAGGCATAGCACCTCAGTTTGTTGTGACCGCTGTAACAAGTGACCCTGGGCAGAGTGGTTTAAACACATGAATATTCCCCACAGTTCTGGAGGCTGGAAGTGCAAGGTACCTGCAGATCCACTGTCTGGTGACAGCTTGCCTCCTGGTTGCCAGCATCTGGCTTCTTGTTGTGTATGCACACAGCCAAAGGAAAGCTGGACAGCTTCTAACTAGCTTCTGTGCTAATCAAATGTATGAGGGCCTTACCCTCAGAACTTAAGTATCTCCAGGAGAGCCTGCCTTCTAATAGCATCCCACTGGGATCAAAGGCTAAACAAACATTACGCACAGGTATAGGAAACCAAACACCCAAAATCTCTAAATCCTAAAGTGTGTGTTTCAATTATAATTTCTACAGATACCATGTCAAGGTTATACCAAAACAAGACTCTTGTTTTGTAAATAATTGGCTTTTCATAGCCATAGCTTCCATCTTTATGTGTTCAGACAACCACAGATGGGAAACGCTGTGGGATGGTCTGTATGTCAAATTGCTCTGATTGATCAATAAATGTAACACTGATTGGCCAGTGGCCAGGCAGGAAGTGTAGGCGGGACTAACAGAGAGGAGAATTGAGAGAACAGGAAGGCAGATCGAGTCACTGCCAGCCGCCACCATGACAAGCAGCATGTGAAGACGCCGGTAAGCCACGAGCCACGAGCCACATGGCAAGGTATAGATTTATGGAAATGGATTAATTTAAGCTATAAGAACAGTTATCAAGAAGCAATATAAGTCTCTGTGTTTACTTGGTTGGGTCTGAGCGGCTGTGGGACTAGTGGGTGACAGAGAATTGTCCTGACTGTGGGCAAGGCAGAAAAACTCTAGCTACAGGGAAATATCCAAATAATAATAATAATAATAATTAATAATAATAGTCTTGCTGACCATGCACAGATGTTTTATCATGTTAGTATTCTGTAAACAGTCTAGTACAATAACATACATATCACATTTACATTGTACAGAAATTATGTTACATAGAAATGGTGTAAAGAATACAGAGGACTTCATATGGAGATATAATACCATTTTGTATAATAGGTTGGTCATCCTTGAACTTTGGTGCCAACTAAAGACTCAGGATCCAGTGCTGTAGATATCACTCTATATAAATAAAACACTGATGGCCAGTGACCAGGCAGGAAGTATAGGCAGGACAAAGACAGAGGAGAATTGGGGAAACAGAAAGAAGGAGGGAGAGACACTGCAGCCACCGCCAGGACAAGCAGCATGTAAAGATGCCGGTAAGCCACCAGCCACGTGGCAAGGTATAGATTTATAAAAATGGGTTAATTTAAGATAAAAGAACAGCTAGCAAGAAGCCTGCCATGGCCATAGAGTTTATAAGTGATATAAGTGTCTAAGTGATTATTTTATACGTGGATTGTGGGACTGCGGGGCTTGGTGGAACCTGGAGAGAAGCCCTCCAGCAACACACCAGTCCCCTGAAGACAACGAGAGGCGACTCTACTCCTCTTGCCTCTTCCCTCGGTGCTGTCGGTGACACCCTGCAGCCTCTGTTGAGTCTGCCTGGAGCAGCCCTGTCTGGGTCATGCATGTGGAATTTACTATGGAGTCACTTCTCAGAAATAACCCTTGTCCTTCTAGGAAAGCTGCTAGAATGCTAGCTGACCTGACAGCTATCCCACTTCCTGCCCAGGTATGCCTGGGTCCACAGAAACCTGCTCCATCACCGCACCCCCAGGGTCACATTTACTGAAAGCCGTATCCCAAACACTCCCACTCCCCATGCCTGTACACATTAACTCTACGCTTCTCTGGCCACAAATGATCACCTAGGACAGTTTAGCCTTAGAGATGGGGCTGGGTGTCTGATCAAAACCGGGTTCTCTCTTTCCTCTCTTTCTTTCATAACATGAGACATCTCTGGGCTTAGAGCCACTAGGAATGTAAGTCATGGTCCAGCCCACACCCAACCAGCCCTGTAGACTCATAAGCACATCAGCCCCTGGTCATGGTCCAGAGGGAAAGATGACTTGTAAGAGAACACCACCTCACTATCTCTATGGCCAGCAGGACTTCCTAGAAACTTTGTTCAGCTCTGAAGAACAGACAGCTGTTAGGCTCATGGTTCATGGAAATCAGGAAGTCTCGGTCTCGCGGTTTGTCCATGCAGTGGTGCTGAGAAGCCCCTGATTCTAACCTCTACAGGTGGCTATAATCCCACCTGCAGCTATAGAAAAGGATCGAAAAGACCCCACCTACAGCCATCCCCAGGCCTCGGGATGCTGAGGGCACCACAGCACCAAGCAGAACCGCAATGAGATTTAGCAGCCATGCTCACTAGGTCTAAGTTTTTCTCTGGTACCCCCAAGGCTGCTGGGCCTCCTCACTATCCATGCTCTGCATTCATTTTGATAGTCAGCAGCCGATTCTGTCTCAGGGCGGACTGAAACCTGCTCCCAATTTCCTTTCCTTGTGTGTTTCCTGCTCACCCCCTCTTCTTCTCCCAACTGTAGAACCCAGCACAGTGCTTCGCACTGTGGAATCTGGAACTGGGAATTCACCCAGGGAGTCATTTCTCAGAAATAACCCCTGTCCCCTTCCCAGGACCAGAAGGCACAGCTGCACAATGACCATATACCAAATGGCCAGTCGGTTTAGTAACAGATGAGAAGGCATTTTGTTAAGTGGAGTTGCTTCTAGGAAACGAAAAATCCATTTTAGCAGAAATGCCCTGGTGGCCACTTCAGACAATGCTTTTACCATTTGTCTCATGCTGAGGTCAGGGCTTGGTAAAGCACGGGTCCTTCACCCAGTGTCACCCCGATCATGATCTCTTGAGGCAAAAACAACAGGTGCTGGTGCATAGGGTCCAATGCTCCCCAATATCACCAGGGGAGCAGGTGCAGTCCCCAAGGTTCAAGTGTGGACCTCCACTTCCGCCTTCCTACCTCTAAGTCTTCCTGAAGTTCCCAATAAAGTCCAGACTCCTACCTCCACCCCCAGTGCCCACCATGATCTGCCCTCAGTCTCTGTACCCGGCTCATCTGGTAGCCTTCCCTCATTCCTCTCACCACCATGGAAAGCTATTTCTGATCCTCAAATAGACATTACTTGACTGTTGCATGAGACAGATCTCCTCTCATTATGTAGTCCACACTGACATCAGATGTGTGATCTTTCTGCCTCAGCCTTCGGAGTGCTAGAATGTGGGTGTGTGCCTGATCCTTCAAACATAACTTTCATGATGCTGTACCCTTTCTCTATGCTCTATCTCATGCCTGATGGCCCATTCTTTCCCCCAAAGAAGTCTTAATTATTAGACTAAGGTAGATCTCAGTCATTAGTTGTCTAAACAGACCTTCAGTCTTTTGTGGTACTTACCACATGGTTCTCTAGCTCACACATCTGCCCAGTAGTGACCAGATCCCCTTCACATTGGTATCCATGGCTACCCACACAACAAGCCCTCAAAAACTAATTGCTAAGTGAATAGAAGTAATCATCAATAATTATTTGCAGCCAAGAGAACAGATGTCCAACTTCACTCATATTTTGGGACAGTATAAAACACACTGGATCTTTGAAGAAGTAATAAAACACACTGAACTCACCTTTTTTCGTTTCAATAAACACTAGCTTAATGGACTTGGGAGATGATTCAATGAATAAAGCACTTGCTATGTAAGCATGAGATCATGGCTTCAAATGCCCCAGGGTCACATAAAAACTAGGCTTGGCAGCTTGTACCTGTAACCCCAGCACTGAAGAGGCAGAGACAGGTGAGTCCTGGGGACATGCTGGCAAGCCAGTCTAGCCAAAACAGCAAACTCCAGGTAGAATGAAAGACCCTGTCTCAAAAAACTAGATGATGAGCAATGGAGAAAGTCACCTGACAACAACATCTAACCTCTACACACGCATGTAAGAGTGAGCATGCACACATACACACATGCTCACTCGGGAAGCAGAGTGTACATAGGGAAATGTTTTTGATGGGATTGCTATTGGTGAAGAGTGGATGGAAAACATGTATGTCTGAGTCACATTTGGCCCACAGGTACGTGTGCTTGAACTTCTGGAAAATGACAGGGACAAGCTGTTATTCATTGCAATACTGATGAGTACAGCAAAAGACTACAAGAAACTCCAGTGACCTCCAGGAAGTGAAAATGCAGCTCGTTAGACACAGAGATGTGACAGGGTGCAGAATGGTGTGCCCTGTGAGGAAGAAGGAGGCCCCAATACAACAGTCCTCAGGAGAACACTGTCAGGACAGACCAGAGAGAGAAGAGACTGCAGAAACCAGGGAGAAGAAAGGGGCACTTTGCTAAGCAGGTTCTTAAACTGCAGAAAGTAGGTAAACTACGTGTCACCTATTTTAAAAAAAATCAGTGGCCTACAAAATATTCTTCCAATCTAGATGACCCCTGAAGTTACATTTATGAAGGAGATGTATAAAGACCAATGAACCATCTGCTGTTAGTACTTAAGTATCCTCCTTTTAAATTACAAGATTCAGGACTGGGAATGTAGCTTGCAGATGGATACAGATGCTTAGGCTTAGCTAGAATGCAGAAGGTCCTGCATCCAATCCATAGTACTGCCAGTAAGTTATTTAAATTCAGAATTCCAACAGTTCAAAGGAACATGTAACCAAAAGTAAACAGAAATCCACTATAATTGTACTCATACCCATTTTGTAAATGTGTCAGCTAAGCAGAGGGAAGACAGAGAAACTGCTCATGAGAAACTACAATTGGCCTCCATTCCTAAGCCTGCACCTCATCCTAACCTTCTCAGGGACAGTCTCTGAGCTTCCTTGGAGATGGCTTGGTGGCTTTGCAGATGGAAAGTAGAAAATAGTCCCCGCCTATTTTAAGCACCTATCATTTTTATGTTGACGAGATAAACTGAATACCCAGCCAGGGGGAATATGGTCAGAAAATTCAACCAGATGATATTTTGCACTGGCCCCTGTAGATTCAGAGAAATTAAGGATGAGCTCTGCTTCACCTCCAAGGGAAGGCCAATTTGCCTGAGATGGCTGCCTTACCATCTTCAAAGACAGAAGAATTATGACCTCGGGACTTGTGATGAAAGAACCATGAACATGAGCACCCAGCCGTCTAGGGCCCAGTGGTCCATGGGCTTAAAGTGCCTGTGATGGAGATTAATGGGCTATTTACTGACGTGCTGTGTCTTGGCTTGCTCATCTGTCCCCAAAGAGGAAAATAATGAGTATCCTTTATCTGAGTTGGGACAAAAGTATCTTAGATTGTGGGATTGTTTTTTTCTCTTCACATCTTGGAATATTTGCATGGACACGAAGAGATACCTTGAGGATGAGATCTCAGGATAAACACAAGATCCACTTGTTTCTCCTGCATCTCCTACACACTATCTGATACAATATTTTGAGTAATCTCATGCATGAGGTCGAGATTTGTGAGTAGAATTTTCCACTTGTGACATCGTATAAATGTGACTCAAAAAGTTTCAGCTTTGGAATCTTTGGTGAAGCTTAAATTCATAAAAAATCTATGGGATAACATGTACAAAAAAAAACCCAACAAACAAACAAACAAAAAACCCCAACAGTTGTTCTTCCTTGGGGATGATATATTAAGACGTAAGCACATACCCAAGTCAACCACATGGACTTCAGCAGCCCGGAACCACATGTTATGACCTTTTCCCTAAGTTTCCTGGGCTCAAGTCAGGCCGTCTGCACCAGGAATCCTACCTCCACACCAACTTCTCATGAGATTTCACCCAAGTCACTTTTCTGTGCTTCAGTTTCCTAATCTTCAAAACAAGCTAGCAACAATGATTCCTTCCTGTGTGGATGTAGAAGGGACCGAGACTGGGTCTCAGGTCTACAAGTGCTTTGACCAGCAGTAGCTCTCATCCCTCAAATGTACACGTCTGTTGGGTCCTGATTGGCACAGGCCAACCCTGGGCTGGGGATAGAGTCAACCCCTCTGTCCTTCTCTCCCTCAAATCATGCTCTTGTCAAGTCCATGTTTCCATGCACTCGCTTGATTAGAAACGCTCGTTAAGAACTTCACAGACATACTCTATAGAAGAAAACCAACCAATCTGTTTAACCCAGAAAAGCTCTATCTGGGATGATTTTTTTTTTTAAGTCTCTGAGTCTCTGTTTTGGACTATTCCATTTCTATTTCTTAGAGTTGGATAACAATGTTTCTGTCTCCCTTACATTGACTTCTTCTAGATTGGTTTGTTGAAAGCCCCCTAGAGATTCAAACTCCCACCCAGGCAAGCCCTGGAGAGAGAAACTGGCTCTCTCAGGCCACTGGAGACCAAAACAAAATATATAAATGGTGACAATGCCTGTGAGGGGGGATGGCATGGTGTCCTAAATACAGATGGGTGAAGAAATGACAAGTTGGAGACTATTTTTTTCTACAGTATTCCCCGTGCTGTTGGAACACAGCAAACACTGATGCTGAATCTAAGAGTCAGCCTTAAAGACGAGATAAAAATCATGAAGATGAGGTTTTTTCCCCCCAGGTAAAAGTCAGAGCAAAAGCAGCTAGCCTCACCCCTCAGCACATTTTCAAAGGAGGTCATAGACCTCTGAAACTGGGTTGGCAGAAGTTACGGTAAAAGGTCACTACTTTGGTGTTCAATAACCAAAAAAAAAAAAAAAAAAGCTGAACCCAAAGGACAAAGAAGAAGCCAGTTTCCTGAAAGGTTTTTCCCAAAGTCAATCAACACAATACAAATGCCCTTTTCCAACTGTTCAGGCTAGTACAATTTGATTTTTAAAAGTAAATAATAAAATCAGTGCTAGTAAGAATGTTGCCCAATTGTATTCACACATTGGGGATGGGGACTTCCTAGAGCACATTAATTAAGCAGTGGATTCCATCTCTAGGGACTTATCCCAAGGCAATATTCACGAGGAGACGCAAAGATTCAACTGTAATGATGTTCATTTCCACAGTGCTAACAATAGAAAAGGAAAAAAAGTCTCATCTACCAATAAGATTTAATAAGATTTACAACATATTTTAAAACCTTGTGGGGTGCATCATGTGTCCAGTGACACATGGGGGGGGGCATGTGTGGAGGCCGAGGGTTGACTTCTGGTGTCTTCCTCAGTCATCTCTCTACCTTTTTTTCTCACCATTTCTGAGACAGGGTCTCTCACTGAACCTGGAGTTCTTCAGTTGGCTAGACCGGCTGGCCTATGAGCCTCCAGGACCTGCCTTTCTCTGTCTTCCTGGTGCTGAAGTCACTAACACCCACCGACATACCCAGCTTTCACGTGGGTGCTGGATAACAAAACTCAACTCCTTATCCTTGCACCATGAGCTATCACTACCCACTGGGCCATCTCCCCAGTCCCTAAAGCTCCAATAAAAAGAAGTGCATGTCTATGAAAAGTTGCTCACACCATGTTGCTGGAAGATAAATTTGAGTAATAACACATATATAGTAGGAGTTAATTTCTTCAAAATGCAAATATATTCAGAAAGCAAGATATTCACTAGTGTGACAGGTTAAAACTCCCATGCTTGGGATCAGAATGGTTTGAATTTCAGAAGTTTTTTTGATTTGGAAATATTTACATAGTCGTCAGCCATTGAGGCTTCATAATCCACAATTCTGAAGTCTCTGAATCCAGACTGAGACATTCAGACCAGATTTTTCAAAGCATGCACAATGGCTCCCCCACATGTCTCTCTTGCAGGAATCTGTTGTTATTGTTTGTCTTCTATTATCTATAGGTACTTACCTCTGTAACAATGAACAAATACTGTCTCTGTCAATTTTTAAAAGGCATCTTCTAGAAATGGCTGTCAAGTTTTTCTTCTAATTAAACTGTCAGGCTTATGACAATAAGGTCAGTGGGCCCAAAGTTTTTAACATGTTATGTGTATGTTATGTTGTTGAGAATGACTTTATGAATCTTTTAAAGATAAATTACCCTATTAGAAGGAGTATGTTAATCTCAGAAAGTATTCCCTGACCTTCTGGATTATTCTCATTTCATCCCTTCCCAACAGGTCATCTTGTTTATAATAAAGATAGAGGGTTGGCCTGAACACACAACCCACAGAGGGCCAGCTACCTCTCGGGTAAATGCTGGGACTCACCACACACTTATGCTTCGGTCCTTGCCTATCTGCACCCTTGGGAGAATTCCTCCCCACATTCTAGCAACCCAAAAGCTCACCAACACAGCACAAAGCTAGTGTTGTGTGTAAAATAATTTGGGATCTGTGAATTGAATTAAACTGAAGACAGTAAACTTATTCTCTTCCCTCTCCCCCTTTATGTTCTTATTTCCTGTTTTTATTCTTCCTGGCTCTGTCCCATTTCGTTTGTGGTTGTTATTGTTGTTACCAAAAATACAGGTGGTGGGAACTGTAAAGGTTAAGGTGTCCAATAAGAAGCCAGGGCCAAGTTAGTTCTCCTCGTTGAGAGTGCATACACAATCTTCTCTATGGCTGTATACAAAGGTTCCAAATAGAGAGCTACATAGTGAGACTCTGTCTCCAAAACAAAACAAAAAAGAAGACGAGCACATGACTTTAAGGCTGTTGTTTTAAACCTTTTTGAAGGAAGTGTGTGCAAATGTTGACTGCCAACTGCGTGATGACTTCCAACTCACCCAGTAGCTCCAGGTGATAACTACGCAGGGCCCTCAGCAAACCCTCTGGTGAGAGCGCGCCTCTCTAACCTGCAGTCACGGATGTGAAGTGATACCTCAGTTCTAACATCCACAGAAGCGTTTTAAGTGGACCCCACAAAATGCCCTTCACCGAGTAACCCTCACCACCGATGCAAAGTCATGACTACGATAGCTTATAAGTAGCAAACTTATCATAAGTAGCATCAAACTTATTATAAGTAGCATCACTTATAAAGTGATGTGAGCCAGTAAGTAACGTGCTTAAAAGGAATGTACACATAAACCCTGAAAGTGCTTATAAAATACAGCTTCTGTGTATTTCATAGTGAATCTCCCACATAATGAAACTTAGATCTGACTATGCTCACACACGCATCTTTACATTAAGTGTGCCCAGGGAGATGCAGAAACCCTGCATCTTGTTTCAGTGAGCAGCATGCTCTCTTTTTACTCTGTTACCATTTGTCCTTCCCAAATAACTCATCGGTGTGTAAGTAAACATCTTTACACACCCCAAAAAAAAGGAAAAATCTTGAGACAGAAAATCCTAAAGTACAGGGAGCCATCTTACCATGAGTGTTGTTCATAGTTTGGGGCCCTGGGAACTCTGACGACCATCCAGCAGCCTCTCTCCCCGGGATGAAGTTTGCTGGCCTGATGTTGGCTATTCAAAACAAAACTGCCTTCTGCAGTCAGCTCTGGATGGCGTTACTTTTTTCTTCCCTTCCAAAAGAGCATTGGGCTGGGGCTGGGGGGGGTGAGCGGGGAGCGCCCAGGAGTGACAGTTCACGTCTTGTCAGATGACCCAGAGAAAGTGGGTTCCTGATGACGCCTATGTCAGAGCCTCTTGGGGCTCTGATCCTGAAGTGACACATCTGTGGAACTATGAACAGGAAACCCAGAGCTGGGCGGTCCGCCAGAATCCTTCAGCAAACGTGCCCAACCCTTACGAAATGCTAGTACCCTGAATGCACACGAGTCTCCCACGTTTCAAGGCAGGCTTTCTCTCCTTGCCTAAGCTCACATTAAATCTAGCTGAGGCCACTGCCTATACCTGGCCTGGAATTGCTCTGCCTTCTTCAGAGACAAAGCCTGCCCTGAGATCTCATCCCATACCTCCCCACCCCACCCCACCCCACCCCAACTCTGCCATCAGAGCGATGTCCACTGAGACAGCTCCTCAGGCAATGTCACGAGACTTCATTCAGTTCTACAGAGAGATGGGACCCAGAGCCCCACCCCTGGCAGCCTGGCGCATCCTGAGGGGGCGGGGGGGGGGGCGCCCCGGCAGGGCTTCCCCACTTACTGCCCCTCCAGGGCCCTGCACTCAAGAGAATGTTGTCAGCATCACAAGAGTCTGGCCTGTCACCATGCTGGCTGGCCTTGACTCTGCCAGCACAGGAAGCCAGTCAGCTAACTACATAGTCCAGGACTGAAAACCCCTGTCAGCTGGCCTTGATGGGCATTCCTGGTCACTGTCATTACCCTTTCTAAGAGATCTACATGCAACTCAGAATGACGGTCACACTGGGAGGAGAAGACAGCGGCTGAACCTTTGTTCTTGATGTGCGCTTGATCCTCTTTTCGGCCACTTTCCTTCCATGAAAACCCACACAGAATATCTCTCCTCCTCTTTTTCCATCTCTTCAACTTCCAGTATTTTCCTCTCTTCCCTCAAGAAGAACCCTTTGGGCACTTTATTTAGACTTTGCCTCCTTTCTGCAAGAGCTGGCAGAGATCTGGGTCAGGCTTTCTTCTGGGAAACGTAAGTTTTTAGACCCATTTTGGAGATGAAGAAAGCAGGCTAATAGAAATACCTTTCATAAAATAGAAGTGCCTTTCCCAAGATGCCTTAGCAAGACAGAGCTGGAGCTCCATCTGTCATAGCTCTTGAGAGTCTTAACTATGATCTAGACAAATGGTTTGGGAACAGGCTTTGTCCAGTCAGGAACTGTGCGGTTTCCTAACAGTCTGCCTCGCCCTTCTGGGTGCCCTTTTCCTGGAAGGCCTTGTGCTAAGCAGCCACCAGGCAGCTCTGATGAACTGGTAATTAATGAAAGCAAGTGATCCAGTTTAGGCACAGACAGGAAGGACTGCAGCGCTGAGTGGCTGCTGAGAGATGGGAGGGCTGGGAAATCTTGGGGTGTGGTCTTGTGACAATTTCAAGGTTCCCTACACTGGGGAGACAGGTCTAAGCCACATGGGGAATCCATTGATGCTGACGCCCAGCCTTGCAAGACAGCCACATGGGAACTCTCCATCCTTGCTCCAGTGTGGGGTGGCTTTGGGAAGGACCCACGGGTCCCAAAGCCGGGTTCAACCACAGGTCTGAAGAAAGGAGGCCCCAGGACAGACTCACAGCAGGCAAGCTCATCATCCTTCTGCCTGGTGTTTGCCTTCAGGCAATTAGGAAAAGCTGGATCTGAAGAGGGCCACTATTGGCGGCCTTTTTTTTTTTTTTTTTTTTGAGAATGTCATGCATGTTTACAATGCATGTTGGTAAAAATCCAGCCCCCCCAACTGCCCCCCGCTGTTCCCTCTTCTCCAACTCATCCTTATGCCTCCCTCCCACAACTACCAGTTTCCTTCCTTTGGCAAGCCTTCCTAAGACGAGGACAGAGCTAATCTTCTGGATGGCGTGCACACTCAAGGGAAGGACAGAGGAAGTGCTGCTCTTCACAGACCCAACCCCGATTATCTCTGGACTTTTAGGAGACAGTGCATCTACATTATTTTAAGCTGGACCAGGTGAATCAGGATTTTGGGGATCTGAGCCCCAACTGTCCTGACACCCACAGCAGAGAGCAGTGACAGAGGTAGGGTGTGAGGGAGCGCACCTTGGAGACAGAGCCCGTGGAGATGGAGCCCCCCCCTGCATTTCCTCTACTCAAACAGCTGGGCTGGCAGTTCCACTCACTGGCTCCTCCCTGACCTCCACTCCTCCTCCCTCCCCCACCCTTCCCTCTCCTCCAGTCCTTCCCTTCCCGTTCTTCCTTATCCTCCCACATCCTTTCACTTCCGCTCCCCCCTCCTCTCTCATTTCCTCCTTCTACTTCCTCCCCCCTCTTCTCTCTCCTCCTGTTTCTCTTCCTGTTTTTTTCTCCCTCTTTTGATTTTCTTCATATGAAGATACCAAGCAGGTAGAGTGGACCAGAAACCATCAGACAAAGGAGAAGCTTTCTTTGTGTGTGCATGTACGTGTGTGTGTGGGGGGGGGGCTACAGCTTTCATCCAGACGCCTGCTGGTGTGCTTACAGTCAAGCCAAAACACTCAGAAACATGGTGTCTTCTGAGAGCCGTTGACTTAGAGGATGAGAAGAGGTTTATTCCAGAGATGCTTCTGGCTTCCTAGGGTGGGCAAAGCAGAGATGTGGGAGGTAGGGGGGCACAGAAAGGAGGAAAAGGAGGAGGAGAAGAAGAAGAGGAAGAAGAATAGGAGGAGAAAGAGGAAGAGGAAGAGGAAGAAGAAGAAGAGGAGGAGGAAGAGGAGGAAGAGGAAGAGGAAGAGGAAGAGGAAGAAGAAGAAGAAGAAGAAGAAGAAGAAGAAGAAGAAGAAGAAGAAGAAGAAGAAGAAGAAGAAGAAGAAGAAGAAGAAGAAGAAGAAACGCAGTGGCAGGACACTAACCCACCACCCAAGACACTACGCGTTCTCCCAAGTAAGAGACTGCTGCCCACACTTCTCCCTCTAGCCAGTTTAGCTTGTTCTTTTTGAACAGCAGAGAGGGAAGTTTCCATCTGAAGGCTGTTTCTGGTCATCGTAGTTTCCTCTCCCACCCTCGACAAGGAGTGACCTATTCGGGATATAGACAGCTAGTTTGCAGATAGGAAACCCACACATATGCCTGGGCTTTCTCAGCAGCCTAGTCACCCACAAAGTTTAGCGGAAACAAATAGTCATAGATGACAATAAAAATTCAACACCAGAAGCAAATGGCAAATTTCCTGGACTCCAGGTTTCTTTCTGAGTGCAAGAGTACAAGACACTGGGAGCCAATTCTAAAGAATTTAGTATTCAAGGTGTCAGGTGATGTGATAATAGCACAGTGTCACTGGCAAACATGTCCTTGGAAGAACTCTAAATTGTCATTCATGTATTGGTACATTAAAGGTCATCAATAACCCCCATATTTCCCTGGAAAAATGAGCAACTCAGAATTGGTGTGCATTTATGAATATGTTTGTTGAAACTAAAATCCATGTATTTCCTACATGAGAAAGGAGGATGTGAAAGCATGGACAGCGGGATGTACGTTATGACGCATGAACATATGTGTGCATGTACTTTGAAGTCTGTCGCCAGGAGTCGGAGTCTAGAAATCCTGTGTTTAAATTAGCTGGTCTCTACAATGCCTTCCAGTGACACATTCTGTTAGTTTAAGCTTTGTCCTCTTACACAGAGGCAGCTGCCATGCCGTGTCCAATGGCCCTTCACATCCTTTGTGGTCAGCCTGGCAGAGTCAGGCTTGATTGCTTGCCAGCAGACTTTACTTTTATTCCAGACAATGGCCCAAACAATTCAGACTATCCTGTGCCTCCTGCAACTGACTAGACCTCTGAGGGGAATGTGTCCTTGATCCTCTATGCCTGTGGAAAATAACTTCCACATCCACTGCTGAGTTTCAGGGATTTTTCAAGCCCAGATGAGGGAGCTGGGACATTTTCAAGGAAATTATTACTGGGATTGTCTTCTGGCACCTAGTGAAGCCGGGCTGCTGAGAGAAATCGTGAATTGACTGAGAACCAGTCAAGTAGGATGAAGCCGATTCAACCTTTTGTTTCATGAGGTTTTCTGATGGAGATTAGACAGAATTAGTGAAATGAGACTTCTTGAAAACAACTGGCAAAGATCTGTCTTGTGAGTAAGATGTACAATGTGGTTAGTAGCAATGGATACAAAAAAAATGTCCATAACTGGGTCACCTGGAAGAGCGGGTTCTAGCAACATGCTCCAAGTCCTACAATCAGTCTCTTTCTGACTGCTCTGCTTGCAGCAGACAATCTCCTCCCAGGAAGGAAGCAGCCAGGCAGTGCAGAGACATGCTCAGGGTACCCTTCAGTTGTCCAGAGACAAGGGACCCAGAAAGAGAGATTAAGTAAGAAGAGGCATTTTCTCCAAGAGCAAATTCAAAGTGCTATGGTTTTGATGTAATTGTCTCTGAAGATGAATGCACTGGAAGCCTGGTTGCCCTGGGGAAGCGATGTTAAGAAGTGACAGGATGTTTAAGAGGTGGAATTAGTGCAAGGGGGTTGCGTCATCCTCAAAATGGAGTGATACTTCTAGTTCCTAGAGGAGAGTTATTAGGAAATAGCAAATCTGGCTCCTCCCACCCCACTTCTTTTCTCATCATGTGATCTCTTCCTCATACATGTGCAGCCACCATGATTTGATGCATTCATCATGTGATGCAGTCAAGGGCCCATCAACAGAGTCGGAACCAGGTTATTTGAACTCTAAGCCTCCAAAGTATGACTTCTTTTCTCTCAAAAGAACCCAACCTCAGGCATTCGGTCACAGCAACAGAAAATGGATCCATACAGAGTTATAAGGTTGAACTTCAATTTAGAGCGAAAGTATTATAAAATAACATTGTCTGAAGAACCCAAGTGGTATGCAGGTGGGGCCCAGTAGAGTTCCTGAGGCCATGAATGAAGAAGGGAAATTTCCTCAAAGCCAAAGCAGAAGAGAGGTGGCAGTCATCATCAAGGCTGTCTCCCAGAGCAGCGCTTTTTAAACACCCTCCCATCTCCCATCAGAGAAAACATTGTCAAGGGCTACTCACAGCCAGAGAAGACCAGCGGGGCCATCCCGCCTGCCGGAAGCCTACCAGAACTGTCTTCTGTGTACCCGAAGTCATCAAACTGAGGCAGAAGCCAGCTCTCTGTAGGTAGTAAGGGAAAGGGGCCCTTGGTAAAACTGCAAATTGTTGTAGGAGAATTCATTCTGGGGATAAAAGGCAGATTAATGGTTAAAATGGCAAATCCTGAAACACTGAAGATGATAGCAAAGAGGACATATGGCTGGATATGAGCTAACCAAGCTGAATAGATAACAGGAAGGACGGCTCGGGGCCAGTGACAGAGGCCAGCTGTCTTCTTCCCCAAGCCTTTGAAGAACACACATAAGACACTACTCTTCTTCCATACGCTCTGGTGTAATGTAGCTAGGTACAGCAAACTAAGAGAAGCTAGATGCTAAGAAAACCTAGCCCCATTTCCAGCCATTCTGTAGGCAAAGAGTTAATGAAGAAGACTTGGGGCTACTTCTTGGTAACTATAAAGAAGAAAGAGTTTTGTGTATAATTAGCAGCACTTGAGACACCTTCAAGGTCACAGGTAGCAACACCAACCTGTGACCAATGGCTCCCAAAGAAGGTCAATAGCTGAAAGCTGTGAAGACAGAGATGGATGGAGAGGGCTTCAGCCACCCCTGACTGGTGCATTATGGACAGACCACATGATCATCTCCTGGGTTCAGCCAGAGAGGCAAGCATAGAGCATGTGGACCTCCATTGATCGACCCATGACATCCCAGAAAGCTAAAATCTTAAAGCAATTATTCCAAACTTGGCCCTGTAAAATGCCACAAAGAAGCTCCATGTTTTTTCCCCTCTTGGGAACACTTCCTACTCTCAGGAGTTTCTCTCTTCCTTCATTTCTTACTTTTCGTTAATACATCTTAATAAAGGATCACTCAGCTGCACCTTCACTAGAATGAGAGTGTGGACTCAGGGGCTCTCTCGGGTTGACCTTTGATAGACATGGAGCTTCTGGCATGTTTGGTGTCTAAGTCGAGCACAATTGAGGGAAGAAGGGTCCCAGCAAACTCAAAACAGTCCGAATGATGGACCTCAGCAATGGAACCAAACAGCATGCTAGAACGTTCAGGAAACCAGCGAAGTAGGCATCTGTTAACTGTGCAGACTCAGCAATGTGATGGGCCAAACCTTCCTGTCCTGGAAGAACCCGAACAAAGGCCTTCGTGTTGGCTTCCACACCACAAGCTTCTGTTATCTCCTTCGGGCCCTCTGATTTGGGCAATTTGTTTGTTGGGTTCTTTTATTTTGTTTTCCTTACATGACCAGTCAAGGTGCTAGAGAGGGCATGTCCACACCACGTGACTTGAAGTAAGAAACTGAAGTCAGCAGGGGGAAATCTTAAAGAAGAATCTGGATCTATAGACTTCACCTCCTTTTCTCCCTTTCTTCTTGGTGCCTAGATCTACATTTCTGTGAACTTTGGATGGCATCTTCAGTTCTGACAGCGGATAAGGAACTTACTGTTTGTAATACTGAAAGATAATCTACTATGGTATTCATTGTGTTTAATCACCAAATATGAGTCACAGACCAATAAACGGGTCTGAATTGCTGTGTTTCTAAATGTTATGGGAAACTGCATTCTTCCCAGCTGTTCTCTGGCAGGACTTAAATGGTTTCACTAGATTTTTAAAGTGATTCAAAAGTACAGAGTTTAAGATTATCTTTATTATAAAAGGTAGAACCATGATACTTAAGATATGGAGAAATAAGATAAAGAGATTTAAAAGTCATTCAAGATCTTGTCACCCAATCCCCTATAATCTTAATTAGTGATTTGGAATGCATTTTCTTCTGTTGTCAAAAGTATTTCTGTTGTATGACTACTAGGGAAACATGGGCAATATGTATTTACTCCAAATAGAGCACTGATTGCAGACCAAAGAATGATGCTATCAAATCTTGCTTAATGGTCCTGTGAGCTTCCTGGGGTAACTCACGGGAGTAAGAATGAGGGGCTCCTTTCAGGAGCATGGATGACTCAAGGCAGCACCGAAGAGCCCAGCCTAGAATGAGTGACAGCCCACAGAGGCTGCATCCCTGGAGCTCCCTACTCAACTGGCTAGTAATCATCTCAGGGGTAGGAGAAGCTCCTCTCCCACCAGTTGTTACTGCTGGTATAACCCCCGGGGGAGTGGCTTCATGAATCCTTAGACAGCTTCACACGTGTATGCAAGGAATTTATTCCATCTCACCCCCTGTTACCCTGGCTCATTCCACTTTCTTCTCCCATTGAAACCTTTCTGCTCCCCCACAAGAGAACATTTTCACATCTTTTTTCATGTGTGACCCACTGAGTTTAGTCAGAGGTTGCCCGTGTGAGAATGGGTGGGAGGTTACTGTTTGTTTGTTTGTTTGTTTTGTTTGTATTCATTTTAGTTTTTTTTTTCATTTTACATACCGCCCACTAGTCCTGCTCCCTCCCCTTCTCCTACTCCCCCCACATCCCCCATCCCACCCCCATTCACTCCTCATAGAGGGAAAGGTCTCCCTTGAGTAGTCAACACAGGCTGCCATACCAAGTTGGGGCAGGCCCAAGACCCTCAGGTGGGAGGGTTTTTTCTGACTTATCACTGGGTGTAACACTGAAGAAAGACACATTTTCTCCACTCAGCACAAACTGTCAGTGGTGCCTCAAGGAAGGTTAGAGCCTTATAAGCCCTTCCCCCTCCTATGACGAAATGCTGACAGGCCCAATCTTGTACAAGTGACCACCGCTGCAGTGAGTCCATGCATGCGATGGTGGTGTCGTGTCTAGAAGACATTTTCTTTTCAGCACTTCTCCCTAACCTCAGGCTCTTACATTCTATCTTCCCTCTCCTCCAAGATGGTCACAGAACCTTGCAGAGGTAGGGGTGGTATACATGTTCTATTTAGGGTTCTGGGCTCCATAATGACAGCCACAGATTCTTGACCAAGTTTACAAAAAGAAAAAAGAAGCCTTAAAGTCAATCAGAAAGCAACTGGTTACCCCTATAACATTCATGCCACTATTGTCTACTGGGCACACATCTTGTCAGGCTGGTCATTACTGTAGCTCACAAGGTTCATGGCTGAGGAAGACTTACCATATACTCTTGGACCAGTATAGTAAGTGATCATGGGATATGGAGAACTCAAGCTGTAACTGACTTGAATACTTTCTTCCTGCAGGCTAGATTTCATAGTGCTGGAAGGTGTTATGCGGGTTCCCAGGGTGTGAGGAATCATAAATACCTTAGTGAAGTCTACACTGGCAGAAGCCATGAATGTCCTAATTCGCTTTCTGTTGGTGTGATAAACACCATCACAAAAAGCAGCCTGGGAAGAAAGCGGTGATTTATCTTACAGTTTACAATCTCCTAAGGGGAGTCAGGGCAGGAACCTGAAGGCAGAAACTGAAGCAGAGACCACGGACGGAGCAATGCTGCTTACTGGCTTGCTCCCATGACATACACAGGCTGCTTTTTCATACAACCCAAGACCACCTGCCCACGATTGGCACCACCTAAGGTGGCCTCAGCCCTCCCACATCGATCACTAATCAAGAAAATGCTCAGTGGACTTGCCTCATTCAATTTATCAGAAGGGACACAGCTACAAACTGAAAAGACCAGATCCTAACAAGCTCTATACAAACAGTGAGCGCAGAACCTGAACTCAAAACCTGCAAATTTAGCTCAAAAGTTGCAAGTTTAACTCAGAAGCTGTAAATTTTATTTCATTTTAATCTTTTTTTATTTTAAAAGTTTTTTTCATTTTACATACCAATCCCAGTTCCCCACCCTTACCCTTCCCAGCCTCCACTTTCTCCCATCCCACCCCCCCATCCACTCCTCAGAGAGGGTAAGGCCTGCCTTGGGGAGTCAACAAAGTCTGGCATACTAAGTTGAGACAAGATCAAGCCCCTCCCCTCTGTGTCAAGGCTGAGCAAGTTATCCTACCTTAGGGAATGTGTTCCAAAAAGCCATTTCATGCACCCGGGGTGAGTCCTGATCCCTATGCCATGGGCTCCCTAAACAGATTTAGCCACATAACTGTCACCCACATTCAGAGGATCTACTTCAGTCCCATGCATGTTCCCCAGCTGACAGGCCAGAGCTCCCACCAGCTTGGGTCAGCTATCGCTGTGGTTTTTCCCATCATGACCTTGACCTCACTTGCTCCTGTGATCCCTCCTCCCTCTCTTCAACTGAAGTCTAGGAGCTCAGCCCAGTGCTTGGTTGTAGATCACTGCATCTGCTTCCACCAGTCACTGGCTGTAAGTTCTATGATGACAGTTAGGGTAGTCACTAATCTAATTATAGGAGAAGGTAAGTCCAGGCACCCTCTCCATTATAAACTTTCTTTCATTTTAATCTTAATGGTATTATTTTTTTATCTGTGTGTGCATGTGAGTGTGCACACACATGGTGGCCGGAAGAGAGCATCAGGTTCCCTAGAGCTAGATTATAGGTGGTTGTGACACCCACCCTGGGCCCTGGGAACTGAGCTTAGATCTTTTGCAAAAGCAACAAACACTCTTAAGTACTGAGGCATCTCTCAGCCCTGGCAGCTGCACATTTTAAAAGGCCTGACTTATCAAGGTAATGGCTGACCATTGGTCTTTAATAATGGCTGGCCATAGCCCTTGTTGGCCTCCCTTCCTGCTTCTTCATCTTCTTGAAATTTTGGGTGAGTTTTTCTCCCACTGGCAGGTTTCCCTGAGGCTCTGCTCTCCTACTTTATCTCTCCCCAGCCCAAGTCCCTAGACCCATTCAGTTCAGCCAAGCTGAAGCCTTTCAACTCAGTCTCTGGTGTACATACAGTCACGAGCTACTTGAACTCATATATTGGGTGTAAAAGTACCCAGCCGAGGAGGCCAGGCTGGCAGACACTTTTGAGTCCCTTCCTTGCCATAGGGAGCTGCTTCTCCACCCAGTAAAATCTGCTTCCCCTTCTACTATCATAGCTCATCATTCTTCAAGATTGTGAAACAAGGAACTGGGGAACCACTATCACTTTCCCTGGGAGCCTGACCTCCCCCTGGCTTCCTGCCACTCACCACCATTCCTACGGATCCCATAACAAACCCTGGCTCAAACTGAGGGGAGGGGAGAGAACAATGTGGCTGGAATCCATTGGGCACTGGGGGATAGGGGTAGGAAGAGAGTGTAGACATAACCTCCTTTCTGTCCTGCTACAGCCGTGGTGGGCTCACACCAAAGCCCCAGAGAAAAATGAGGTCATGGGCACTGCATTGGACCGTGTGAATGGGGCTGCTCTTGCTGCCATTTTGAAGGATGGGCGTATGGTCTCATGGTTCTATTCTTCTGCTTCTCTGGTGCAAAAGGAGGCAGCATAGAAGTTGGCGGAGACTTTCAAAGTAGTGTTCACTGATGGTGACCATTCGGTATCTAAGGTCTTTGGCTCAGCAACACAAAGATGGATACCATTCCTTGCTTGGTCTCCATTGACACCACCCTAGTATAAGGTAAGGGGGACAATATCTCCTCCATGAGATACTCTTCCCCTCCTTGGGCTTCCATGTGGTGCCCATGTAAGTCAGTTCTTTCCCCATGTTCCCAGCTCTTCCATGGGCTCCTGCCTCACCAGCAGAGACTCCCAAAGCCTGACTGGAATGATGACGAGGGACTTTCTTTCGGCTCCACACACCTCTTAGAGCTGAAAAGGGAATGGACTCCATGGAGCCTGAAACATAAGGCTGTTGGGGCAATGGAAGTAACTACAGGTGATTTCCCACAAACACGTTAGTTAGTGCATGCAGATGGGGTCACACCACAGCTTTAGTGGCTGACAACTCCCTATGAGATGGGATGTAGTGATGTCAATCAACATCCCTCAGCTGGCCTACTTCAGCTCACAGCATTGGTATTTCACTTCTCACCTGTTCCTACTGACTTGGGGGCCCTCAGTGAGCTGTGAATGGAAACCCCCTTCCTCACCTCCCTTGGCCTTGCTAGTGTTTGTTTCTGAGCAGTGGTGCTTCTGTCTTCCCTCTTACTCCCCGTTCACACTTTGTGGCTGCAGTTCCTCAACAGGAGGGAACAGAGCATCTGTACCCAGAGTTTGTGTGCCAGCTGCTCCCCTGAACAGTCAGGTGTCCTCATTTGAGAAACTTAATGGCAACAGGGAGTTTGCTTCTCCCTGGACAGCAAACCTTTGCTTGCCCTCATGTCTAATCTGTGGTCATGTTTCAGTTTGTGACCTCAGGGTCGGTCTGGCATAAGCTGCCAGACGTTTGGGACCAGTGGTACTGTGAGTGGTACCAGACTGAAAACAGGTTTCACTTTCACAGACATGGGACCCTCTACTCAAGGGGGATTCCCCGGCATAGGGCATTGCCTCTGTTCTATTGGGGAGTGAATGAAAGGTCCATTGCCCATTGGGAATGCCTTCAGACAGTACCCTAGTCGACCCACAACAGGTCACACACTGTCCATCACGGCCAACTTGCCTTTGGGAAGTAGTCTCAAAATGTGCTCTAATTTTGGCCTAGTTGGGAAAGTGTTTGCCTTGCAAACATAAAGATCTCAGTTCAATCTTCAAAAGCCACATGAAAAAGGTAGGTGTTTGAGGTTGGAGAGATGATTCAGTGATTAAGAGTACTGGTAACTCCTGCAGCGGAGCGGAGTTTGATTCTCAGTACCCATGTGGCAGCTCAAAACCATCACTCCGATTCCAGGGGATCTGACATCCTTTCTGGCCTCCCCAGGCACTGCATGCTCATGTAGACAAGAAACCTAACCCATAAAATAAAATTTAATAAATCTTGAAAAAAAAAAGGCAGATGTGGTGGCATACACTTATAATCCTAGTGAGAGGCACAGACTGGCAGACCCCCAAGGCTCACTACCCAGCCAGCCCAGCCAACTTTACAAGCTTCAGACCAATGAGAGACCCATCTCAAAAAGACAAATGATAATAATTATAACAATAAACTGAAAAATGTGGATAGTTTCTGAAGAATAACACATACACACGCGCGCGCGCGCGCGCGCGCGCACACACACACACACACACACACACACACACACACGAACAAGAGTGCAAAGGGGGAGCTTTCTCTAAATTTGATCCCTAAACCCTCAAAAAGAAACAACATATTTCTTTTACAATACTGACCCTTACATAATCCCAAACCAGAACAGCTTGTTTTTGTTGCTGCTGTTGGTGGTGGTTGTTTTCTGTCCACACTTTGAGTAAAGGATATTATAAAAGGAAGAGTAACCATTTGCTCCCTCCTCCAGCTCCTCTGGAAAAGCCGTGTCCTTGTTACCCAAGCTACAGTTAAAGGTTAGCAAATAAAGACCTTGAACTCTTTGTGCCTTTTCTCCCTGGATATCTAAAATCTTCACAAGTCTTCTCATTTGGGTCATTTCTCAATCTCAAGCGATAACTTAGACTCTTAAGACCAAGAAAGACAATTTGGAAAAGAACCTTTAAAAGAAAATCAAAGCAACCATAAGATTGACAGCAAATAAAACCCTGTAGTTTAACATGTAATCAAACAATCTTAGCTTGTTACGTTATATCAAAACAAATTAGATTCAATTCTTTTGCTAGATAGGACCAGTAAGTAAATAAAAAGGAAAGTAAGAAATCTTTTCTCTCTCTCTCTCTTTTTGTTTTTTTGCTTCTTTGTTTTGTTTTGTTTGTTGCTGCTGGTGGTTGTGGTGGTGGTGGTGTGGTGGTGGATTTGTTTGTTTGTTTGCATAATAAAAACTTTTACTCGGAAAAGTAAGGTTTTGTTATAAGATAAAATTATAGATTTGAAACAAAAACAAAACAAAATTCTGAGGCACCTAACAGAAGATCCCAGTAAGTCACAGGGAGTTTGCTAAAGGTAAATCTCAAAGCAGGTATGTGTATAATGATTATGTTGTTAGAATTCCAAAGGTCAAAATTCAGAACACTGTTATGAAACTAAAATGCAGGCCTATGCTTAAAACAATAAAGTTAACTGATCATAATGCTGAGAATAAGGGACTAGAAAGCCTAGCCCTAAATGGACCGTCTTCAGCAACCACCCCCAATCCAGACACCAAGGCTCCAGGAACATTATGCAAGAAAAGGCAGGAAGAATGTAAGATGAGGAGGAAGGAGCTCAGTGACAGTACAAGACCCACACAAGAGAGAGTCGGCATAAATGCTAGCATAGGTGTGAGATGCTCTCTCCTTAGGTGTGAGATGCTCTCTCCTTAGGTGGGAGGTGCTCTCTCCTTAGGCAGGAGGTGCTCTCTCCTTAGGTGGGAGGTGCTCTCTCCTTAGATGTGAGGTGCTCTCTCCTTAGGTGGGAGGTGCTCTCTCCTTAGATGTGAGGTGCTCTCTCCTTAGGTGTGAGGTGCTCTCTCCTTAGGTGGGAGGTGCTCTCTCCTTAGGTGGGAGGTGCTCTCTCCTTAGGTGTGAGGTGCTCTCTCCTTAGGTGTGAGGTGCTCTCTCCTTAGGTGGGAGGTGCTCTCTCCTTAGGTGTGAGGTGCTCTCTCCTTAGGTGTGAGGTGCTCTCTCCATAGGTGGGAGGTGCTCTCTCCTTAGGTGTGAGGTGCTCTCTCCTTAGGTGGGAGGTGCTCTCTCCTTAGGTGTGAGGTGCTCTCTCCTTAGGTGTGAGGTGCTCTCTCCTTAGGCGTGAGGTGCTCTCTCCTTAGGCGGGAGGTGCTCTCTCCTTAGGTGGGAGGTGCTCTCTCCTTAGGTGGGAGGTGCTCTCTCCTTAGGTGGGAGGTGCTCTCTCCATAGGTGGGAGGTGCTCTCTCCTTAGGTGGGAGGTGCTCTCTCCTTAGGTGGGAGGTGCTCTCTCTCTCCATAGGTGTGAGGTGCTCTCTCCTTAGATGTGAGGTGCTCTCTCCTTAGATGTGAGGTGCTCTCTCCTTAGGTGTGAGGTGCTCTCTCCTTAGGTGTGAGGTGCTCTCTCCTTAGGTGGGAGGTGCTCTCTCCTTAGGTGGGAGGTGCTCTCTCCTTAGGTGGGAGGTGCTCTCTCCTTAGGCAGGAGGTGCTCTCCGGCGCCCACCCCTTACTGAAAAGCTATTGGCAGTTAATAGCTTCTGGGGGAGAGACAATTATCCTTCTCTGAGGACATGGCCATTGGTACGTATGCCCATGTGCTAGTGGATGGCCTCACATCCATGCACATATGGACAACACTAACTGAACTTACTGACAGAGAGATGGAGGGGGAAGTCTAGGTGATGAACATGAGCATATTTCACTGCAAATGTGTATGAATTCTCAAAGAACAAAAACTTGTAATGAAAAAAGTAAACAAAGCAATGAGGTTCTCTTAAGATACTGATGGGTTCCTAGTAACATTTATAAGAACTGGCTTAAAAAAAAAAAAACAGAGTTTATGTTGTGCTATCAAAATAATTACTAATGTTTTCTGCTAAGGCTTTCAATTGTTAAGGCACCTGAGTCTTAGCAACATCAGGATATATATATATATATTAACCAAAGGCCTATCTGGAGATTACACATTTTCTGTATGTCCATCAACCAAAGCTCGGAAACCTAAGACAAAGAAGTTAAATGGCTAAAACCACAGATAAATATTTTGGCCCTTGCTCTCCAGGGTCAGGAAATGATGAATCTCCTCTCCCCTCCTCTCCTCTTGGCAAAAAGGCCTTGGAGCCCCCAGAGACTGGGCTTTGATACATCCTACAAAACAGACAATCATTAGAAGGGAAAATGGCCCATGTGCTTTGAATGGGAACCACATAGTTAGCCAGAAACTGACTTATCCCCGCCAATGGGACAGCCAGTAGAGATAAAAATTTAAAACACCAAGGAGTTCCTCCTAGATTATTAAGTATGATACCCAATGAGTCTCAAAAAAGGAGGGGGTGTTTTTCCATTTCCATTCTCTCAAACACCCAACAAGAAAGATAATTTGAAATATCAAAAAACTAAATTCTATCCATGCCTGAGCAGGATTCCCATCTGCTTTGTTCATCTGGGGACCTGGCACTCATAAAGACTCACAGAGAAAGTCACTCACAACGTGCTTTAGTCAGTTTGCAATGGACCTTATAAGATCTTAAATTCTCCAATGGCCAAATTCTCCAATGGACCTTATATAGTCTTAATAAATTCTCCAATGGTAACTTAGTTCAGCTGTGTGGTAGTTTGAATGTAACTAGCCCTCATAAGCTCATAGGGAGTGGCATTATTAGGAGGTATGGCCTTGTTGGAGGAAGTGTATTACTGTGGAGGCGGGCTTTGAAGTTTCCTATGCTCAGGATACTGCTCAATGTCTCAGTTGACTTCCTGTTGCCTGCAAGATATAGGACTCTCAGCTACTTCTTCAGCACCATGTCTGCCTGCATGCCACCATGCTCCCCGCCATGATGATAATGGACTAAATCTCAAGCAAGCCCCCAGTTAAATGTTTTCCTTTATAAGAGTTGCTGTAATCATGGTATCTCTTCACAGCAACAGAAACCCTAACTAAGACAGGGTGCATGCTATAAAACCTTTCCAGAAAGAACACAAGGTGGGATACAAGAGAACACAAAGGTCAACTTCAGATAAGTAAATCTGGGACCTGTGATCCATAACCTATGATTTTAGAATGGTCCAAGTGGTAGATGTCTTGATAACACTTATGTCCATCCCTACCCAGGCCTCATCAGCTAATCTTTTCTTAATGGTTAAAAAATCTTTTCCAGATGTTCTAGTCTTTTATCAAAACTAATTCATCAAGCTCTAAGAAAATAAAAATCTGATTCTCTATTTAATGTCTCTTCCATTGTTACTAGAAAAAAAAATCTCCATCACAGTAGGTCTGTTTCATTCATCCCCAGGCTCAGTCTGCATTGCTTGTACATTAACCTACTCTTTAAACACAACTTTTAACTCCTATGACAATTCACAGGACCCAACGGACCCCAAGTGCATCACTGGGCAGCTGATGCACACCACACCTATTGTCTCTCTCTTATCTTGATTCTCTCCTACCTCAGAGGGACTTCCAGGAAAAAGAAGACCCAAGTTCTCCACTTCACTGGCACAGTAGGGTCTCACCTTCCTTAGTGGGTAGAACTTGATGCTAGGCAGGCCTGCCAACCTGTTTTTCCCAGTCATTGTTTGAATAGACAGGTCAACTCTTATGCCTATAGTAAAATGTATGCAACCCAATCTTGGTCCCTTCCTCCTTCAATGGCTGATCGAGTTTGTTTCTTCCCAAATCCAATAGATTAAGCTTCCAAATGTTATGTGAAAAGACATTGGTCCATCTCTCCCACGCCAGATGCTGAGATATCACATCTTATATTGGATCAAACTGGACCAAACTTCTGCAGGATCTTCTAGTAAAAAATACCAACTGTTATATATGTCAATGGGATACCAGAGATCCTTTCTTGATTTTTGAATTCTGCTCTATGATTGTGGCCCTTGCTTTCTTAACCTCCTGAATAATTGATATCTTCAAGATTACAGGCCATTGTGTGCCTCAGGGATATCCACAATTATCAGAATTTGTATCCATCTCTTGCCATCAAGAACCTCTCCATTTCCAAATGGTGTCAATCTAGCTTTGGTCTCTCATGATAGTACCACTTCTCCTCTCCAAAAACTCCTCCAGAGCCTTCTAGGCCTTATAATCCTATGACTCTATGGTAGATCATCAATGCCAACTAGGAGCCCTTTGGTGCCTCTACTCAGCTCTGAAACACCTTCAGAGACAGGCCTTTGTCGCCTGTCAATGCCACGATTTTGCAGAGCTGTTAGGGGGTAAATAGGAAGACAGAAGGCTGAAACAAAAAGCCAGATCTCCACACTTTGATAACCAGGCCAAGAACATTGGTCCCTTGTGACCAACAATGTCTTAATTAGCTGTGTGGAGCCTGACTCCTAGTGACTCGCTGATGGCTTATGGGCATAGTCTGTCTGGAGCTGAATAATTTACAAATTTAATCTAACAAGATAATGAATTGCCCACATATCTATCCGGATCCCATACAAATGTTCCATGAGATAAGACCAAATCACTTTCCCCTCAACGGTTATAAAAGACTTCCACCCTCTCAGAAGAATGACCCCTCTACTCTGTAACTATGTACACCATATTAAACTTTGCTCCAGCTCCATGGCAACTCATCTCATCTACCTTTTCCCAGGCCAATGTCTATCTGCCTTTCTGTTACTCTTGGGTAATTTGCATTTTCTAGAATTTTATACAAAAGAAATTGTACATATATATCTTCTGAATATGCTTATATATGTATGTTTCTAGCTATATCATATTCTCATGAAATATATGTAAATAAATGAAATGGTGGCAGAAGTTTGTGTGTGTGAGAGAGATTGTATGTGTATATTGTGTGTGACTATGTGTGTGTTTGTGTATATGAGTGTGTATGCGCCTGTGTTTGTGTGTTTGTGGTTGTGTGCGAGTATGCATATAATATGCATATACAGTTATATATGTGATGTATATGTGTGTAACTAAATATATATGAAGAGATGTTTGTGTGATTTTGTGTATATATGCAAGTGTTAATTATGTACACCTCTATCTACCAGAGAGTTATAATGTAAAACCAGATCCTGGGTTGATAAAGACTCAGCAGGCATCTAGAACTCTCTAGCATTCTTGATGA
The DNA here is from genome assembly GCF_049852395.1 of Peromyscus maniculatus bairdii. NCBI lineage: Eukaryota > Metazoa > Chordata > Mammalia > Rodentia > Cricetidae > Peromyscus > Peromyscus maniculatus. The sequence continues at coordinate 36,158,720 of NC_134872.1, forward strand.
GCACACATATCCATAAAACCATTCTGAGGAATGAATAATGAAGAATATAGTTACAGCCTATGGCTTACTATTTTCACTCCTGATTATGATCAATGTAAGAGTGTAACAGAGCCTATCACAAATGACATCCAAGAGCATTGACAGCTGTTCTACATTTAATAAATTCAAACTGGAAACCACTCCAGTAGCCCTCAGCAATAAATACAGTGTATGCATAGAAATATTCATAGAATTTCTCTTATACTGGACTTCATTTAGAAGGATGGTTTCATTCATGTAGTGCATGAGACTGGTTAGTATGTGTAGGGCAGTACAATCACACCTACTTTAAGAGCACTTTCTTAACTAGGTGATATTGCCAGTTCTTAACTGTTGACCCTTAACATCAGATTGCATTGTAAACTGTATTTCATTCAATTTATGATTGTGTCAAGCGAGCCAATAGGCTGGCTTCTGTGAAGATGTCCCATCATGCTACTCAAGGAATCATTCAGTCATTATTTACTATACTTCTGGGTCTAAAACAAGTGTCTTCTTCTCTAGAACTACTGGGAACCAAATAGTGATGCACAACTCCATCAATGGACCAGAGTCTACCAAAGCGGGCTTTGTTTTAGTGAGCTCTGACCTTCACAAGGCCTTCCTTGCTCATGCCTCCTGTCACAGATGCAGTGTCTGAATTTTTATGTCAAGGAACTGAGATTCAGAGTCTCCGAGGCCTCAGCTCAAGGCCACAGAGCTAAGCAGCAGAACAAAATCAAAAACTAGTATCCCACCCAAGTGCACAGTAATCCTTCCCTTTTCATGAGGCATCCATAGCCATTGCAATCTTTTTTTTTTTAAATAACTACCAACTACAACTGGAGGAAAAGACCTTAATGTGTCATCAACCATGTTGAGATCAGTTGAAGTACTGACCTTTCACAACTTGTCAATACAGTGTGACCTGAGTGGAGAAGCCATATTAGCGTGTGTCGAGGCCCTTCAGAGCTCAGTCTTCACCATTCAGAACTTCCAGATCTTTCACTAAAAGGAACTAAGAGGATTTTGCACAAGAGGTCGAGGTGACTGCACCTGGATTGGGCCAGGCCTTTGGAAAACCAACCAACCATAAAGGCGGAGACAACCAGCCCAGAGGAGTCACGGGGAGACTGTATCCTAGACACTGCTCATGGAAGTCATTAGCGCATGACGTCTAGCCTGTTTTCTTTCTGAAGACTCACAGAAAGTGTCTTCTGAAGTGTGGAAGCGAGTCAGTGCATGGAACTTACTTTCCTGAGACAGCAGCACAGCTCCTCAGAGTCCAGCTTCTCAGAGTCTTGATGGCCTCAGGAAGCCAGTTAGTATGCCACACCAGGTACAGAGTGTCCCTTCTGGAGGATCCCCGAGATGCTGTGTCACAGTCCTGCCCTCCTACAAGGCCCCCTTCAAACTCCCCTGACCAGGAATCCTGATGCTTCTGGTAGAATTCAGTTGACTCAGAAAGCTGGCTGGGGCCCAAACCCAGTTGCGAAGGCAGGTTCCTGGGAGGAAGTTACTCTTCAAACACTGAGCTCAAGTTTCATAACTTTGGTTGGTAATTAGAAAACATTGGGAAACTCAACTGCAGTCTCCAGCCAGCCATCCTTATCCTATGCTATAGTCTCTCACTCGGGCTGATCAAGCAGCTGTCTACAACATCTGCCTGTGCTCAAAATCTTCTGTGCAGACAGCCCTGCTGATGGCATGCCCACTGAAAGCATTAACGCAAGAGAAACGGCATGGCCTAAGTTCACGGGAATGATAGAGCTTGCCACCAAGAGTTCTTTTTAGTAGAGCCAATTGGATGGAAACAGCGAGAAAAAACAATGTTTCTGCACTGTGGTTTGGATATTAATTGTGCTGAAGAGATCGTGATTCAGAAGCTTCATCCTTGCTGTAAGTGTTGGAACATCTGAAAAGTAGAGCCTATTGAGAGGTGACAAAGTCATCCGAAGCATTGCCTTTGAAAGAAATTGCAGGCACTGGTGAGTTCTCATGAGGGTTGTTACAAAATGTCAACACAGGCCCCTTCTTACTCTCCAGCTTCCTAATTCACCATTTGATTCTTCTCATACAGGCTTTCACCATGGATCCCATCTGTCATCATGTGATGCAGCTGGAGTGAGTCCTCAACTAAAACCAGCACCACACTGTTTAGGCTTGCAATCTCCAAAGCTGTGAGCAAAATAAACCTTTTCTTCTCAAGTTTCCATGAAACAGATAAAATGACCCAACTCTCCTCCAAGGGTCTTTAGCTAAGAATTAAAGTGTCAATATTAAAGGCAGGCCTCTGTTGTAAGCATCCCTCTTAATGTTTGTTTTTATTTAAATAAAATAAGGTTTGGGGAGCTAGAGCAATTTAACTCCCTAAGTGAGAGCCGACACACCCTTCCTGGCGCCTTGGCTAACACGAGCCGCAAAGTATGAGCCGAAAAGTCAGGCAGGCTGCCTTCCTGGAAGCTAGACCACTTTGAACAAGGCAAACACTTTGAAGAAGTTGCACCACAACTCGAGCTGCTACAATCTGAAGGATAGCTCAGGCACCAAAGGGCACTATTGTAGCCATAGCGATTTCACACAGGTGTTGCTGGACGTTTTGCCATCACAAGCCTTGGTAAACTCAAGCAGTCATTTTTTATCCAGGGCCGAAGTGGAATGCTTCCCCAGGTTGTCCAGGGGATCTTAAGTCCAATTAGAGAGTAGCCAGGGGATGCATGCCACTATTTCACCCTTAGAGTCCCATGATGGTCATTGATGTGGTTCACAGGCATCACAGCTGGGTGAGGGCTGTTGGTTGACTCCCTCCTTGGAACCTTACACAGTGTCTTGTAGCACCATGAAAGCAAGTCCTCAAGAAGGAGGTATTAAGGTAAGTTCCAGCTCAGGGACTCTGGATCCTGTTCCTAAAGTGCATGCTATCTTCCACATCTTGGGGAGTAACCAAGAATAACAACAATAATACGCTGTTTGTTTGGGGTTTCTCTTGGACAGCCCTGACCAGCAACTCAAAGGAGGGTTTCTCATGTCTGGTATTGGAGTTGTTGTTAGTGGTCTTTGTCTCTTAGATGGAGCATTGTGAGCCCAAATTTAAACTATGTATATTTATACACAGATTTACATGTATTATGTTTTTAGATTGTTAATAATATGGTTGCTTATGACTTTTGCAGACATCCTCATTTTATTTTACCCTCCTTCTTCTTTTGTGTTTACCTCCTTCCCCCATCCCTAAAGAGCCTCCCATGTCCACTTTGAAATTCCTCTGCTATTCCTCTCTGCTCTCAAAATACCAAAAAGTGTATGACGGGGAATATTTGTAGAAGAAAAATGCATAGCAGCTGTAACACAAAGACAAGGATGAAAGAAATGAAAGTTACTAGTGATGAAACATTGCTTTACCATACACACCATAGGACATTTTCACTGGAAATGCTATTGCAATAGGTTTTTCAATCACAGGATTTTTCAATTATTTCACTGGGACAAGTGCATTAGTAAATACTATCATACATGGGTGATCTATTGATACTGTTAAAGCCAATAGCTGTGTGTTTTATATTTATATTAGTTATAATTTTGTGCATCTCTTCCCCCCAGGGAATAAGTTCCTAAGATTAGTGGATGCTTCCCAAACACCCTGTTTTACGCTTACCCAGTCAGGTGACATGCACAGACAGGGCTTGTACAGAAAAAGGTTGTTGTGGCTGGTCGGATGACCTCTCAAGATACTACAGAGGCCATCCCCTAAATCTTGGTTCTCATTCAACCAGATGAACACATCTTTACTAAATCTCTGTTAATCAATTTGCTCAAGGAAACAAGCATTCAACAAATGTGTAGAGCAGGCGTGTTGTGATTGCGGTCTGTGTTAGACTAGACCTTGAACACAAGCCTCCAATATGGCTCCTTCATTCTCTCATAAAAGACAAGCCTTATTACGTCCAGGAACAGGGCAGTTGACTTTAAACTAATGGTGCTTTTCAGTGGATAGGTAATGTTGGTTTTCATCTCTTCTCTTTGAACTTAGAGTTACTGTCCAAGACCTTTGCCGTTTTAAGAGTGTGGTAACTCCTCTCCTTTCAAAAGGCAAGAACACGCAAGTTAGTTTATTTAACAGGAAATGTTTTCTGTGTTTGCCATCTGAGAACAGAGCCCTGCAGGACTTGGAGTCTTAGGCAATTTCATTAAGGGGACAGTAAAAAATGGGATTAAAGGGTGGCAATGGCAGTGCAGGTACATCCTGAGCTCCTGTGAAAGTAATTTCCCCTTTTAACTGTCCTCGGTGTCCTCTCAGCTCTTACCAGGTTAGTGGGGCAGTGGATGGAAGCCGGGAAGGAACAAAGAGACCAGCTTTCCCTGTTTCCTTTCATCTGGTCAGTGCCATGGATTCTTCTTCCATCCTAACTCTTGTCAGAGCCACACCTTGTCTGGTGGATGTCTTGGCACCCAAGAAAGGTTGTTTATTTATTTGCATCTTTAAATGTTTTTATTACACTTACATATTTGTGTATTGGGGGGGTGGTATCCAATGCACAGAGGGCAACTTGCTGGAGTCCGCTCTCTCCCCCCACCATGTGAGTCCTTGGGATTGAACTTGGATCATCAAACTTGGATGCAAGCGCCTTTCCGAGCTGAATCATCTCACCCACCAGCCCTATTTTTCTGCTTCATATCAACCCTGCCTTCCAGTAGAGCATGAAGTGTGTGTCTCACCACTCTGTGTCCATGACCCTATGGGGATGTCCTGAACACTCATGTAATATCCGTGAAATGAGTAAGAACAGAGTCTCACACACTCTCACAGATCTACTGCATCTGGAATGGGGCTGGGAGTTTGCCTCTTATTGACTGTGGCAGGTAGTTTATCGTAGGGCACTTACAATTGAGAAACACTTCATATAGCACCTGAAACCACAAACACTGAGGGAAATCACCATGGTGTTTCAGACACAATAAGAAGGAAAAATTCCATACATACCAAGGAGCTATTTATAGTACAATCCTCTCATTTCACTCAAGCTCCAGGATGACCAAGGAAGGTCTTTGGTCAGTGGGCAGTGAATACCTCCTCCAAGCTGCTCTTGAAAACTGTAACCAGCATATGCTGGGTCAGATTACAATCTCTGATCTTATCCCAACAGGTAAAACAATGATGCCGGCCCCCCATCCCAACACACACACACACACACACACACACACACACACACACACACACACAGTACACGCACGCGCACACACACACACACACACACGTGTGTGTGTCTGTGTGTCTGTGTGTCTGTGTCTGTCTGTCTCTCTCTCTGTCTGTCTGTCTCTGTGTCTCTCTCTGTCTGCTGTCTGTCTGTCTATCTATCTCTATCTCTGTGTGTGTCTGTGTGTGTGTGTCTGCTATCTGTCTGTCTCTCTCTCTCTCTATCTCTATCTCTATCTGTGTGTGTGTGTCTGTGTGTGTGTGTGTGTCTGTGTCTGTGTGTCTGTGTGTTGCACATGCTTGGCTCTGGGGTTCTACTGCAGGAATGAAAGAATGGCCCCAGAGAAGGGAGCCTTCAGGACTGACTGTCTGCAGCAGAGAGGACAGTGAAGAAAGTGGAGCTAGGGATCAGACAGATGAGTCAAACCCAACTTCAAATCTGGCCTACTCCTTAGAGCAAACACATCCTAGATAGGGAGCTAGACCCCAAACAAATGATTCAACCCCAACTTCTAATCTGAATCACTCCTTATAATAAGCAGATGCCTTAGCTAAATCAGAGTCAGAGATGGAAAAATAAAGTTAAAGTCCAGGAAGATTTTTTTAATTTTTTACTTACAAAATTTTTATATTTTACATACCAGCCACAGACCCCTCCTCTTATCCTTCCTTCAACTCTCCCCTTACCGTTCCCCCCAACCCATCCCCCATTTCCTCCTCCAAAAGGGAAATTCTCCCATAGGGAGTCAGCAAAGCCTGGTATATTCAGTTGAGGCAGGACCAAGCTCCCACCCACCCCCAACTCCCATCATGGGGGAGCAAGGCTTCAGACCTTAGGTAATAGGCTCCAGAAAGCCAGCTCATGCACCAGGGATAGAACCTGATCCCACTGCCAGGGGCCCCTCAAACAGACCAAGCTACACAACTGTCTCCCAAATACAGAGGGCTTATTCAGTTCAATGCAGATTCCACAGCTGTCGCTCTAAAGTTCTTGAGTTCCTACAAGCTTGGTTCAGTTGTCGCTGTAGATTTCCCCATCATGACCTTGACCCACCTCGCTTATATAATTTGTCTTCCCTTTCTTCGGCTGGACTCCCAGAGCTTGACCTGGTACTTGGTTGTGGATCTCTGCATCTGCTTCCATCAGTTACTGGATGAGGGTTATATGATGATAGTCAGGGTATTCACCAATCTGATGGAAGATGTTTTTTATAACCCTTGATAGGAGGATATCTTAGCATAATGAGAAGGCAGTAAAGGAAAACATGATTTTGATGACCCAAAAGTAAAAATCTTTGTACACGAAAGATGAGTTGGGTATAACAAAAGTTTCATGGAATGGAAAAATGGCTCAGAGGTTAAGAGAACTGGCTGCTCTTCCAGAGGACCTGAGTTCAATTCCCAGCAACTACATGGTGGCTTGCAGCCATTCATAAAGGAATCTGATGCCCTCTTCTGGCATGCAGGCATACATTGCAGACAGAGCATTCATACACATAAAATACATTTAAAAAACTGAGATTTGGAAAACTTAGAGGAAATACTTGCAACAGGAATTACCAGCATAGAATCAATGTTTACTATACGTTAGCAATCTCCACAAAACAAATTCAGTAAAGGATACAGATGTGCTATCCATGAGATAATATGAAACTATTGAGATGAAATATATCTTCAGTATTACCAATACTCAATGAAATATAAGTTAAAATATAGGAAATACTGAAATTTGTTCAGGGACCAAAAATATTCTAATATACAGGTAAGTGAAGTATAAAAGATTCAAATGCCAGGTCATGGTGGTGCCCACCTTTAATCCCAGCACTCAGAAGGCAGAGGCAGGTGGATCTTTATGACTTCGAAACCAGCCTGGTCTATAGAGCGAGATCCAGGACAGGCACCAAAACTACATGGAGAAACCCTGCCTCGAAAAACCAAAAGATAAAATAAAATAAATTTCTATAGGTCACACTCCACAAAACTAGTGGCCCACTTCTTCCAATTACATTCCACCTCTGAATTTCAATCATCTTCCTTCAAATTGTGAATCTGTCACTGGAATAACCCACTGAGTCTGATCAGAACCCTTCTGACCCAATCACCTCTCCGTGCTTGTATCTGTTGCTGGAGGGCTTCTCTCCAGGTTCCACCAAACCCCACAGTCCCACAATCCACGTATAAAATAATCACTCAGACGCTTATATCACTTATAAACTGTATGGCCGTGGCAGGCTTCTTGCTAACTGTCTTTTATCTTAAATTATCCCATTTCTATAAATCTATACCTTGCCACGTGGCTGGTGGCTTACCGGCGTCTTTACATGCTGCTTGTCCTGGCAGTGGCTGCAGTGTCTCCCTCCTCAGCCTTCTGCTTCCCAGAATTCTCCTCTCTCCTTGTCCCACCTACTTCCTGCCTGGCAACCTACTTCCTGCCTGGTCACTGGCCATCAGTGTTTTATTTTTATAGAGCAATATCCACAGCATGTATCCACCAGCTAGGGACCAAATCCTCAACCCCTGAGCCTTTCGGGATGAAACTTTATACACAATATACATGCATAATAAGGCATGTCAGCTCTGGAATGGTGAAGCACTCTTGGCAATATCCATTAAAAATGATCAGAACAGCAGCTATTAATAACACAGCCGTAAATGGTTGCTTTGTAATATGAGATCAGTTCACAAAACACTAGGCTCACTTAGCTTTCAGTCCTTAGAGAACGTGTATTTTCCTTTATAAAATTATTATAAACAAGTAAGAGCCATGTCTCACATATACACTCTCTATAAGCCATGTTTCATGTCTGAGAATCCACCTAGAAAAATAAATGCCATGATGCCTCTGTGTGGTCCCAGAGAGAAGCAAACACCAGACAGTCAGAGGCACAGAGAGGGTCAGCCATGGTGCTTCTGGTTGTCATTTTACTTTCTTAGAACAAAGGGGCCTCCCGATGTTTCTTTAAGCTTGGGGTTCCCATTTCTCTTCCTGTGTAATTACATTTCTTCAAATGCTACAAGCCATAGTGGTCCTCAGCTCTGGGTCATCAGATCCTGGAACTGGGAAGATGTTAATGACTCACTCACCAACTCAGGGCAGGCAGGAAGCTCAGCTCTAGTCTCATGCTTCCCGGGAAAGGACCCTTGGGGGTGCAGCAGCCTGTCTTCTGCTTCTCACAACCAGCCAAGGGAAGTTATTTGGAATTTTTCCTAACTAGTATCACACCTCATTTTTCAGTATGGGGGGCACTTGGACTACTGTGATTCATGGTTGGGAGTGGGGCTTTTGTTAGTCTGTGGTGTTTGCTGGAGGCATCGTCAGCCCAAGTGGCTTAACTTTCTCTAAGTTGTATACACATATATCTTATACGTAATGCGTATAATTTTAGGTAAATATAAAATTTGAGTCTTTATCAAACAACCTTGGTGTGACTTGTCCCTTGTCCCTCTTTCTCCTTCTGTGTTAATGCCCTCCCTCCCCGCCAGTTGAAGTCCTGTCTGCATTTTTCCATTTCTCACTTCACAGCACCTGTATCCTACTATTCCCCTCTCAAACTCCCCCTCCCCTACCTACGGCCCCTGTGCTGGCTAATGCTGTGTCACCTTGACACACGCTAAAGTCATCTGAGAGGAGGGGACCTCAGTTTTGAAAATGCCTCCATAAGGTCTGGCTGTAGGCAAGCCTATGGAGCATTTTTTAAAATCAGTGATTGATGTGAGAGGGCCCAACACGTTGTGGACGGTGCCATCCCTGGGCTGGTGGTCCTAGGTTCTATAAGAAAGCAAGGTGAGCAAGACCTCGGGAGGAGCAAGCCAGTAAGCAGTTTCCCTCCATGGCCTCTGCATCTATGCCTGCCTCCAGGTTTCTGCCCTGTTTGAATTCCTGTCCTGACTTCCTTCAGTATGAACAGTGATGCAGAAGTATGAGCCAAGTAAACCCTTTCCTCCCCAACTTGCTTTTGGTGATGTTGTTTCCTCAGAGTCCCTTTATAGTTTCCTGGTTTCTAATGCTACCCCATGTTGTATACTCTCATCTGAAGATCTGGAGCTAGGAACCACAGATGAGAACATGTGGTGTTTGTCTTTCTGGCTCCGGATGACCTCACTCAATATAATCTTTCCAAGGTCCATCCATTTATCTGCTAATTGGTTTCCCTTCTCTTTAGATCAGAATTATCAAGGCAGCCCTGATTACCGCTCTACAGTTGCGGGTAGGCATCTACGGATGAAGACACTGCACCCTTAGGACACAGGACTTGGATGAGTCAAGCTGAATCTGACCTGAAAGCCTCACTCCTGTGGTCTAGCTTCCATGGTTACAGAGAATACTATGCAAGTTGACAAGGGAGGAGAGTAATTAAATAGTCCCACCCAGCTGCAATACCTATAACCCACAGCAATTACCAGCACGGAAGGAGATCCATAAAGATGTGATAAGAGGCATTCACATGTCAGTGGCAACCAATAGCCACCTGTCCAATTGGACTTGAGGTCCTTTCAACAGGAGGGAAGCTATGCCTGGTACTAGAAACTTAGCCAGCTTCCCTGGACTAGTGATGTCATGGATCTTAGAGAAGAATCTACTACTACCACTTTGGTAGGCCAGCATAATTCCTGACTACATTCTAAATCGTGTCCTTATTTGTAACTACCACCGCTCATCAAAGAAGCCTCTCTTTATAATAAAGGAAGGCCATTACCGAAAACCACAGCTGGACACAATCTGTGAGAGCAGCTTGAAGACTTGAGTTTCTGAAGATTTGGACATTCTGTCATAGGGGTCATAGGACCAACATTCTGTGGGCGGGAGAATATGACAATGCTTACAAAGATATATGACTCTTGTGAAGCTATGCAGCTTGCTAATATTTCCCTTCGAGCTGATAAAGAACCATAACTGACAATTTAATGACGATGTTTAAAAACATCCAAAGTGTGTGTGTGTGTGTGTGTGTGTGTGTGTGTGTGTGTGTTACAGATTTGATACATCTACATCACAGCCCTAGCATCTATGACCCAGAGAACATCGAGGAAGACGGGACGGAAAGATTGTAAGAGCCAGGATACCAGGGCTGTTGTGACACAGTCTCTCCTTGAAATGGCTATATAAACAAGACGGGAACAATGGCAATGTCAATAACATGATAAAGTGGAAGGGGAAATTTTCATGGGGTCCCGACCCTCGATAAAGAACTACAGACAACTAGTAACTGCTGGGAGAAGGATAATTAGCCTCTCTGGGGATTAGCCTCCTTTTGGTTGCCCAGTGCAGAGCGATCATCCCTGAAACCATATACATACCACCAATAAAAACAGACTCAGAAAATTTTATATGTATGTGTACATATGTACACGCACACACACACACACACACATATGAATAATAACAAAAAAGAGGTTATCAACTTGAGAAAGGGAGGTGTGGCAGGATCTCAAAGGAGGATGACTGGGAGGGGTTAGAGGGAGGAAATGGAGTAGGAAAAGTGATGACATTCTATTGTGTAGTAGTACTTTCTCATTGGGACCACCAGCCCGCAAACAATAGCATGGAGACGTATTATTAATTATGAAATCTTGACCTTTAGTTTAGGCATGTTTCCAACTAGCTCTTGTAAGTTAATTAACCCATATTTTTCATCTATGTTCTGGCATGTGGCCCTTTACCTTTCTTCAGTATAGGACATCTGACTTGCTCTAAGTCAGCTGGCGACATAGATTCCTCCCTCCCAGTTTCTGTCTCTGCCCAGAAGTCCGGCCTATCCTCCCCTGCTATTTTCCATACAGCTCCTTATTAAACCAATCAGAAGGTGCCTTAGGCCAAGGCACATCTTTACAGTGTACACAAATATTGGCACAACACTACTGTAATTAAAAATATAGTTTTAGAAAAGATACAAGTGAAGAGGGACCAGTGGTTGATGTGGGATGTCTTTCTGTACACTGTGAATAAGTGTTGCTCCCACTGATTAACAAGTAAAGCTGCTTTGGCTTATGGCAAAGTAGGATAAGAGCCAGGTGGGAAATCCAAGCAAAGATACAGGAAGAAGAAGGACAGAGTCGGAGGCAGATGCCATCCAGCCTCCCAAGGAGCAAGATGCCAGCAGACCAGTAATGCCACGGCGATGTGGCAAAATAGAGATTAATAGAAATGGGTTAACTTAAGTTGTAAGAGCTAGTTGATAATAAGCCTGAGCTACTGACCAAACATTTATAATTAATATAAGCCTCTAAATGAATATTTTATAAGCAGCTGTAGTACCAGGCAGGATGCAGAAAAGCCTCCAGCTGCAAGTGGTTGATGCCTTGGGCCTAGTTCTCAAGAAGCTCTGGTTGATGTGACTCTCCTGGGGCACAGAGGAGAGGAACAAGCCAGCCAGAGCTACATTATCCTGGAAGCCAGTAAGTATACTCTGGCTTTTTACTCCACTTCTGGGCTGCCTCCCATCTCCTCCCATGACTCTGTTGCAATTTTCAATAGTGAACATTATACACACAGATACACACACACACACACACACACACACACACACACACACTTTGGATGTTTTTAAACATCTTCATTAAATTGTCAGTTATGGTTCTTTATCAGCTCGAAGGGAAATGTTAGCAAGCTGCATAGCTTCATAAGAGTCATATATCTTTGTAAGCATTGCCATCTCTTCCCGCCCACAGAATGTTGGTCCCATGACCCCTATGACAGAATGTCCAAATCTTCAGAAACTCAAGTCTTCAAGCTGCTCTCATAGAACCAGCACACTCACCCCCTACATTTCAGGTCATCTTTGAGTCACTCAAAATACCTCCCACACTCTCAATGCTACAAGGACAGCTATAATAAACTGTTAGAGCATAGTGGCCATAATCTGTGCATGTCCAGCATGGGTGCAACATTTAAAAGGTATTTCCCATCTGTGTCTGGTTGAATCTGTGACTGAGGCACCCACAGACACACAGGAACAACAGAGCCCTATTGCTAGGCATACAAGGGTACCACAGAGACTTAGGGAAGACTCAGACTCCTCTCAGGCTTTTCAGTTAAGGATGTAATGTCATTGTGCTGTTTTAAAGAGTTATTAAGTACAAAAGAAACAATGCGTATAGTATGCATCCTCAGCAGTTAGGTGCTAAAGGGCAAATGCTTGTCCTTGTTTGCTTGAAGAATGTTATTTTTCTCATTTTATTAGTGCTTTGAGAATTTTGTACTGCATATTTTAATCATATTCAACCATTTCCCCCCTTGTCTACCCACCCAATGCTATGTCCTCTTTTTTTAAAAAAAAAAAAAAATTGCATCACGTTTATAATTTGTGCTGCTCATATGCTCTTGGGTGTGTGGTCTTTTCCATGTGTCGCTCTTTAAGGCGGGGATGCAGTCGCCCGCTGATGACGTAAGTCATTAAACCCGGAAGAGTGAGAGCAGGATCCTAACACCCCTGCTGGCGCATGACTGATCTACCAAGATCTGCTTACCACCCCCTTAAAGAAAACCAAGACTCTGTTCCCCAGCAGCTGTTGGCTGTCAGTTGCGACTCTGGAGACAGCGGTTTTATGGAATGAGAAATGAGAACGACCCTTTGCTTGGGGTTCTAACAAAATAAAACTTGTCTCTGTTGGCCTCAGTTTCTTCCCTGTGACTAAAAACGATCCTTCCTACTCCACTGGGGGGGTGCTGAGACTGGATGAAATGCTTTGTCAGCAGAAGACAGGGGGAGTGGAGGGCTGGGTAGCTTTGGCACGCGGCTGGGCTACCAGAAAGCCCTCCGGCGTCTGAGGTAACCGACATAAGCTCCTCAGCCACTTTCCTCCGGGCTTATCCGGGAACACCCATCCTCCCCTGTGGTTTGACTGCCCCATCAGTGGCCCATGCATCAGGCTGGGACGGCTTCATGCTTCGACTTATTCCAGGCTCCTGGTCTGAAAGGGCTTTCTAGCTCCTGACCCCTCTTAAAAAAAAAAAAAAAAAAAAAAACCCTTACCCTTCCTTTAAAGTCAACCTCCTGTCTCACCTCTCTAAAGAGGTGGCTAGAGTTCCTCTCCCTTCCTTTTTCCCCATGTCTCCTGCTCCAGCCATCTCCCACCACCTCCCCCAAGATGACAGGTGACATTCCTTACATACTTCCCTTAGGAGGGAAGAAACAGCACTGTGTCAAAAGTCAAATCTCAAAAGCCTTGACTTTGAACTGGCTATCTGAAACATAATGGTTTGGTTTATTTTTGTTTTTATTTGTTGGAATACATCCCTATATATGGAGGGTCAAACATCTGGAAGTCAAGAGCATAGAGCTTCTACAGAGTTTTATTTCCAAGAAGTACACATCAGAACTGTGGTAGTTTAAATGCAATCAGCCCCCATAAACTCATAGGGAGTGGCACTATTGGGAGGTGTGGCCTTGTTGAAGTAGGTGTGGCCTTGTTGAAGGAAGTGTGTCACTGTGGGGGCCAGGCTTTGAGGTCTCTTTTCCTTAAGCTTCCGCTCAGTGTCACGGTCCACTTCCTGTTGCCTATTGGTCAAGATGTAACCAGTCTGTCTGCACCATGCAGGCACCCATGCTCCCTGCCATGATGATAATGGACTAAACCTCTGAAACTGTAAGCAAGCCACCCCAATTAAATATTCTCTTCATAAGAGTTGCTGTTGTCATGGTGTCTCTTTACAGCAATAGAAACCCTAGGACAGAACTAGCATGTAATCCAAGTACCACGGGAGGATGTCTGGGTTTGAGACTGCAGCGGAAGGATGGATGGGGAACGTGTGCCTCCAATTCCGTGATGTAACCCATGAGACTGTAAACCTCTCATTGAAGGCCCTCTTTCATAATGGAAATTGTGGACAGATGAGGAGTGCCTGAGGACGTGGACCGACAGGAAGCCCAGGATTCAGATAACCAAGCAAGCTATAGGGACCTCTGGAAAGTATCTGGAATCCTTCTATAGAACAAGTCTCTACACACACACACACACACACACACACACACACACACACACACACACCGCCCTCCAGACCAGGGGACAATGTAGGACACTTGAGAATTAACAACACAATGCCCAGGGCCCAAGTTAACAGCCATCACCTGGTAGACACTGTATTGGCAATGCTAAGGAACAGGAGTAAAAGATGGAAAAGAGGGAGGGAGAAAGGAGTGGGAGTAGAGAAGAAAGGAAAGATGGAGGGAGAGAATGTTGAGTTAGCTTAAATCCCTGATTGACCATATGTAAGACTGAAAGAACCTGAGTTTTCTTGAACTGATGTACTGGATAGTTTTAACTGTCAGTTTGACAGGGCCTTGAATCACCTGAGAAGAGAATTTCAACTGAGGACCTGTCTGGGTAAGGTTGGTCCATAGATACGCCTGTGGGGGGTTGTCTGGATTGTTGATATCGGGAGATGCCAAACCAGTGTGAACAGCACTGTTCCCTAGTCTGGCTTCCTGAACTGTGTGAGAGTAGAGAGAACTAGCTGAGTGCAAAACGAATGAACACCCACACATTTATTTTACCCTTGACTGTGGATGCGCGGATTTATGCTCCTGCCTGAGTTCGCCATAGTAATGGACTCAGCTGAAACCGGACACCAATTAAGCTATTTTTCCCCCAAAGTTGCTCTTTGTCATGATGCTTCATTACAACAACATAATGAAGCTAGAACAACGGGAATGGAAGTCTTGAGGAGGTTTTTTGTTTTGTTTTTTTTTTCCTACCATTAGCAGAAGGCAGAATCCACAGCATCAGTTATAGAAAAATCAAGCACCATTTTGGAAACTGGACGTCACCCTGTTTCTTCAGACTGGCCCTCAAATCTTCTGGCTGACCATTAGTGTGGTACTGTGTCACACTAAAGGTCCTACAGCCTGAGAGTTCCTCAGTTCCCAGAGCAGGATGGTGGGCCACTGTACCTGCTACTTGGGTAGCATATTTCCACATAGCCCACTTTGATTTTAAGTGGAGTGAGGACAAGGGACTTGGGACATTCAGACTGGGTCCATTCAATCAGGAAAAGTGAACATGGAGCCACTACATTGAATTCTAATGACTGAGCATGAAATCTAACCGCCCCCAAAAAATTGAAATACAGCAGAATGAGACAGAGTGAAAACTAATGCCACAAGAGATCTCTGTGCGCCTACTAGAATGACTAAATTTAGACTGACAATAATAAATGTTGTCAGGAGCATAAAAGAACTGGCACTCTAATACACATACACTGCTGGTAGGAATATACATGTGTGCACTCACCTGGGGGAGCATGTTGGCACTCTCAGAAGGGAGAAGAAGAATGGCCCAGGGGAGTGTTGGAAATAACCTCTATCTTGCCCTGCTAATTGTTACAGGAATAAATACAGACATCAGAGTTCATCAAGATGCATACTTTAAACAGGTGCGTTTTCTTGTTTCTAATCTAGATTAGAAAAGAAGCTGATTTTCAAAACACCACGGCTAGGTAACTTATGGTATAGTAAACACTGTACCAAATAAGGACAGAGTGAGCCCAACAGGTCGATGAAGTCTTCCCTCAGGGGCTGGAACTGCCAAGTCAGAAGGAACTGAATAGATGGGGAAGTGAAGGGATTGTGAGCCAGCCAGGATCCCAGAAAGTGGGACAGATGTTGAAGGAAGAAGTGGACTGTGAGGTCCAGGGACGGCATGAAAGGAGGGTAGGGTAGAAACCCCATTAAAACTGAGAATCGAGAGGTTGAGTTGGGAGAGATTGGGAAAAGCCTTCCAGTGGACTCTGTCTCTATTTTCATGTTGCCCAACTGTGACATCCAGATCCTCTGCAAGTGCAGCTAGGCAGTATGACACAGGTAATACATTACTAATTAGGACTTGATGGAGGTGACAGCTAGGGTGACTCAAGTGTGGGTGCTGCAGGGTAACAAAGGGTCAGGGACATGATATCAACATTGAGTTGTTATCTCTGTCCTTCCCCAAAGAGAGTCTGTCTGTAGAAATGTTTTGCTTACAGGTCTGGGAGAGAACAGCAGCAGGGCAACTCTAGAAGCAAGAAAACAAGCTTGACCTTAATAGGTAAGGTCAAGGGAAAGAAGGAACGTGTCATATAGCAGTTTCCTTCAACAATGAAACACTCCATCCCGCCAGAAAGCTCCTTGAGAAGGAAGGTAGACAACACAAAATAGCTTCCGGAAGTCCCTGAAACTGACCAGATTTACTAAAGCCCCTGCCTCCCAGAGTAAGCAATATAGATGGCTGAGACTGTCTCTCAGATAAGACAAGCTGTAAAGAGTCTGAGGTGAGACCAGCTGCCTGGAAGAAGCAGAAACTGGCTGATCTGTCTGGAAGAGGCTTGGTCCCGCTGAGTCACAGGGAAAGAACACTCTCTAACCTGATGATGTCCGAAGGCTATGCAGTTGTTCCAGGTTCCCAGCTTTGTGAGCTGTCCCCATACTGGGGTCATGCAGCTGTTCTTAAGTCATTTCTGTAAGAAACCCCTCACCAATATTCCTGTAAGTAACTCCATAAAACACATTGGTTTACCGAGTTGGACGTCAGTGACATTCATACTTTGGTCTGTCATGGACTTCCTATCTAGGTGACTAGATGTGTGCGTGCGCTGTCTCCCCAGGAAGAGTCTTGTCACACAACAGAATGACAGAGCTGGAAGTTAAGGCCATGGGAACAGTAAGGTCACATGCAACAGAATGTTGGACTCAACCAGGAATCGTTGACTTATTGAGCAGCCAAACTCATGACAAAATCAAGTGGACAGGAGGTATGGGGGAGCAGGGTCGTGCTCAGCCATGCTACCAAAGCACCGCCTCCACGTCTCCATGTGGCCCACGTGCACTATTTCAAGACCCCTAGAAACTCTTCTAGATGGCCCCTCTCCACTTCCTCCTCTCTACACCTTGAGTCAGAGGCCAAGTGAGAGAGTTTTCCATAGGACCAGGAGGCCTCTCTCTGACCTGAGACCATCACCTCCTCCCTGCACATGTGTGGTTGGCCTCAAACGACCCTCCAGTCTATGCTGTTTAGATCTAGCCCAACATCTCTCAAACAATCCGATTTAGAGGGCCCCTAAGGCCCATCCTCAGTGATGGGCAGTGGGTCCCAACAATTAAAAAACAAGCAATTCTGCAGGACACTAAAGCATGTGGCTCTTGTTTCAGGGTGTGTATGAACAGACCCTGCCACACTGGGATGACACAATCATACCCTCCCAGCTCAAGTTTACTGGAACTCAGATCAATGTCCAAGCAGTCACATTGCTATTTCCCATCAGTGAGAGACAGCCCTACCTCTTGGAACAGAGAACTGATGGATTACCAGGGTATGAACCATATTCAACCTGGTCAACACATTTGCAACAAAATTAAGTTCTTTCTGGGTACAATAATACAAGCACCAGCAGTAACCCGCAAATTTCAGCCAGTGGCATCTAGGAAAATCTGGCACCTTGCTACAGGTGTGTGTGGTAGAAGGGCATACATAAACTACTATACACTAGGAAAAATATTCTGAAAGGAGATGACTTGGGGGTGAGGGAGCTAGGAAGTTAAGAGCTATCCGTAGTTCTCAGTGCCAAGCCTGCAAATACCTTTGGCAAGTGGTCCCGCACTGGTCATGAGTCACAGTGTGTCCTGGCTTCTGAGAAGGCAGTAGCTCTCAGTCCCCTTGACTCAGCCTTATCCTCTGTGGAGCAACACTCACCTTACAGCACCCCAGGGATACTGGACCCGGAGGAAGTTGTCCCAATCAGAGCCTCTTACCAAGCCATACACCACTGGGGAGGATTTCACTTCCTGCAGAGGAGGCTTCCTACTGGAACGGGGACCAGACAGTCTTGGGAGTGCAGGTCCACAGTTTGGTTGTGTCCCCACCCACCCCAGTCAGACACCTTTGAGCCAGGAGAGGCTACCATCCCTTGTGGGGTGGGGGAGGGGCAGATTTTCTGCTGTGGCGGACGTGAATCAAGAAGAGAAAGGGGAACTTCAACCTTGCTGGGTTAACAGTTCAGGTTTATCTACTGGAAAATGATAGCCGTCAGGAAGAGAAAGAGAAAGGCCCACTTAGGGCCTGCCAATTCATCATGCAATTAACTTTTTAAAACAGGCATGAGCTGTTTTCCTGGACTGGCTGTCTTCTCCATAGCCCGTAGCATCTCTGGGCAGTGGGGAGGTGGAATCTACAAAGCAAGACTTTGGACCCAGGTCTGAGCATCCTCTTCACTGGGACCTTGGCCAAGCTATCCAGCCTTTTTGTACCTGTTTCCTATGTGTAAAGGGGGTGATAAATGGGGTCTGATCATGAGGGTTTCCTCTGAGAAGCACTGGTTGAGTAGTACATTGACATATACATACTATTTGCAAGCATAATTGTGGGTGTCTAGTTAGGCGTCCATTGCTGTGATAAAACACCATGACCAAAAGCAATTTAGTGAAGAAAGGATTTATCTCAGCTTACAACTCTCAGGTCACACGTATCATTGAAGGATTCAGGGCAGGAACCTGGAGGCAGGAACTGAAGCAGAGACCATGGAGGAGTGCTGCTTACTGGCTTGCTCCTTGTGACTTTCTTGGCCTGTTTTCTTATAGCATCCAGAGCCCTGGGCCCCAAGGAGGACATAACCCTCAATGGTTGGGTTCTCCCGCATCAATCATCAATCAAGAAAACACTTCACGGACTTGCTTAGCCCACAGGCAGATCTGATGGGGACATTTTCTCTGTTAAGATTCCCTCTTTCCTGATATGTCTAGGTTTGTGTCAGGTTGAGAAAAACTGCCCAGCACAGTAAGCAGTTAGGCTAAATTGATGATCAGATGGATGCAGGTTCCCGGCGTATTGATGGAGAAAAACCAGAGCAGGAGCTTTCGAGGAATTACAAGGGACAAAACTTGAAGGTGACATGCACACTGTGAGTGCTTGCACTACCTGGAGAATAATAACCCAGAGGTGTCTGGGACTCGGTGGAGGTGGGACAGGGACAACTTCAAAAGCAATTAATCAAGGCAAGCGAAGTGCTGAACACCATTTCTAGGACACAGCCACAGAGTGTTGGGGTGCACACCTGGCCACAACTGGAAGCAAAAGATCATTCCTCCTGCAACTCAGCCTGGATAAATGCCAGGCACAACAGAGGCCCTGGGGCCCAAGAGATGAAGTTGCTGGAGCCAGTGTTGGAAGGGCTCCAGAGAGAATTCAAAATGCTCCTGCAGAGGACTCGTGCACACGGACCAAACTGAACATCAATGCTGCAAACCCCAGTGGCACGTGGCTCATCCCAGCGATCTTCAGCCAGCAGCCACACGGCGTGCCGGCCACCGGCTAGTCTGAATGTCTGTCCTCCTGCCAGGAGCTTTAAGTGACTTGTCGCATTTCCCTCTCCCAGTAATAGCTGCATCTGCCTCTGCAGATTCAACTGACCACAGATCAAAAATATAAGGTAAAAGTTGAGACAGGACAGCACGTTCTTATAACTCTAGCACTTGGGCAGCAGAGGCAGGAGGATTATGAATTTAAGGCTAAACGGGACTACATAGACCCTGTCTCAAAAAATTACAAAGGAAAATATTAATCTGTTGTGGTTGGTTGTTTTTTATTCTTTTAGGGGCCTGCTACCCAGCTCCCAAATAAATTCACACACAGAGGCTTATTCTAAATTATCAATGCTTGGCCTTCACTTAGCTCAGTTTCTAGCCAGCTTTCCTCATCTTAAATTATTTCAACTACCTTTTATCTCTGGGCTTTTCCTTTTCTCTAACTTCTTTTAATCTTACTCTTACTCCGTGGCTTCCTGTGTAGCTAGGTGGCTGGCCCCTGGTGTTGTCCTCTTCCTCTGGCTGCTAGGTCTTAGCTCTCTAATCCCAGTTTTCTCCTTCTCTATATACTCTCTGCCAGCCAGCCCTGCCTAATCTTCCTCCTGCCTTGCTATTGGCCAGTTCTTTATTAAACCATAGGTGTTTTACACAGGCACAGTAACACAGCTTCACAGAGTTAAACAAATGCAACATAAACAAAAGTAACACACCTTAAAATATTGTACTACAATCCGTACTAAATATGTACAGCCTTTTGTTCTTTCATTACTTCCTAAAATAGTACCTATTTATATTATTCTAGGAATTATAAGTGATATAATGGTAATTTAAAAAAGACAAGAGGATGTATGCGGAGTATATCCAAATACTTTTGTTCCTCTAAGGAACTTGATCATTCATGAATTATGGGCATTTGGGTGGGTCCAACTGCCAATATATATGGAGGGGTGGATGACTGACTGTACTTCTATTATCCCCATCCACAGAAAAAGAATTGGAACCTCAAGACTTTACATCAATCTTCTAGGTTAGACAGTAAAACTAACATGCTAGCCACATTCTTGCCCCTGTCCACAAATTAACTGTTACTAAAAGACATGCCAATTTGTAGGAAAGATTAAATGTCATCAAGAGCCCTGCCTAGGAATGCGTATGCCCGATGGTGCCATAACGGCACAAATGTTCTGGAAGTAACCAACTACTTTCTGATTGCCTCTAAAGCCCACTCCATGAGGTGGAACCCATCCCTGACACTATTAAAGGTATCAAGTACTTGTGGATAAATAGGCCCCAGGCCTTTGGGGAGTGATCTGTTCAGTGATCATAGTATTAAAATGACTCCAAAGGTCTTATTGATACAATAACAGGCAAGTGCATCTCTCAACCCTCATCCAAGGAGCTTCTTCCTTCAATAGATGGCAGAGTCCTTCAAGTAACTGGTCAACCCACAGAGAACGGGAGACTGGCAAGTGGTAAGGCTTAAGTGGAACGTGCAAATCACACACAAACTTCCAGGGCTCAGGGCTTTTCAGGTATGAGGGGTCAGAAAGATTCTAAGAGCCAGAGGTGGCTGATAACTTCAGGGAAACCATGTTTTCCAGACACAACAAGGCAGTTACAAGGACGAATTCACAGCGAATGTGACAGCATGCACAAGTTCTGTGCAAGCTCCAGGCAAACAGAAACCCCAGCATGAAGCTGAGAAGGTGGGAGCTGTTGGCATTTGACAGCTTCTTGGGAAGGGGAAAGATATTTTCTTTAATGAGGTGACCACTAGGAGGTCAACCACTCTTCAGAGCAGGCCCCACTCCCTGGTTTTGGGGGAATAATGGAACTTGATGGGGAGGGAAGAATAGTCAAAGTTGGGTGGGTAGGGAGGTGAGTGAGGGTGGGTATGGGAGGAGTTGGGGAAGAGGGGTGAATATGATCAAAATACATTATGTTAAATTCTCAAAGAATTTATGAATTATTTTTTTTCTAAAGCAATTTGCAAAGTCGTCACACGTTTCCAAAGCCTGGTGTTAAGCCTCCGATTCCTGGAAACTGCAGGGAGCAGCACATTCCTAAATGGTGCATCTCAGTGAGCTGAGACTGGGCTCAGGGATGACTCATGGGGAGGAAAGGAGCAGCCGCTGAAAGCCGCAGCTCTGATAACAGTGATCTGCTCTGTAAGCCCCCAAGGTGAAATCTACAGGGAAGTCTCCATTTCCAGAGGGAAGCTTGCCAGCTACAAAGGAATGGCTGGAGCTGGGAGGCCACACAGGAAAGGCTCACGGCCAGAGTGTTCTCACGCAAAGCCTTAATAATGAAGAGATCTTGGCAGAAATCCCAGCGAGCTCAAGAGGCAGGAGAGGTCCCAGCACTGCCTGGCGGCTCCGGAATGAGAATGTCTCCTGCAGAGGCTGAAGGCCAAAAGCCATATCTACTTCCAGGGTCAAAAATGAAGTCTATCGTTGACTGTCTTTTCCCAAGTTGAAAATTCTCTCTCTGTTACTTACTAACTGGGAAACCTCAGGTGAATCTCATAATCTTTCAGGACTGCAATAAATAATCACTAATAATATCATGGTTATTGAAAAGTGACTGCCTCCTTATGGGATAATTTGTGCCTATCCATTATGGTATGGCACCAGGGAAGACAGACTCTGTCTATAGAGACCAATGGTGAATGGTGAATCAAGAAGTATATATTATGTTTGCAATGTATTTCTAATATGCTGTATGATATATATATATATATATATATATATATATATATATATATATATATATATATATATATGTTTCATTTGACCTTATTCATCCAAATTCTTCATCTGCAGATTCATCAATATCGTATTTTAAAATATTAGGAAAAGAGCCATGGAATGTGACTCAGTGTCAAGCACTTGCTTAGCATCTCCAAGGCTCTGGGTTCAAGTCCCACACCAAGAAGAAGATTGAAAGAAAGACTGCATCTGTACAACATCCATACAGTGAATTTTTTCTTCTCATTTTCTAAACAGCACAAGTATTTATGCAGCGTTTGTTCGGATTCTGCCACTCCTCCAGCTGGATGACCACACATGCGCAGTTCAGTAGCTAGGTAAGGGTCTTCCATCTTATGTCATATGTGCGCTGCGTGATTATGGAATGTGCGGTGTGGTCATGCAATCTGTGCATGCGTGGCGTAGCTCCATAAGCCCACATGCGCATATGCAAGGAAAGCCAAACACAGACTCCTCCCCTCTCTTCTGCTCCCTCCTCCTCCCTCCTCTGCAAGAGTCTTCCACAGGCCTGCTCACTCTCTTCTGTCCCCCCACCTCCTCCTAATAAAGCTCTGATACTGGGTTTTGTCGTGCCTCTTGACCTTCCTCGAATGGTAATAGTGCCATATTTAAAACCAACAGCATCATATCATCATACATAATATGAAAATTCTAGAGATATTTGAAAATAGTATGGGAAGATAAATTATATCCACAGTTCCTATACAATTAGTGAACCATTGTGCCTATGTCTTTGAACATGTGCAGATTTGGGTATCGAGAGAGATCCTGGGACAAACACCATGGACTTAGAGAGTTGGACAAATATATTTAGGGAAGGTCCCTTTATTACAAGAAAAAACACTCCAGCCCTGCTGCCGTATCTGCTTAAGTAGGCCTCCCGGTCCATCTCCCTTTGGAGAGCTGACTGGAAATAAGGCTGCAGAGTCACCACTTTCCAGATTGACACTCTGAAGCTGGCAGCTGCACCAGGGAGTATCCCTGGGGAGCCTCAGACAGGAGCAAGACAAACCCTCTGGCAAAACAATCAAGTGATCTCCTTAGGCAGACATAAACACCGTCAATCTTCTCCTCCTAAGGTCCCAATAAACCAAAGTTTGTTTGTGGAACTCATAAGTGTATCGGGCTTTCTTTCGGGGCAATGGGTGAAGGGTTAATGGACAGAGCATGTGTGGCTGTAACACAGCCATGCTGGAAGGTCTCTACGCAGCGTGGATGAGGACTCAATCATAGCTGTGTAGATAGAGTACTCTCCCATCATTCTTCCTCACCTATATCCTCTAGTCCTTCCCAGAGACCCCCACAGCCTCAGGCAATTAGGGAAGAATTGCATACAACTGCTTGAGGAGGTGGCCTGGATGTTCAGGTGAGGGTCTGTGACCCTCCACACCCTTCCTTCCAAGAGGGAATGTCAACAGTCAACAGTCAACAAGCCAGCTGTGATGATCTTTGGAATGTAAGTAAGCCCAGTAGACCTGAAGATGGTGGCAGTTTGGCTCAGAATTTAGTCCTATACAACAGAAGCAAACAGAAGAATTTTGGGTTGCAGCTCACAATGCTGAGCTTAAGCCCTTGAGCCATGTAAACATAATGAACAGATAGTGGTTAGGTTATCTGAGGGGGGTCCCTGCAAGTGTCACAGCAGGCAGGAAAATGAACTGCAAAAAGGTGAGAATGAAAACTCATTTAAGATTGACTTAGTCAACCTGGATCAAACTTCGAGGAGTCTAATGCCAGGTGGTTTATTGCCAGCATATTTAAACACAGTAGAATTCGGGGGGAAATTTTCCAGGCAACGATCATTCCAATTCCAGGTGCACGATAAAAGATTAAAGTGTGACTACATAGATATTCCTTTGAAAAGTACATGTGACCTTGAAGGTGGGCTCTATAGCTAAAAAGCCTAGAATCTAATGTGGTCTCTGACTGAGACTGCATAGAAGTCAGCAGGCCATAAAATTCATGTACATCTCCCCTAAGAATGGGTTCTTTTAACTGGAACTAAAGATAAAGATCTAGGGAGGGAGAGTCTGGGATAAACATTTCGGGGTTGCGGGGTGAGGTCTGCCTCTACAGACACTGAAAAGTCACCTGGTCATTAGCAACATCCATTCCCAGCCTTCTGGATGGAAAACAGGTATTTCCTCCTTTCAGGAATGTGGTGGTAATCTAATTGTATTGAAATATTATTTTGATTTGTACTGAAATATTAATTTGATTGTATGTTAATAAATAAAGTTGTCTGGGGGTCAGAGCTATTAGAGCCATAGCAAGAGTGTGGCGGTGGTGGCACACGCCTTTAATCCCATAGATATCTGTGTGTTCAGGGTCAGAGCTATTAGAGCCATAGCAAGAGTGTGGCGGTGGTGGCACACGCCTTTAATCCCATAAGATCTCTGTGTGTTCAGGGATACAGCCAGCATTGGAGACATATGCCTTTAAGACCTAGGGGGCTGTACATTCAGACAGTGACGAGGCAGTCATGCGTTTGGGTTTACAACCAATGAGAAGGCAGAACAACATACTTTAAAAATACGAACCGACAGGAAGTAGGTCTCTTTTCGCGAAGCTGGGACAGCAGGAGGAAGGGTGAGATTTTAGCTCTGAGCTCTGACTTCTTGGCTTTCTCTTTTACATTGTTTCTGTGTTTCTTATTTAATAAGACGGTTGGTTACATCAACATCTGGCGCCCAACGTGACAAGAATCCATTAAAAACTGCTTGGCTTGGAGGCAGGTCCGCTTTCCCGCAAGGGCGGCAGGCGGCCCGCGGCGGCGGCGGCGGCGGCAGCGGCGGCACACGGCGGCCGGCAGCGATCGGCTTCTTAGTCCGAGCTGCTGGCGTCCTAGTCCGGGTAGCAACTTCTAGCCCGGGCCTAGGTCTGTGAGCAGCTTGCCTAAAGCCGGTGCTACAAACAACTCAGACCTGCCCTGCCGAACAGGGCCCTGCCTGTAAAGCCAACGCACGTGGTCGGAGCTTAAGGAAGCCAGACCCAAGCCTTGACTCGGCACAAGAGGGAACACGTGGCTGCATTTAAGCTTTAGCCGGCTACGCTTTCTTGTGTGTTCTCTCTTTCCTCTCTCTCTCTCTCTCTCTCTCTCTCTCTCTCTCTCTCTCTCTCTCTGGATTTACACCTGGGACACTAGGTGGCTGCTTTGAAAATCCCCTCGGATTTCTACTGTTCTACGCAGATTTGGTAAGTCATAATATATCAGATATTTTAAAGGAAACTATCTAAAAGAGAATTTTTTTCCACATTAAAAAACAAATGGGTTTTATGTGTACATTGGAAGAAAATTGGTTTTTGTTTGAAATTTTAGGCAGTCTGGCAATGGAACAACTATATAATATTAGTATTGGTGGAATTATGCACCTCATCACTATAATAATCCACATTTTAATATTTAAAAAGATAGTCAATTTAAGTGCCAGGATAACAGCGTTAGAAGAACTTGTTAAACCTGTAAAAATTCAGACAGAAGAAATTAACAGTGAAGTTGTTTCAAGTCGGGATCATAAGGTTGCAGAAAGAAAGCCTGTTTTCACACAGTCACCCTTAATTTATCCTGTAACAGTACAGCAGATGCCTGATCAAATGGCTACACAAAATACTTGGGCTCCAATTGAAATGTTGGATTTAAAAAGGTTTAAGGAGGCAATAGTATCTTATGGCATGCATTCCCCATATGTAAAGCAAATGTTAAACACTTGGTCAACATATAATAGGATAGTACCACAGGACTGGCGGGACCTCGCACAAGGTGTTCTGGAACCCAGCCAGAGACTTCAATTTCTGACTTGGTTTAAGGAGGAGGCTAAAAACATAGAAAAACAATGGAGGGATAAAGGAGTACAAGTTTGCCAGGATCAGCTTATGGGCGAAGGCCAATATGCTTCAGCACAAGCACAATGTTTATATGATGTCCAAACCCTAATTTTATGTCGAACGGCAGCCTTGAATGCATGGGACAAAGTTGAGGAACCAGGAAAAAAATCTGAGTCATTTACAAAGGTGAAGCAAGGCCCAAAAGAGTCTTTTACAGATTTTTTACAAAGACTGGCTTCAGCAGTAAAGAGAACGGTCTCGGATTCAGAAGCTGGTAAGGCAATAATTGAATCTTTGGCCTTTGAGAATGCGAATGCAGCATGCAAAAGAATAATCAGGCCATTAAGGGCAAGATCTGCACCTATGGAAGATTGGATTAGAGAAACAATTAATGTTGAAGCTGATGAGCATGATGATACATGGGTAGGAGAAGTAATTTCAAAAGGTTTGAGGAGTGTTAGATGTTTTGGATGTGGAAAGCAAGGACATTTGAAAAGGGACTGTAGACAGGTCATTTCCAGAAACAATGTTTCTTCAAGGAACAATGGCAACAGAATGCCCCTTCCTTCTGGAGTATGCAGAAGGTGTGGTAAGGGAAAACACTGGACCAACGAATGTAGATCAACAAAGGACAGACAGGGTAATCCTTTGCCTCAGTCTTCGGGAAACTCCCAGAGGGGCCTCAGGCAGGCCCCCAGTGCAAATCCAGTTCAAACCTTTCCGGCAGCCATAGAGGAAATGCCTGCTCTGGAGAGCGATTAAATAACCAAATGCCTATTGGAATAAATCATACTGGTCAGAATGATGAAACAGAGAGAATAGAAAATTCAGGAGAAAACATAAAGAAAATTTTTTGGCAAACTTCTATTAATGAACAAAGACCAAAATTAACGATAAAAATAAATGGTGTTTTGTTGTCTGGTCTGGTAGACACAGGTGCGGACGTTACCATAATTGCACCAGAATTTTGGCATCCAACTTGGCCTCTTCAGGAGGTAAACGTTCAACTGTTAGGAATTGGGACATTATCTCAGGTGAAACAGAGTGCAAGATGGCTCGAATGTATAGGTCCAGAAGGACAGAGAGGAAAATTAAAACCATATGTGGCTAACATAACTATGAACCTGTGGGGTCGAGACTTGTTGCAACAATGGAATACTCAGATTAACATCCCTCCAATCTCAGAAACAAATCATAAACTAGCACATGTTACTGAGAGAAATATTAGAAGATATTGTTCTAATGAGTGGTCACCAGCCATCCATATTATACAAGAACAGGGCACAATAACTGATGATCTTCCAAAGACACCAACAGCTCTACCTTTAAAATGGTTAACAGACAAGCCTGTATGGGTCCAGCAATGGCCTTTAACAACAGAGAAACTCCAGGCTTTAGAAGAGCTGGTAGAAGAACAGTTAAATGCTCAGCATATTGAAGAATCAACCAGCCCTTGGAATTCTCCTGTATTTGTTATTAAAAAGAAATCTGGTAAATGGAGAATGGTAACAGACCTTAGGGCAATTAACAAAGTAATTCAGCCAATGGGTTCTCTACAATCTGGGATGCCTTTGCCTACTCTGTTACCAAAAGGATGGCCTCTCATAGTTATTGATTTAAAAGACTGTTTCTTTTCAATACCCTTACAAGAAAAAGACAGAGAAAGATTTGCTTTTACAGTGCCTACTTATAATAATTCTCAACCGGTTAAAAGATTTCAATGGAGGGTCCTCCCACAGGGAATGTTGAATAGCCCAACTCTGTGCCAATATTTTGTACAACAGCCATTGGAAGTGATACGTAAAAAATTTCCTAAATCTATAATTTATCATTATATGGACGATATTTTACTAGCTGACTCAAATGCAGATACTTTAGAAATAATGTTTGAAGAAGTAAAGAAAATTTTGCCTCGCTGGGGATTACAAATTGCTCCTGAAAAGATACAAAGAGGAGATTCTATTAATTATTTAGGATATAAAATAGAGCTACAAAAAATTAGACCCCAAAAGGTGCAAATTCGGAGAGATAGACTACAGACTCTTAATGACTTTCAAAGATTATTTGGAGATATTTCTCATCTACGAACTATTGTTGGGGTAAAAAATGATGAACTGACTAATTTGTTCAAAACCTTAGAAGGTGACAAGGACTTAAATAGTCCAAGAGAATTATCACCTGAAGCTGAGAAAGAATTAGCCTTGGTAGAAAAGAAAGTGCATGAAGGACACGTGAATCGTATTGATCCAAAGCTGGATTGCATTTTGGTTATCTTACCTTCTAGGCGTTCTCCTACTGGAATATTAATGCAGAGGGAAGATATTATATTGGAATGGATATTTTTACCAAATAAACCAAATAAAAAATTAAAAACTTATGTGGAAAAAATCTCTGACTTGATTTACAAAGGAAAATTGAGACTTCGTCAATTAGCAGGCATAGACCCAGCAGAAATTGTCGTACCATTAACTAAGGAGGACATTGAAAAATTATGGACAGAAAGTGAACCTTGGCAAAGAGCTTGCAGTAATTTTTTGGGAGAAATTAACAGCAAATATCCCAAAAGCAATAGAATTGATCTTATAAAGAGAGCTGAATGGATCTTGCCTCGAATTGTACGGCAAAAACCCATATCTGGAGTTCGTACATTTTATACAGATGCCAACAAAGAAGGAAAGGCAGGATACAAATCAGAAAATTTAAGTAAAGTGGTTCAAAGTCCGTATAATTCAGTGCAAAAATCAGAATTGTATGCTATTCTGTTGGTATTAATGGATTTTTCAGAACCTCTCAACATAGTAACTGACTCTCAGTATGCTGAAAGAGTGGTGTTACATATTGAGACTGCAGAATTTATCCCTGATGCTTCAGAATTAACTTCACTATTTATTCAATTACAAGATACAATCAGGAAAAGGAATCATCCTTTATATATAACTCACATTCGATCCCATACTGGTCTGCCAGGCCCTCTAGCACAAGGCAATGAAGAGATTGATAAATTATTGATAGGAAATGTGCTGGAGGCCTCAGAATTTCATAAAAAACATCACGTTAATAGTAAAGGTTTAAAAAAGGATTTTTCCATAACCTGGCAACAAGCCAAAGAAATAATAAAGAAATGTCCTACTTGTTCCTTCTACAATCAGACGCCATTACCAGCAGGATGTAACCCAAAGGGTACTCAGAGAAATGAAATCTGGCAGATGGACGTGTTTCACTTTGCAGAATTTGGAAAATTGAAATATGTACACCACACTATCGATACTTATTCAGGATTTCAATGGGCAACTGCTTTGAGTTCTGAAAAAGCTGATTCTGTAATCACTCATTTGCTAGAAGTTATGGCCATCATGGGTATACCTGCACAAATCAAAACTGACAATGCTCCATCATATGTCTCTGTTAAAATGAAACAGTTTTTTGCTTATTACAATATAAAGCATATTACAGGCATACCACATAATCCTACAGGTCAAGCAGTTATAGAAAGATCAAACAGAACTCTAAAGGATATGCTAAATAAACAGAAATGGGTAACAAAAACCCCCAGAAATAGACTGCATAATGCTCTTCTAACTTTGAATTTTCTGAATGCCAATGAGAAAGGAACAACAGCTGCAGAGAGACATTGGATAATAGAAAAAACTACAGAATTAAATCAGCCTATATACTTTAAGGATGTGCTGACCTCAGAATGGAAACCAGGGTATGTATTACATTGGGGACGTGGTTTTGCTTTTGTTTCTACAGGAGAAGATAAGCTGTGGGTACCATCAAAATTGATAAAGGTTCGATTTGAACAAGAGAGACCTCTTAATTAGAGGAGGTGATAGTTCATCAACCAGCATGAACATCCAATTTAAACTAACTTGTATCAATAACACATGCCTTTTCATTTAATCAGATAATAACTTGTCAAAAGGAAACATCCCCAAAATTAGTCTTGGGGAAAGGTTTTTGTTTTTGTCTTTTAGGAGAATGAAGGTTAAGGAATCTGAAGAACACTGGACAAATGAGACAACTGAAGAAAAGGGACAAATCATCTATCCCAAGAAACAGAGTGAAACGGTGTATGGGTATATATTATCTAAAAAAAATTTTATGTCTTCCTAAATGTTTGTTTCTGCTTTTCTCTAAAGATTTAACACTATTGGTCTTCTAACAGTCCCAGTTCAATTAAAATTTAAAGCTGACTTTGGAGTTGGAGAATGGCTCTCTCCTTCTTTAAAATCAAGCATGTTGTTAAAAGGAAAATGCAAACTCCCTGTATCATGCCAGAATAAGAGCCATCTTCTGCTATGGTACAGGACAAAAGCAAAATTAATTAAGGGACTATTCTATTACTAATCTCAACTCTTTGATTCTATTCTGATTCTTTAAACTTTTCTCAAAGTATAAATTTTATATCAAAATTTACAAGATTAATATATATATATACATTTTAAACTTTGTTAAGATATGAATGGTCGCCGGGCGTGGTGGCGCACGCCTTTAATCCCAGCACTTGGGAGGCAGAGGCAGGCGGATCTTTGTGAGTTCGAGGCCAGCCTGGGCTACCAAGTGAGCTCCAGGAAAGGCGCAAAGCTACACAGAGAAACCCTGTCTCGAAAAAAAAAAAAAAAAAAAAAGATATGAATGGTCACATAGAGTACTAACTAACTCTAGAAAAAAGGCTAGCTGCATATATATGTTTTTGTGTTCGAGTCTCTTATCAGTTTTCTGCAGGAAATCACGGCCAGGCCTAATATCAACTGAAGTCTCCAGAAAGAAGATGGGGCCCCACAACAACAACAATTCCACGTGGACAATAATAATATCATTAAGCTGACAAACATCATCCACAGATCAGCTTTGAACTACAAGGTGCTCAGAGCAAATTTGAGATGACTAGCTGAGATGATCCAGTCTCAAAGACTACTTGAATAAGGACTTGAGATAAACCCTCAACTTTGGCATTATACACAGACTGGATAATGAAGGATATAGTTACCTCTCCTAAAATTTGACAATTAACCTAAAATTTTTCTTTCAGGATAAAGAAAACTTCGCCCATACCCAGCAGGAAGCAATTTTAAGAATACGACGCCCACATTCCCAAAGAGGTGGTGTGGGGCAGGTGGTTTTTTGGTCTTTTTAATGGGTTCTGGGTCTGGGATAATTTTCAGTATTTAGGGGGGTTGGTTACAAGTTATTGTCAAGGGTTAGGAAAAAGGCTAAGCAAAGGAGATTAGATTTAAAGTTCTTGTTTAAAAAAAAAAGAGAAAGAAAGAAAAGAAAAAGACAATTACTAGTTTTAAATACTTTACATTGGATTGAATTGTTTTATATTGTACACAAATTTGAAACTGATATTGTTAGAAAATGCTATATGTATATTTCTAATTGTATTTATTCCATCCATTTAACAATGTAATGCAAATTTCTGATCCTTGAATGTTATTATTATCAACTATTAGGATATAAAGAAATGAAAGCTAGTAGTTAGACATTATCATAGAACTTGTAGTCATATTAGATATGTTTTAAAAATTGAGCAGAGATGTTTTAGACAGGTCATCTTCAAACCCTTCAGAGATCTACAGAATATGGCATTTAAAATGTTTTAATAACTTAGAAAATTTTTCTTTTTTGAGACATGTCGGCTCCTGGCAGTACCAATCTACTTTAGAGAAAATATGGGCATTGAAGAAACTGCATATGGAGTCAACTTTCATTCTGGCAAAAGTTAGCCACTGGACAACAAAATATCCTCGAATCAACAGGACAAAATGGACAGACAGATCACGAAACAAGGGACTACTGATTCTTGCCAAAACAAGTGTGGTTATGGCTTTATCAAAAGGCATCTTCTGAGGCCAGGACAATATGGCCCCATCCCTGAGGTGGCCTTCGCATCCGGAAAAGGTACGGTGCCCTTTTCTTCGAAGGCAGCTTAACAGGCAGAGGGCCGATGGATTCTGTTGTACAATGGAACAGCAGCTGAAAGCTCATGCCTCTCAAAAGTAGACTGGCATTTAATAGAGGGATGTGGAGAAGAAGGGGATGCTGAGATGAAGCCATATATACACAGCCAAGAAGAATGGACAGCTGAATTAAAAAACTGTCAACAATTTCCAGAATTTAAAATCCTGAATCATGACAGGACACTAGTGGAATTCAGGTGTTTCTGGTACGTGGACTGCTCTCACCCAATGTGAGGTTGAACTGTTGACCTTGTGTACATCCTACTTCACAAATGAGTCTGTCAGATACACTAAGCCTATAGGCTGAAGATGATGCCCCAACACTGCGGAGAAACCTCAGGTGACTGCCCAGGCAGCTGGCTGTTTCTGTCAACTCACAAAATTTTTTTGGAAGTTGCTTGCATGCACTTCCTGTTTTTATTTTTGTTAGCTAATATTATTCCCTTCTTGGGTCTCTGAGGGAGTTGAAGATTAGTTAGTTATGGTTGAAGATTAGTTAGTTATAGTTGAAAATTAATTAGGATAGAAAGTACATTAGATACATCTTGGAATTATCAAAATAGGATAGATAATGGAATTATTTTCTCTGATTCGTCAAATACCTGTTTAGGTATTTATTACTTGTATATATTGTATATAGTTATTGTACTTTTGTATATAGTTTTTCTTTTGTTAGTCATAACCTTTTGCTTTTTTTCTTTTTATTAAAATAGAAAAGGGGAAATGTGGTGGTAATCTAATTGTATTGAAATATTATTTTGATTTGTACTGAAATATTAATTTGATTGTATGTTAATAAATAAAGTTGTCTGGGGGTCAGAGCTATTAGAGCCATAGCAAGAGTGTGGCGGTGGTGGCACACGCCTTTAATCCCATAGATATCTGTGTGTTCAGGGTCAGAGCTATTAGAGCCATAGCAAGAGTGTGGCGGTGGTGGCACACGCCTTTAATCCCATAAGATCTCTGTGTGTTCAGGGATACAGCCAGCATTGGAGACATATGCCTTTAAGACCTAGGGGGCTGTACATTCAGACAGTGACGAGGCAGTCATGCGTTTGGGTTTACAACCAATGAGAAGGCAGAACAACATACTTTAAAAATACGAACCGACAGGAAGTAGGTCTCTTTTCGCGAAGCTGGGACAGCAGGAGGAAGGGTGAGATTTTAGCTCTGAGCTCTGACTTCTTGGCTTTCTCTTTTACATTGTTTCTGTGTTTCTTATTTAATAAGACGGTTGGTTACATCAACACAGGAAACATCCCCTGCATGCTTAACATTCCTGGTTTCCCCAGTGATCTGTGGATACAAAAACCTTCTTGCCCTCCATGGCTAGCCCCTCCCCCAATCTTGCTAACTCTCAATATAGCATGAGCGGCATGAATGTGACCCGGATTCAGGAAGCAGAGTGATGGAGAGCAGTGCCCTGTGCATCCTGGAGCAAAGCTCATGAATGCCTTCCTTGCAAGAAGAGCATCAAGCAGGGCACCACCATTTGTTAAACATTAAACAAGAGCACCCACAGGGCTCTTCTGTGCTGCTTCCAGCCATTAAACTTGGTACTCAGACTTCTGACTTCTTCCTCCAGGGTCTAGCCTGGTGAGTCTCCCTGACCTACCCATTCAAACCTTTTCTGCAAGCCACCAAATCTAGCCTAGGACCTACATTCAGTGTCCTGGCTGAGCCTGGCCACCCAAGTCTGTGCTGCAGCCAGTCTCTAGGTTTCTACCAGGACTGGCGAAACCTGAAACCATCCACAGGTCCCTTTGCACAGCTTGCAGACACCTCACTTGGTACCCAGACTTCCCATACCTTCTCCAGGGTCTAGCTTGGTAAGCTGCCCTGTTTTAGTTAGGGTTTCTATTGCTGTGATGAAAAACCAAAAGCAAGGTGAGGGCAAAAGGGTTTATTTGGCTTGTACTTTCACATTGTACTCCATCACTGAAGGAAGTCAGGACAGGGACTCAAACAGGACAGAGACCTAGGGGCAGGAGCTGCTGCAGAGGCCATGGAAGGGTGCTGCTTGGTGGCTTGCTCCTCCTGACTTGCTCAGAATGCTTTCTTATAGAACCCAGGACCACCAGTCCAGGGATGGCACCATCCATAAGGGGCTGATCCCTCCCGCATCAAACACTAATTAAGACAATCCTCCACAGGCTTGTCTACAGCCCAGATCTTATGAAGGCATTTTCTTAATTGAGGTTTCCTCTTTTCAGATGACTTTAACTTTTGTCAAGTTGACATAAAACTAGCCAGCACACTCACTGATACATTCACCCTTTCTACTGAAGCTGCTTGATCTAGTCTGGTTCCCACATACGGCACCCTTGCCTAGTCTTTTCCCTTTTCCTCACTGCAAAGGAGCTCTAAGCTTTGTCTGGGACTATCTCTTCCGATCCTCAACCCACAGGAGCCTCCCATGTCATATGCAACTCTTCAACTGAGCCAGATCTACCTCCACACCCCAGACTTGGACAAGGAAACATATCCTATATACCAGTCCAGCTCCCTCTGTCTACCTGACTTCATTCCACTCAAGCCATTTCTAACCTCTAGGCCCAACCCACCTTCACATCCTCTCTTCTGCCCCAAACTACTCTGTCCCTAACAAAAGAAGGCAACATGCCCACATCTTATTGCAAAAATAGCAACAATATAAAAGATCAAGCCAGCATCTTCTTTCCAGAACCCACCAGTCCTGTAGAAATGCTTGCCAATGAGAATTACCTAGGTGAAACCCAGGAGACAGAATTTAAAAGAACAATTATAAACTTCATCAAAGAACTTAACAAGTTTAAAGGCAGCCTTTAATCCCAACACTCAGGAGGCAGAGGCAGGAGGATCTCTGTGAGTTTGAGGCCAGCCTGGGCTTCAGAGTGAGTTCCAGGCAGGGCTCCAAAGCTACAAAGAGAAACCCTGTCTCAGAACAAACAAACACAAACAAAAACCAAAAAGACAAACAAATAAAGACACAAAGAAATGGCTCGATGAAATTAAGGAGAGAGAATTTAAGGAGACTAAATGCCCGAGTGATGCCCAAGAAAACACAAACATAAAGATGATAGAAATGACAAGACAATCCAAGACTTGAGAGAGGAGTTCAATGAGGAGATAGAAACACTGAAGAAGACTTGAGATGAAATGAAGATGGAATAAGAAAACCCAGTAACCAAGCTAGAGACCTCAAAGAATGAATCCAGAGGCAGATGGAATGCCAGGAGCCTGAAGACAAAGAAGAGGATCTCTACCAAACAAGCAACAGATATGAAAACAAATTAACAGAGAACAGAAGCACACAGGAAGTGTGCAACACCATAAAAAAACCAAACCTTTGAAGTACAGACACAAATGAGAGAAAATACCAAGTCAACACCATAGACCAGGTCTTCAAACAAGAAAACTTCCCCAAACTAAGGAAAGGCACACCCAAACAAAAACAAGAATCACACAGAACAACAAATAGACAAGACCAGAAGAGAAAATCCCCAAGGTACATCATAGTCAAAACATTAAGTATGCATAAAAAAGAAAGTGTACTGAAAGCTGCAAGAAAAATAAACAAAACCAAAAGTCACATATAAAGGAAAACTCATCAGAATAACAGCTGATCTCTCAACAGAAACTTTGGAGCAATGCATTCCAAGTCCTAAAAGACTGTGATGGCCAGCCTAGACTAATATACCCAGCAAAATTATCTGCCATACTTTAAGGAGAAAGTAAACTTTCCACAACATAAACAGACTAAATATATATATATATATATATATATATATATATATATATATATATATATATATCCAGTAAACCTGTTGGTTTTTTTTTTCTCTTTAGGGGGGCCCACCACCCAGATCCCAAATAAATCACACACAGAGGCTTATTCTTAATTATAAATGCCTGGCCTTAGCTTGGCTTAGTTTCTAGCTAGCTTTTTTTTTTTCTTAACTTAAATTATCCGATCTACCTTTTGCCTCTGGGCTTTTCCATTCTCTTCTGTAAATCTTACTCTTACTCTGTGGCTGGCTGTGTAGCTGGGTAGCTGGCCCCTGGGGTCCTCCTCCCTCTCTGGCTCCTATCTCTTTCCAGTCCCTCTTCCCAGATTTCTCCTTGTATTTGATACTCTCTGCCTGCCAGCCCTGCCTATTCTTTCTCCTGCCTTGCTATTGGCCGTTCAGTTCTTCATTAGACCATCAGGTGTTTTAGACAGGCACAGGAACACAGCTTCACAGAGTTAAACAAATGCAACATAAACAAAAGTACCATACCTTGCAATAATACTCTGCTACACAAACCAAATCTAAAGAAAATACAAGAAGCAGTATTTTAGGCTAAAAAGAGAAATGAGCATAGAGGAGAGACTATGGAAAGAAATTAAAAATAATAATAATAATTATAACAAAAAAATCACTGAGAACACAAACAACAACACCCAAATTCAACAACATAATGGCCACAATTAACACACACATTCCAATAATAGCTTTAAATATCAACGGCCTCAATTCTCCAATCAAAAGATATGTTAAAAATAAATCTATCATATGACCCAGCTGTGCCACTCCTTGACATATGCCAAAGGAACCGACATTCTATTCCATGGATACTTGCACAGCTGTATTCGTTGCTGCTCTACTTACAATAGTTAGGAAATTGAAACACCCTGAATGTCCTTCAACCAGTGAATGGCTAATGAAAATGTGGTGTGTATGCACGATGAGATACTACTCAGTGATAAAGAAAAGTGAAATCATGAACTCCTCAGGTAAATGGATAGAACTGGAAAATATATCGAGTGAGGGATCCCAGACCCAGAGGCCACTAGCTCCAAATCTTCAGATATGAGTGCATATTCTGCAGGAACTTCAGGACCTTCAAGTAAAAAGGGACCATTGCCAGGTTAGGGAGGTTAGTGGCCAACAGAGAGGAGAAGAGCAGGGTACAAGTGAGGGTGTCTCCAAAGAGCTTCTGTCACTGACTTCAACTGAAGTACAGTCATGTTTTCTTTTTTTATGTTTCGAGGGAACAGAGGGTCAGTTTCTTCTGACCAAACAGATTCAAACTCTAGATGATTAGAGAACCAAAATTATTTTTGTCCAAGATTATTTTGTTACCTAGAAAAAACTAAAATGCTCCTGAAAACACAGGGGGGTGATGAGATAGTCACACCTCAGTGTGTCCACTCCACATGCTGTCCCTTTATATCACTGTCATGCAGCTGGGGGGACCCAGTTCTTCAACACCACACTTCACTTTGTTTCTTCATCATCTTCTGTCACAGGCCCTTTATATCCCTTATCTCATGTTATTCTGTCAATGATCAAGGTTATAGTGATTTCATTAAGTCATTCATTGACTTTGCCTTTCATGAATTCTAGAATTGGGCAACACTGCGATACATAAAATAGAATGAGTGTTCCAACAATTCATTCATGGTTTCATACGCAGAGAAATGCAGAAGGAAGCAGAAATGAAGAAGCAGGTTGGTCATTGCACATGACTTCCCTTATGCAGGGACGGAGGAACAGCAATAGTTGGCTAGTATCAGCTCACTCCCGGTCACTCTCAGTGATGAGCAAAGGATATGAAGACTAGGGCAGAGCTATTGCATTACCATGCCCAGGGACGCTGCTCTATTTGTGAAGTTCGCTTGTGTTCATTCATTTCTTCTCATTGTGGGAGATTCAGACCACCACTTAGACTCGGTTCCGTGGTGCTGGCCTAGAACATGGGTGACTCCATTTTGATTTTTCATAACTGATCTGTTGAGCCAGTACAGGAGCCTAATCTAACATCATAGCTTCCTATACGTTTTATGTTAAATCTCCACAGTAAGTTAAGTACAATGTGGTACAGTAATCCCATTTTATAAAAGAGTCAATTGATACTCAGAGATTAAAGAGTGACTCCAGACACATAGCTATGAAAAGGCAGTTCCAATGTTGTAACTCATGTTTTCCTGGCTTTCCCATACTCTCATGCGGCCTCATGACTAAGGCTTGGGCTCGCACCCAGATTATTCTTTGCTCAGTGTTGTCTCAGCTAAAAGACCATTACCTCTGATGAGAAAGCCACCCCCAAGAGCACCTCCAAGCTTCTCTAGTATTCCCCGTTAGCTGTGATGTATCGGAAGGAGTCTGGTCTCTCCCAGGAAGCAGAATAAATTCCCTGTGCTGTCCCAGGATCTGTGTGTGCTTCAGTGGCCAAAAGATAGAAACAGCCTAGAAAGTCTCACAAATGCTTCCAGTTGTTTCCCACCGACTCCTGACCTGTTTTGAGTGTTTGTAACTTGTCTACCATTGGTGGGCAAAGGATGTTTGCAATGAGAAGTCCCTTTGAGGTGGCACCTTTTGCTCTAACTTGGATTCTTTGTTGTGAAAATCGACCAGCCATCTAAGTTCCACACAGAGTGGTGATATAGTTCATGGAGGTGTGGAATCCAGGTAACATTGCTACCATGGGTAGCCTCCATCATCCTCTGATGCTAGTAGAGAGGCTGGCTTAAGGGAGGACCTGTCTGTTCTGTGGTGTTCTTTCATTCAGTGCTCCAAGTCGACATGACCCCAATGCTCTAAGTAACCCCATGGGTGAAAACAACCCACCATCTGACTTGCAGGCCAGAAGCTGGAGGCTTGGTAAAGCAAGTTTGGGGTCACAGACTGAATACAATCAGAAAGAGATCCAAAGCCTGAAATTAAACCTCAGAGGCTTGGGTGTGCAGACCGGAATACCTCCCCAAGCCCAAGATAGGCTCTGGTGAGGGCCCCTCTCAGATATGAGAGGATCCCAATGTCCCCAGCCTCACTCCCAGCTGGCATTCAACACCAAGGAGAGGGAACCCACTCACAAGGATGTAAACACAACAGATTCAGAATTTTGAAATGTAGCCTTGTAGGAGATCCTCTTACGAGCAGCAGTAGGGAAGCCACCTGCAGTTAGAAGCCGGAACCCCCTGACCACACCACTGTCCTTAGCCCACCTGTTGATAGGTTGGCACTGACATAAAGCCAGGAGCCAGCTCCCGCCAAACTTCCAGTAAATGCTGCAGGGAGGGGATGAGGCCGCCTTGTAGTCAAAAGCTCAGAACTTCAAAGGCCTTTTTGGAAGGGGAAAACTGATAATGCACATTTGAAGGGAGGTCAATGTCACTTGAAAGAAGGTCAAAGGACAATTGAAAACACAGGAGAGACTGTTTGTTCCTAAGCGGACAGGGGTGTGATGGCCTGGAAGATCTGAAGAAAGATACTGACCTGCATTGAGGGGAGAAAAGATGTCAGATCTTAATTTCAGGGGAGGTCTAAACTTCAGGGTGTGTGAGGGAGAGTTCTGTTGATAACAGAGTCCTGGATTCCTAAAGACCTGAGGAAAAATCCCAAATTGATCTGGATGTAAAGGCATCCAAGATTGTAAAAATCAATAACTCACAGTCTTAGACTCAAGCTAGTGTGAGCCGCTTAGTGACTCAGAGGACTCCTCAGTCTCCCCACCAGGGTCAGAGACTGCCCCCTCCCAAAGGGAGATAGCACGTATGGAATCATTGTAAGGCTTTCAATATTCAAGGCATTAGATTATTTATTTTTCTCCCAATCGTCGGGTTTTTTTTTTTTTTGGTTTTGTTTTATTGGTTTTTTTGTTTATTTTTTTGTTTTGTTTTGTTTTGTTTTGTCTTCAAAATGTCACAGAAAGGTGAATTTCACCTAACACCATTCAAGAATTCTCTGGACAATCCTAAGAAAGTGAGGGTGACTTGTTTCGGTATTGAAGGGATTTGTTTAGCAGAATGACAGCCCCATGATGCCAATCCCCTCTTTTCTAAAGAGGAAAAGCAAGCACCTAACTCAGAGTTTGTATGAAAAAACCTTCACCAGAAGGCACGGTGGCAAGTGTGTCAATGGATGCTAAGGGCAGCAGGTCCGAAGTCCACGGAGACACCTGCAAGGGCCTCGGGAGCTCTCGAGGATGAGTTTGAAGCTTCTCGTTCCAATCTGGTTTTCTACTTTGGATTCTTTTCCATAGTGGCAAACACCTGAACATTCCTCTTTGTAACGCCTTCCAGAAAGTCAAGCATGGGAGAGACAAACATAATCCCAATGACTAGTCCCTGCTGAGTGACCATCAGGACTACACCAGAGCATCCTTCTGGCTACTAACAAACAGTGAGAAAGCTGTGACACCGAGACAAACCCACACTGTTGGAACTTTAGAATGAAAGAGGACATGCCGCCCCAGCCTTGTCAATCTGATGTGAACATCTCCTTGGCTTTAGGGACTAGTCCAGAGAGGAACACAGGATGTGGGCTGGGTTCCCTTAGCCAGACATACAGGGAGGGTTTTCTGTTCTTCTGTGGGTTGCTATGAAAATATTACTTGAGCAGCCATGACCAATGTGCCTACCATTTGAAGAGAATCTGCCAGAAAGACACTCAGATGCGACCTCCTAATGACCCTGAACCTAGACATGCCTGAGTTCTGTTCTACTTATGAATCTCCCACTCCAGCTGAAGTAAGTTGTCACTAAAATAAAAATGTCACTAATATAGACAGTTATGAGGGATGGAGTTGTGTGTAAAAATTTACAATTTTATTCCTCTGCATAGTCTGACTCTGAAAAAAAAAGTACAAAAAAATTATCTAAATGAAAACCATACAAAATTTTGAAATATAACTTTTCTAAATCTGTTAATAAGAAAAGTTACCTGTTCTATGGATCTAAATCTGAAGTCAATCTTTGTCAAAACCATCAAACCAGAGGCTTTACAAACTTTTTATCTTCTGGGTTAAATATTATCCAAAGGAAACATCCCCAAAGGAAAGAATGCTCAGTCCAGCACAGCACCTTCAGCACAAGGAGAGACCAGTTGTGCTGTGGTATTGAGCAAC
The DNA here is from genome assembly GCF_049852395.1 of Peromyscus maniculatus bairdii. NCBI lineage: Eukaryota > Metazoa > Chordata > Mammalia > Rodentia > Cricetidae > Peromyscus > Peromyscus maniculatus. The sequence continues at coordinate 36,199,632 of NC_134872.1, forward strand.
CACAAAAGAATCTGAAGGCCAATATTCTCTGGAAATTCTCATCGCTGCTACATACTCTCTGGTATGCGGTGCTGGAAAAGTGACTTGGGGCCCCGGCCCCCTGGCCTAGATTCCCAAGCCATTTTCAACTTAATTTGAAGCAGCAAGAAGGAGCCAAGGCTGTGGGGGTGCTGGCTGCAGCACAGCACTGTGAGCCAGATGTAATGGGTAATAATAGCCCCATCCTACAGAGAAAGACCCAGAGGTGCAGCTGACTTCCGTGCCCACAGTCAGAGCTACTCAGAGAAGGAGATGGGGTGATAGCTCTTCACTCCGTATTCCGTCTGATTTCCTGGGACTGTCACCTGGAGAGGGTGTAGGAGAGCCATGCAGCAGGCGTCAGGCCTCTGTTTTCTGGTCTCTGCACTCTTAGAATAGACTCAGTCCTGAGACTCACCCTACACCGAGATTCTATCGTCACGTGCTTTGGGCTTTGTAAGGACCGCTTAGGAGAACTCTCATTTCACAAAACAAAACTGGAGGCCCGGAGAGGGAAGGTGATGTGTCTGAGGTCACAAAGGCACTATCTGGCGGCAGAGCTCAGACAGGGAGGGGGGCGGGGGCTGCCCCTATTTTTCCCCCAAGGTACTCTTGAGCAGGGAGAAGTGAGAAATATTTAGATAGACTATAGAGAAGAGAGACAGATAGAAACACAGGATAGCCTCGGGAGGGCCTAGGTCAAAACCCACCAGCCCCTTCTGTCTCTGCTAAAGGGCTTTTAAAGGAAAGCCAGGGGTGGGACAAAAGACCTCCCCCAGCACAGCCAAGTGCAGAACATTCCAAACACCTGGTACCCATGCACATGGTCAATCCATCCCCTTATGCAGCCCTGCTGTGTAAAGTAAGCTCAGATCTCACTAGGAAACCTCTGTGGACCTCAACAAGACTGGACCTGACCATGCCCTGCAGAGCAAGTTGCCTCTGAACTTTCTAATCTTTCCAACTCCTTCTCTAAGCCTAGTGCTCGATTTTGTCAGGACACACGCGTGGGGTGCTGCAGGTGGCAGCTGTATGGATTCAATGGCAATGGGCAAGACAGGGCTTTGCCTCACCCTGGCTTCCCCAAATTTTTAGACACTCATTGTAAATGTAACATCCAGATTCTCCTGGCAACACCAGAGATCAGAGAACTTTGCGCATGCTTGGTAAGCACTCCACCACTGAGCTACATCCCCAGCCTTCTGTTCCTGTTTGTTTCACAAGTTGGTTTAAAGTTTTTGGTAAATACTGCTATATAGATCATTTCTACAGCTTAAGTTGCCATTTTATTCATGTTTGCACATAAATAAGAATATATATGTTATGTATACTCATGTAAACACACATACACACATATACATGCACAGACTCTTTGAAGGGAAAAGGTAAAAAAAAAGATCATATATTGTAGGAAATAATAGCTTGATCCTGTCCTTTTATGCAGTCAGTTCTGACCCTCCCTGTTAAACCCTGCTCACATCCCTTTCCCTGACTCATACTGAAGACAAGGCAATCTTCCCTCCGTGTGATTGTTTGTGATGGTTTCCATATAGTGAATCCCTCAAAACTTTGAAACCTGGTTCCCAGGGTGGTGGCATTGGTTGATATGGAAACTTTAGAAGGCAGAGCCTGGTGGGAAGTCTTTTAAGGACTAACTGGTTCTCCTTGGTTGGTCTCAAGGTCTCAAACTGTTGCTCTAGAAACCCAAGCCTGACTCTGTCTGCCTCTCCGTCTTCTCAGCTGGGATGCCATCTCTCATCCCCATGTCTTCCCACCATTTCCTCCCAAAGTGGAGTAACAAGGCTATGGTGGAAACACCTGCCAGGGCCTGAGCCATGTTATCTGGACTTTCAGCTTCTAGAACTGTTAACTAAATAGACCTCTTTTCTTTACAAGATTAGCCTGCCTCTGGCATTTCGTGGCGATGATGAAAAACCGAGACCGTCCTGGATGTCTCTAGAGGAAGAACAAGGGTGCTGTCTCTCAGAGAGTGAGCACAGACCAGCCAAGCCTGAAAATTCCCTTCCAGGATTTCCACCCACTAGCAGAAACTTTCAAGTAAGTTTCTTAATAAAAGTTTCCTATAAAATAAAAAAAAAACTTATAATTTGAATGGGGGCAGGGGTGGGGAGGGGAGGCTGAATAAGAAGAGAAACCAAGAATGCCTCAGGGTTTCACGAGAAAAATCAAAGAAGTCGGAATTGGAGAACGAACTCAACTGGCCAACAGCAATTTGTGCCTGCTGGGGTCTGAGTGTTAAATGCCACCCACAGGCTCGTGCATTTGAACACTTGGTCCCCAGGTGGTGGTCCTGTTTTGGAAGGTTATAGAGGTCTACCTTCACTGGAACGAGTGAGGTGTTGAGGAAGCCCCACTCCCTGTCTATCCTTTACTTCCTGGTCGCCCATGCAGTGTGACCATGTGACCTGCTGCGTGTTCCTGCGGCCATATCTTCCCACCATGGGGGATATGTGAGCCAAAAAGAAGCCCTCCCCTCCTTACGGTGCTTCTGTCATGTACTGCCTCAGTAAAGGAGAGTAACTAATACAGTCCCCGTAGGAAGGGAGGTAAAGCGCAAGACGTGACTGGCCTTACCTAGCATCAAGGAGCAAGGAGAAACGAAACTCTGATCTCCGTGGGATGTAGGTTCTTATTTACAGTCTGCTGAAGCAGATGGAGAAGATAGAACAATCCTGAAGGTCTGAGCTATATATTGAGATCTCTCTACCCAAAGGTCCAAGGATCCTTCCTCATCCGGCTCCTCAAAATTCTCCAGAAGAATCTCACTGAGCCCTCCATCAAATCAGCTGTTTCTCCACTAAAGAGGTTAGGCAAGTCTGGAGGTGCCTCTCAGAATGGTGTTTGCATATGTGTCTGGCCAGAGTAGGTCGCCAAAAGACCTGTCCTCTTGTCCCCGTCACAATCTACAGATGAGAGTATGCAACAGCCCCTGAGGCCAAACCAGGTGCTCTGAGTTGCAGACTAGAAAGGCTTAAATAAGAGAGTGTTGAGGGAGGCTTGTGGTTGGTTGTTCAAGACCTCAAGATGGAGCTGGAGAGATGGCTCAGTAGTTAAGAGCACCAGCTGCTCTTATAGAGGACCTAAGTTCCAATTCCAGCACTCACACAGCGCCTCACAACCATAGGTAACTCCAATCCTGGGGGGGTCTGATAGCCTTTTCTGGCCTCTGCATGTGGGACACAGACATGCATGCAAGCAAGACACCCATAAACCTAAGTAAAAATGAAATAAAAGGGCCTCACACTCCAGATTCAGTTAACAGTGAACCTTGTGATGACCCATATTAATAAGAACATTAATCCCTCTCTCTTGTCTCCTCTGTATTAAGTAGTTTATTTACTCTCCCTTCAGATGCCTAGAACATTTCTTTTCATTTTTTTCTGAATAATAATTGTTCTGGAGAAGTAACAGTACAATGATAGACACAAGGAGCAAGCCTTAAAAACTGCCTCCTTTTGTAGACGGAAAAGCGGAATAAAGTCATGAACACTGAAGTTTCCATCCAGCTCAAAATGGGGGGCGGGGCTTCGTATGTCCATGTCGCTGCTGCATGCACAGACAGACACACAAACTATCACTTCACCAAATCATCTCTTCTCGCTCAGAGACTACACAGTTGGCCTGTCAATCACAGCAGCTCCATAAAGCCCATGTCATAGCAGACTCATTTGAAAATTTAGTAACCCCTGCCCCCCAAGAGCTGACAGCACTGATAAGAAGACATTAAAGGCGATGGCCCTGGAGTCTCCTGTCCTCGCCCTTGCTTTAGTGGCTTCACTGGCACCTTGGTCTGAATGGATTCAGTGGAATGCGCAGCCACCACCCCTGACCTCTGTAAATCTTGCCCTCCTCACTCAGTGTCACTTCCAACCAGAGAACAGCCACGTTTGCATTGCCACTTGGTTCCCTGTCCCCAGTTCTGTGTGGAGCTTTACAAAGTGGAACCTCTCTCTCTAGGGACCATGTGCCATGGTGAGAATTGATGCTTGGCACTCAGCACTGAATGCTGCCTAATGAACATCCTAGGGAGTGCGTGGCTCTAGCATTTCTCTTAATCAAGCCACTGAATGTTGCCAGAGGGCTGTCGTTCCTGAGTATTTACTTCTGCTTTATAGACTTTTCTTCATTTACTCAATGGACCATTCATATACCTGTCACCCTATCTGCTTCCAGCAGCTACTGAGTGTTTTAAAAGAGATGGTTTTGATTATCGCTGTATCGGGAATTGGGATGAATGAGCATCAGAAGATAAATAGGCTCCTTGCAAGAGGCCCTGACAGTTCTTCCTTTGTGAAGAAACCCAAGAAGAGAGGTATACTGGGTAGGTCCTCTGTGTGTTTTCAGACTCCTTCTTCCTGGGTTCTTCAACCACAATCCTGCTGTGCTGGTTGACTGGTTTTTGTTTTACTTTCTAACTTGACACTAGCCACAGTTATCTGGGAGGAGGAAACTTACACTGAGAAAATGTCTCCATCACATTGGCCTACAGGAAAAATCTATGAGGAAATTTTCTTGATGAATGATTAACGTGGGAGATCCCAGCTCCATGTGGGGGTGCCACTCCTGGGAAGGTGGTCCTAAGTTGTATAAAAGCAAACTAATGGGCTGGAGAGATGGCCCAACCATTAAAGGCTAGGCTCACAGCCAGAAATATAAGAAAACAAGCTAAGCAAGCCACAGAGACCAAGCTAATAATCAATATTCCTCTGTGGCGTCTTCAGGAGTTACTGACTCCAGGTTCCTGTCTTGACTTCCCTTCATGATGGAGTAGATGCTGTAAGATGTGTCTCTTTTTTTCCTGAGGTTTTTTGGTCATAGTGTTTATTGAGGCAATAGGAAAACAAACCAGGACACCTAGGAAGCCTGGACTTTGAGCACACACAGCCACAATAAGGACAGCGCTCCCTGTACTGACCCAGTTTGATCTGTTTCCCCCTGCTGGATGTTGACAACAAGCCCTGACACATTCGATTCCTCCTAAGGGAAATGGCAAACCTGTTGAGCTTCTCTGCTTTGGTAACATGTGAATCTTTCTATCCTAAAGTATTTTCTAGAGAAGGCAAACCAGTCAGCCATCCACATTGCATCTCAGAGTACCGGCTGCTGCCAACTTCCAGTAAGAGGAGAACTTCTAGTTGGTAGAAGATTGAATCATGTTCCACGTGTCCTGATCAAACAAGCTGCTAACTTCTATCAGCTGCTTTCCTGAACCTCAGCTTTTGGCTTGACTTAAAAGGCCCTGTGGTTTCACTTGTCACCTCAGGAGATCTGTCACATATATCTGTTGTCTCCGGAAGTGTTGTGCTGGCTTCCCACTTTGCCTGATATCAACAACAATGATGTGTGACTGACCCTCCGAATGCTGGTTGTGTTAGCTACGGGGAAACAGACTTTCCCAGGGCGAAGAGGTATTTGGCAGCTGACTTTGCTAATGTAAGCATCTCAAATAGGAGACAGTCAAAAAGACAAACAAGCATCTCGAGGTGTTTTAATCTTGAAAAAGTCATCCTGAGAAGCTACAAAAGATGTTTAAAAGGTCTCTAACTGAAATCACCGCTGTGTAAGTCAGAAACATGACATTCAGCCAGGTTAAGTTATATGTGGCTAAGGTTACATAGAATCCCTAACAGAACAAGAGGAATCTAGTCCATTCATCTAACTGAAAAAGAAGCGCATGCAGTTGATTAAAACTCAGTGGAGTGTATTACTGGTACCCAACCCAGAAACCTTGCTATTCTAGTCTCATTTATGTTGTTCTGATAATTACCCTGACAAAGAGCTACTTAGAGAGAAAAGAGTTACAATTTCAGATTACAGTCCACCATAGCAGGGATATGAGTAGCAGGAGCTTGAAGCATCTGGTCACAGGACATCCATAGTTCAGAGCAGAAAGGAAAGAAATGAATGCATACAAGTTCACTTGCCGACTTCTTTATGCTTAGCTTGAATTCTTCACTCTTACAGAGTCCAAGATTCCCTGCCTAGGGAGTGGTGCCACCTGCAGTGGGCTGAGCCGTTGTTACACATCCAGATTCATGGCGACTGTTAAAGTAATACTCCGCTTAAGTTTGTCTCTGTATTTGGGTGATAAAACTTGACCCAAAACTACTTAGGTACTAAATAAGTACGACCTACCTTGGTATATAAATAAGCTGTAAAGCAATTTAAACATATAATATTACAAAAGACAGCTGAATCTCAGTCGATAACAGCACCAGAGTCAATAACAGTTTGTCAGCCCACCAGACTGCTCCCATATAAGGCAAATGGTGACTACAACCAAGCAGCTGATTTTCCTGTCTGTTCTTTTTCTCTGGCTCTATCTATAGCTTAGACATATGGTAAAGAGAGGCATTCCAGACCTACTTTTTGCCCAGAATGCTGCAAAATTCTAGAACTTTTTCCTCATTCCGGTAAGCTTTATAAAACTTTAACTGGTGTCTGATTTTCTTTTGTGAGCCCCAGAGTGCTGTCACGGATGTACCTAACTGATTTAAGAAGCCCTTCCTGTGACAGACACTCATTCTCTACCTCATTCAGTCTCCGGAGTAACCATGTAAGACAGGCAGCCTCCTGTGGGGTTTAAGGGACCCATTCACTGTCAGGTCCTAAGGTCTGAGCTGGCATTTGAACCTGGCTATCCTGGTGCTAATCAGTCACATTACCACATCACTTCTTATCTGATGCATTCCACTTGGAAAAGCAACTAGATACCTGGAGGTGAAGAATGGGCTAAAAATTGTGGCTACTTTTTTTTTCCAGAAAGATAAAATGAGTTTAAAATAGAGGAAAGAGGTCATTGGGGCAAATGACACCCTTGAGTCCTCTAGCATGCCTTTTTATAGACATACCAATTAACCACCTCCATTAAGTGTTGGTTATGGTTAAGTTTAATTACTATTTTAATCAAGTCTGTGTTCCGTACTTATTCCTCCTGTCTGAATTTTTTTCACCTTTTATTAAAAAAACTCGAGCTCCTGATAACTCCTTTCTAGGGACTCTGGCCACTGTCATTCTCTTTTCTTTGCTCAATTCAAATTAATGAATGGATTCTCCATATAAATGAGATCATGTAATATTAGTCTCTTTGTTTCTGGCTTATGTCTCATACCATAATGTCATCCATTCTGTCACAATGGCAAAACCCCTTCTTTTTAAGTAGCATTTCATTACATTCAGATACTATATTTTCTTTCTCCATTTACCCATGAATGGTCATCTAAATTGGTTCCACATCTTGGCTCTTGTGAGGAACATGAAAGAACAGATGTTGATTTTTCTTCCTTCAGATGTATACCGGCTGTTATGAATGACTACATCATGTGTTGCTGTAATTTGATGCTATCCAGTGAAAACAAGCTCCTAATTCCAATAAGTGATTCCTTATTCATGAATTGCCTGTGACTAACTCAGACCCCAAGTGACACTTTGGTACCTGACAATACACTACCTCATTCTGAATGACTCTCATATACTTCCTTAATAATGAAATCCACTGGTGAGGCGGTGGCGGCGCATGCCTTTAATCCCGGCACGAGGGAGGCAGAGGCAGGCAGATCTCTGTGAGTTCAAGGCCAGCCTGGGCTACAGAGTGAGTTCCAGGACAGGCACCAAAACTACACAGAGAAACTCTGTATCAAAAACTAAAAAAAAAAAAAGAAAGAAAGAAAAGAAAAGAAAGAAAGAAAATCCACTTTTTTTCTTGATCAATGTCAGAGTTTGTGGGTTTGTAATATATAAATCTGATTTAAATGCCTCATAATTATACATATTTATGATATGCATATCCTCGGTTCTTATTTGCCTGAGAAGACAATCCCAGATCTTGATAAGCTACCCTTATGTGGAAACCATCACCCTCTGCCCCAAACTCAAATTCTAATCCTACTTCAGAGTTATTTCCATTCTAGCCTGATGAACCAATAGAAATGCAGACATCTAGTAAGTCTAGACAGGAAGTTTGTGAGCCAACACAACCTTCAACATAAATGAATATTTCTCCATGGTCTACTGAGAAAGTGCACAGGGAACTCTGACCTGCAGATGACTCTCATCCCTCAGATAACGTGATGCCAGGTCGATAAGCTTTGGGGAAAGATCCAAAAATGTAATAAACAGTTGGGAGGAAATGGCAGCTACACTTCTCAGAGAGTAGTTTCTGGTTATAGTTTTCCCTTAAAATTTCTTCCAGAAAAGTCATCGGCACTATTTTTATAAGATAAAGTTCTCCACCCTAGTCATTACGGTGCTGAAAACAGAGCTGGAGGTCACCGTCGTGGTTTCATGGCAACGTCCCTCCAACTCCCGACTCTTGTTGTCTCATCAGAGTCAAGAGGCTGCAAAAGCCACTGTCAGAAACACACCCAAGTCACCATCCTGTGTTTCCAGACCCAGCTTTGGCCATATTTGGAAAGCTGCATGACCACATCTAAAAAAAAGTCATGATGAGGCTGAAGGAAGTTCTCAGAAGCATGGTGAAAGATTGTGAGGTGTTACCCAGAGAGGAAACACCAGAAGATAGGCGACAAGGGGAGACTATGAGAACACCGGCCCTGAGTGAGACTCCTCTGCCTCAGTTCCCTCCTGAGCCAAGAGGACCGCCACGGGTGACAGGCAGTCCCGGAGAGGCTCTTCATGGAGGCTGGTCTACAGAGCGAGGGCTCAGGAGAGTTGGGGATGGGCTGAAGTGCTTCTTCTGGGTGGCACAACACGAGAAGGTAGGGACCCTTCAGCCAGAACAAGTTAAGACATTGATGACATTAACATTACCATCAAACAGGGAACAATGGAGTCTGTGACCAGTCACCCCAAGAGGACATAGAAAAACCAACCCAAGCCCTCCTCAACCTTCACATAGCCAGTACTCGGCAGGAAGTATGGATTGTCTCCAGAACCGATCAAGGCAAGATGGAGGAGTCACAGTGGTCAGTAGCGTGAGGGCAACAGCCAGGCTTGGGACCGTCATCCACGCAGCAGCTTCTTTCTCCTTCTCTCCTACGGCCCCAGCCACCCCAGGGCTGGGCGCTATGGGAGAGAGGCTAGAAAGCCAAACACATGCCGCGGATGCACTGTGACAAATAAACTAGACCTCATCCAGAGTCACACCTGAGCAGGAGGCTCTAGGACCCTGGCTTCCCCAGCCAGCGGCCTGTGCCTGCTGGATCTCAGAGCATGGATAGTTGGAAATATGCAGACACCCTGCCCTCTAACTACACCCATGATCAGAGAAAGGGGCAGCCTCAAGCCCCAGAACACTCATTAGATAAGACTTTGTGTCTTGATCAGTAAGGATGAGGAGTTTGGAAAAGCAGCCACCCTAGAAGAGTGGAAGATTGCAACTCTCCGGAGCACCAGCCTATGGGAGGAAGAGGGAGGAGTTTCTCACACTTGGAGACTTCAAAAACTACTGTCTTGTACCAAATCAACACATCAGCCATTTTGCCTTTGTTTGTTTGTTTGTTTGTTTTGTGTGTGTGTGTGCTAGTGTCCTTTTCTGAAGAATGGCATATTAAAGCACACACACACACACACACACACACACAATTTAAATGAAGTTATGGCACTTGGACTGACTGGCAATGCTCCCCACAAGAGCCATATACTGTCTAACAAAAATCTCAGTACCAGGCATGAGAAACTCCCATTTAAGTCCTAAAACCATAAAGACTAGTGCTTTTGTTCTTGATTACCTCCCAGAGGCGGACCATAAGTCTCTATTGCTGAAGCTACCATCCACTTTGGACACAGGACCCCAAGAATCAGAGCTGGATCTGGGTCAGACCTCCCTGAGGACTAGCTTTCATGGTACCAGAATATGCTAAGCAAGTTTCCAAGGGAGGGAAGCAAGCAGCAGTTCTACCCAGCTGTGATGTCTCTAAACCATGTCAATGACCATCACAGCACGATATCCTAGAAGTACCACACTGGTACTCATATCTTGGGGGTACCCACCAGCTGTCTAATTAGACTTAAGAGCAGCTCAACAGGAGGGAAGTCATGCTGGGTACTGAAAAGCTGGCCAGCTACCATAGGCTGGTGAGGTCATGAATCTAAAAGGAGAAGCTACTACTGCCAATTTACTAAAATAGCACAATTCCGAATGGAATTTTAAATACTTAACCTTATAGTCACATCTAAGAGTAGCTCTCACCCTTTACCAAAGAAAAAGCTTCTCTTGGCAGCAGACAGAGACCATTACAGAAAACCATGACTGGTCAACATAAAAAAGATCCACAGATTTTAGGGTGTCTAGCCCCAGTGGACATACAAATCCTGCATCTAAGGTTCAGAGAACACTGAGGACCTTGTTGAAGAAAGATTTTAAGAGCCAGAAGACTTGGAAACTTGTCTCCTAGAATTGACAGGGAAGGTTCATCCATGATATCTCAACAATATGGCTACCTAAACAAGACCTGAACAAAAGCAAAACCAACAAGTGTGCTAATGTGGAAGAGGTAAATTCTCACAGGGCTCTATCCCTAGACCCAGATCTACAGGCAGCTAAGGAACACTGAGAATGGGAGACTTAGTCTTCCCCAGGGATGGGCCCCTAATTGGTTATCTAATAACAGGTAGTGAGCCATGAAATCATTTACACACAAGCAATACTAAGTGGACTCGGCAGGTTTTGTGTGTGTGTGTGTGTGTGTGTGTGTGTGTGTGTGTGTGTGTGTGTGTGTGTGTAACAATCACAGTTAAAGAAAAAGAGTCCATGGATTTGAGAGGAAGTGGGATATGGGAAGGGTTGCATGGAGGAAAACAAAGAGAAAAACAATGTAATTATATTTTAACTAATAAAATAAAAAATAAAAATCTTTTGCTTTTGTTAGCCCCAGTCTCTTGAGTGTGGTGCCACAGAGCAAGGGTCTTGTTTCTCACATTCACAAGCACACAGCAGTAAGTGAAAAGGAAGGACTGAACCATGTGACTAAGATGTTAAGATAAATGGGACGGTCTGAAAATCAGAACTAGACAGTTCTGATAAGCCAGCATGACTGAAAAGTGAAAAGTCACAAAAGCAGATCAAAGAGGCTTGGGGGAGATCCCCACCCAGATAAAGAACTCGGCACAAGAGGGTGACTAGAAATGATCCATGTCATACCTGTGCCCCCGAAGTGGTATGCTACTTCACTAAATCAGGGTAACCAAGGAAAGCAATGTCCCCCTGCCCCCCCCCCACTACAGTACATATATGACTACCCAAAGTTGTTGCTGAGGTCACAGGGAACTCAAGTGAGGGTACCTGAAAAGTGAGGGGCCATGATCTCATCTTCACTTCCATCTCTGTTCTTTGGACCTCTGCCTATACAGGACACCAATGCCTCCTCTAGAGACCTTCCTCCTCCAGTCTCCATGTGAGCTCTGCCTTCTTCACTGTGAGAGTCCCCTCAAGTTTTATTCTGTTTTCTGCTTTACTTCTTGGAAAACACACCTATCTGCTTTCCTTACCAAGAGCTCAGGGGAAGCTGCTCTCAACAGGGACAGATTCGATGGCTCTATGCGCTTGCCTTTAAAAGTGGACTTTAAGAAGTGCAGCCATGGGGCCAGCCTGGTCTACAGAGCAAGATCCAGGACAGGCACCAAAACTACACAGAGAAACCCTGTCTCAAAAAACAAAAAACAAACAAACAAACAAACAAAAACCACAAAAAAAACAACCCACAAGAAGTGCAGCCACCAACTAAAGCTCAAAGATAAGAATGGAGTGTGTCTCCACCCACCTATGTGGGTGGGGGGCAGGTGGTTCAGGCCCCTGATCCAGGAATGGTACTAGTTATAGAATGCATGCCTTGAGTGCATGCTGCCCTAAATGAAGTCCTCGTCCTCGGCACAGCAAAGGAGTAAATGAGTAAGTAAGTAAATAAATGCAGACACCGTTTAGAGAGAAGTCCAACACCCCCCCCACACACACACCCCGCAGTGGTTACTAAATGTCTGATCATCAGAACTTAGTCCAAACAGTGGTATCTACCCAGCACTCGGCATAAATGAAGAGATGGTCTGTACTGTCCTAAAAAGCGTGCTATGACAGTGAGTAGAGGAAACAGAAAGTGAGGCCATGTTGTCTTTACCTACTGTTAAATAACCACCATGAAGCGTGAAGGCTTAACATAACAAGGGTGCTGTTAACCTCTCATTTCTCTGGGTCAGTAATTGGGCAGGTCTCAGCCTGCTTGATTCATCCATTCTGTGTAGCATCAACAGTGGTTACTTGGTGGCACTCAGCTAGAAGGAGCCCATGGTAAGTGTTTCAAGGGCATTTCACTGTTTCTTTGTCCATTTCTTTGAAGAAAAAAAAATTCCGGGAGTCCCTCAATATACAATTATCCCTGAGTATTTGAGACTTGCTCAACAGTCACTATGCCATGGACTAGACATCAAAATCCCCAGCTGCCTGAGTGTCCTCTACAGAATGACTTATGTGCAGACAACCTACAGACACGATTCATCTCAAGATTACTAACTGTAACACCTAGCTCCTGTGCATGTTACAATTATCACTTTGTAGAGTTTGGAGAACAATGACAACAATAAACACTGCACGTGCTCAGTATATATCATACATAGATGGTCCTACCTATGTTTTTCTCTGTCCTTGCTTGAGTCTATGATGTGGTGGGCGTGGTGATGGTCTTTGTGTCTACGAATCTATGATGACTGAGGTTTTCTGCACTGTCCAGAAAATGCCAGCAGACAAGAGCTTCACTGCCATGGTCAAGAACTGTCATCCATCAGCTTTAATCATCCTCCATTCAGGCCCATTCACCTGTCTTCCTTTCTTCTGCTTCCTGAAATTGCTGCTTTCATGACTACCAAGCGTCCAAGTCTCAGGATCTGCTCTCAGGAGAACTAGAGCTAAGAGAACCTTAGCTTACAGGATTGCCTTAGCAAACCTTACAGGATTGCTCAAAGCGTAAGAGAAGTCCAAATATGAAAAATAACTGGCACAGAGCCTCATGCCGCAGACAGTTATCCCAATCTATTTATTCTCTCTCTCTCTCTCTCTCTCTCTCTCTCTCTCTCTCTCTCTCTCTCTCTCTCTCTCTCTCTCTCTCCCCCCCCCCTTATACATTACATCCCGACCACAGTCCCCCTCCCTCCACTCCTCCCAAACCCCACACACACCCACTCTCCCCCAGATCCATTCCTCAATTTCCCTTTAAAAAAGAAAAAGAAAAAGGAGTATGCCTCCCAGGGATATCACTTTCAGATTGCCTTTCCCATACCCTGTCAGCTCTTCCCAGAAGTCCTGTGCACTGCTCAGCCTGTCCTTTCTAATCGAAATCTTCCCCTCCTACCCTATGCAGATGTCTCACTCATCTTTGAACACCCTCTGACCTCCAGAGGACGTGAAGTCCTTGATTATACCCAATGTGCGCCATATTCTCCTCCCTCACATTTTCCATCTCAGGCTCATTCTGGTATCATTGTCCTCGGGGAGACATAGGCAGGACACAGGACAGGCCCCTTCTGTGGGGCAGGGAGCCAAGGAAGAAAACTTTTATATTTGATGCATGAGTGAATGAATGGATAAGTGAATGGACAGTGAACAAGATGTTCTTTCTTCTGTGATACATGCACTGGCCTCATCTTCTCACTCACCTCCCTCCACCTCTGAGTCACTCTTCCCTGCTCTGCCTCATTTCACACTGTGGTGACCTCATCTGCTGTGTGCGTGCGTGCGTGCGTGCGTGCGTGCGTGCGTGCGTGCATGTGTGTGTGTGTGTGTGTGTGTGTGTGTGCACGCGTGTGTGTGCGCGTGCGTGCATGTCTGTGTCTGTGTCTGTGTGTCTGTGTTTCTTCTTTGATTTCCTTGTCTCTCTCATTCTTCTCTCTTATCTTTCACTTCCCTTCTCTTCCCCTCCCTTCCCTTCTCCTGCTTTGCTCCTTCCTTCCTAATAACAGGAATTCCAGGGTGTCTGTGTCACCCCATTGCCGTCACATTCTTGAGTCCCCTGAAGTTGATGAGCTGATCACAGGTCTGACAGCTAGCCTTGCCCAGATTCACCACTCCCCCAAATCAGGAAGCACTGGACACCCCATAACCTTCAAAATAATGGCCTCATGGGAAAAGAAGTTGCTCCAAGAGAAAGAATGTCAGCCTGGGAACCAGGCCGGGGGATGCTCAACTGAATAGTGTGAGCAGAGGGACACATTGGGAGCCATATGGTCCATGCACCACCTGCTATCTCCATATACAGCCCCGGGGAGCTTTTCCACATTACAGTCATCTCTGGATTATCATAACACCCAACACATATACATGCTATGGAAATAGTTGTTACAGTACATTGGGAATAATGACAGGCTAACAAAACATAGTGCCTATCCATTGTAGATGGCCCTAAATAGATTACTGATCTGTGCTTGGAAACTAAAAAGCTGAGCGTGTAAATAGCTGAAAACCAATGGCCTTCAGAAAAGATGGTAGGGAGAAAAAAATGAACATGAGAGACTGAAATGTGACACTCCGACCCTTCCTTGGAGGAAGTGGATCCTGAGAGAGAGTTCTAATCAGCAGTACCTAACCACAAGTCTGTTGGGAGCTGAGGGACAGAGAGGCCTTTAGAAATAGTAAGAGTAGTGGTTCCATTTCCTCATAACTTGTCTACAGTGTAGATACCATGTAACCCCGACAGTCCCTCTGTGGCCTGGAGGAAAAGACCAAAATTGAAAGCGGCCACAGCCCTGACATTGTTAAGCTGCTAAATGCCCAGGGGTGGGAGAGAAATCAGCAGGACTGACTTTTAAGTGAATCTATTCCATGTCCTGTTACCTGCCGCCAAACCAATCCCCAACTGCTACAGACCTTGACCTAAAGAAAATTTCAGCTGCCATTCATGCAGCCTCGGAGAAAGAACATGCCTCCTGTGGGGCTCTCCTGCCCACTCCTGGTTGCAGGGAAACCACAAGGTCCACAGACATGCTTCCTTCCAAGCCCTTGGCAAACATGGCCTCCCCCTCACAATGGTGCCCATTCTGCTTCAAGGCAGGAAGAAACAGAGAATTCGCTTTGGTTATTGGAGGGGGTGAAATGTGATTTAAGCAATCTCCATGTCAGAGTGGTTACCTGTGGTCAAGAAGGTCACCCCCATGTCACTTCCAGCCTACTACCACATGATCTGGATTTAGGGGGCAGTAGGACACAGAGAGGTGATGGAAAATTCCTTTGTGGATTTCCTCCTGACAAGTTGACATTTCCAGCATGTTGCTGGAAACTTCTATTTAAAATGTTAAGTGAAGAGGCCAAGCCACACAAACAGATAGCAGCAGGACCATGGGCTGTCTTGTCGGGTCCGTTATCTCCAGGAGATGTCTGAAATCGACTCCCACTTCAGACTTTGAAGATCAGTGTCCCGAATTTCCTCAGGATGGGCATGCTGAGTAGGAGCTGACTCATAGAGATGGGCAAGTCCAAGTGTTTACCGAGAAAAATGCGCTCGCACTTGGCATGACGCCCAAAGGAGTCTCCTAAAAAACATTTTCATTAGCGTCTGAAGGACTCAACCGGAGACTGTATTTAGCCAGAGCTCAGCAAGGACTCTGTGCCCAACTGTGATACTCCCTCAGACCTTTTTTCAACAGGAAACCCTGAGTCCAGAGAACAAAAAACACTCAGAACCATGCCAGAGATGGCTGGAAAAGGCTACCCGCCCTGCTTAGAGCAGACTCCCCGGCGTCCCCTACTCCACTGAGAGATAAGTTCAGCCTGAAACCAAAGGGAAGATTTGGAATTTCCTTTTACAATTCCGTGAAGGACTTACGGGTAGCAAAGGCTGGAGCTGAAAGAGCGAGAAACTGATTTCTGAGGAGTGGCAGTTGCCTGAAAGAGGACCCACATCTCTATCACAGGTAGCTCTCTAAATTTAACACCCCCCCCATGGCTACCGTGTTTCATTCATTCATTCATTCATTCATGTGTATACACATCTTTGACGTTATGAAACCTGTAACACTCCCCTTTCCATATGGAGATAATGGGCCATTTGACAGGGGACCTACAATATAGACACCCCAACTAGTGCTGAGCATCCTGCATGGACAGAGAGGTAGAAGACAGGGCTTTTACCCTTCCACCCAGAACCTTCCACTACCCTCTGCTTGTTCATTGGCTCATATCTGTTGAGTGCTTAGAACACACGAAAGATAGTCAGCAAGGACAATCCAAACGTGTATAAGATAAAGCCCCAACCTCAAGAAGCTCACAGCCCAGCAGAGACAAATAAGGGCACAAGTAACGTTAGTGCACCAGTACAAGCTGAGGTAGCTTCTTGGTGCTCTGGAATCCAGTAAGAAGATTTTCCTGCCAACTGATGGAAGAGATCCAGAGGACCTCCTAGGAAGGCCCTTAGAGGAGGCTTTATCTTTGGGGCCACCAACCGGCTCCCAAATCATGACACAGAGACTTATTATTAGTTATGAATGCTCAGCCTTAGCTTATTGCTCATTTCTAGCTAGTTCATTTTTTTTTTCTTTAACTTAAATTAACCTGTTTTTCTTCGTCTATGTTTTACATCAGACTTTTTTACCTTTCTTCCTTTATGTCCAACTCTATCTGCTGGCTGGTGGCTGCCTGACTGGCCCAGGGCGTCTCCCTCTATCTCGCTCATTCTCTCCTCTTCTTCTTCTCTCCTCCAACCTAGATTCCTCCTCCTATCTGTTCTTCTTGCCCACCAGCTCTGCCTATCCTTCCCCTGCCTAGCTATTGGTCTTTCTGCTTTTTTGTTTGTTCGTTCGTTTGTTTGTGTTTTTTTCCAGACAGGGTTTTTCTGTGTAGCTTTGGAGCCTTTCCTGGAACTCACTCTGTAGACCAGGCTGGCCTCAAACTCACAGAGATCAGCTTCGCTCTGCCTCCCTAGTGCTGGGATTAAAGGCATGGGCCACCATGGCCCAATCAACGTTTTATTAGACCAATCAGATGCCTTAGGCAGGCAAGGTGAAACAAATGTAACACATCTTTACATCGTTAACAAAGGCAGCAGAAACAAATGTCACATACCTTCACATGGTTTAAGTAATATTCCACAGCATAAACAAATGTAACACATCTTTGCATAGTTAAATATTCTACAACAGACCCTAAACAGAAATGGGGGGTCAGCCAATGGACTGAACAGTACATGACTTTCCAGATGCAAGGAATACATTTCCTAAGGCTCCAACACAAGAAAGAGCAGAGACCTTAGGGAAAGCACCGGTGTCTATGACTAGTCACAGGCTGGAGCAGAGAGCGGTACCGTGGCAAACAAAGAAGCCGAAAAGCTGAGAACTATCTTCACACTCGGTATTTTCTGGTCACTGACTCTACGGCAAGAATTATCTTCTGGAAGCTGAAAGAACAGCAGCAAACCCTTCCGCGATCTTACATCCTAAAAGAAACACAGCTGACCAACTACACGGACTGAACAAGTCAAAGGCCATCTTGGCTTGGGCATTTAGACTATGGGCATGCAGCAGTCATTGGGAGGTCTGAAGCAGAGGCGTGATGCTATCAGGTGTGGGCTAGACGGAACACTCCGGCTACCCTGTGAGAGATGCTGAGGAAGAGGGAAAAAGAGGGTAGGAAGGGGATGCTGCCATCTGATGGACCAAGGAGAGAGTGGAGCTGCGCCACAAACAGAGCCGGAATGGAACAGTGAAACTGTGGTGCACTCAACAGTGGTTCTTGTGTGCTACCCCCAAGATGTCTCTAACCTCCTTCTCTTTAGAGTGTTCAGACTCCCAGCGGAGTATCTGATTGGTCAGCTGGTCGTTCCCAGCCCCATAGGCTTTATCCCTCATCAGAGACCTGTGGTCCTTTCGGCTTCCTCGGAGTGTGGCGAGCAGAGGGAGTTTGTGTCTCCCAGCCTTTTTCCTGTGTCACAGGAAATGTGACTCTCGGGGCCTCTGCAGTTACTCCCCTCTCCCTCAGTGCCTTTACCTGAGCGCATCCCTTGCCTTTACCCTGTGAAATCTGACAGGACAGGTTCTGAGAGGCAGAGCTCAATCAAACCTTGAACCTGTTCTCAACTAGCCTGCACTCCAACCAGAGCTGAAGAAGGAAAACCAAGTCGACATCACAGGAAGTAGGAAGCACAGGTGCTCCAGTAAGATACAGATGAGGTGCTCGATGGGAACCTGACCCCAGCCTTTGCAGAAGTGCTAATGGCCAATGAAAAGCTTTCTCATGTCCCTTCCCCTCAGCGTAGAAACCACTCATTGTTCATGCGTGTGTGCATCCAATCAGCATTTGTTACCTGCCTCCTGCCTACTAAACCTCTTTTCTGGATGCATCAAAGAAAGAATATTGGGCTCTAGCACAAATGCCCACGGTATGAAGATGAGGCCACATAACATGGGGGACAGGAGGGTGAACAGTGGCTTTTTAAAGACTCCTGTCTCGCTTGCTAGGGCCTGGGCTCCAAAGAGATAGCTCAGCAGCACTCAGACTTCAAAACCGCATCCCAACCACTCCTGTTTCTGCATGCCAGGCGAGAGGCCAAGAGGCACTGTAGTAATGAAGAACAGAACAGGAACCGAAAAGCCATGGCACAATTGCTAGAAACAGCTGAGACATGCTTAGTTTCTGGGGAAGTCACACTTGGTCCCCTTGCCTGGTGTTTTCTTCTACATGGATGCCCCTCCAAGAGAGGAGGGTGGGACCTTCTTGGAGTTTCAGAAATGAGCTAAGTTTATGTGCCTTGCTCTCCTGCTCATAGGCTGTCTACTGGGAGACAGGTCATGATTAAGAAGCCAGATGTTCTGGGGTTCTATTTGGCCTCAGATTCTCCAGGGAGCTTTTGCCAAGCCTGAACTTATGGATTTTTATCAGTCACACTGAAAACCCATGTATGAGACCAAAATCTAGAGATGTTTGTTAGAGTAGGTGAAGGAAGAAAGGACGGATGGACAGATGAGTCTACAGTACAGACTGAAGGACAGGACAGCAGCCCACAAGAGCTAGAATGTCAAAGAGGTTAAGCTGAGCCAGGCCAGATCTTCCTCCCAGGCCATTCACTAAAACTGCCCATGAAGTTTTGACAACCTCCTGAGTCCTGACTTTGTAGCACACCCCTGGAGTGATCTGGATTACCCACTTTCATCTCCCGGTGATTTCATTTCATATCCAGGGCTAAGAACCCCCCCCCACTCACCCACCACACAAGCAGTAGGGAAGTGGGCCCTCCACTGCTAAAAACTCATTTCAAATGAGGAATGTAGTGCAGCGTTCTGACCACTCAAATACCCAAGACAAGCCACATGTAGAGGAACATATGGTGACAGGGACATTCTCACTAGAACTCAGGGACACAGGTGGTGGGGGTGACCTGATAAAGCAGCTGGAGTGGGGCTAGGAAAGAGCCATCTCCTTGAGAAAGTTCTAGAAGATCTAAAAAGTTCCCCCAGCAGACAGGCATATGGTAACTGACTACTAGCAACAAAATGGGGAGCTCTGTCACCAGAGAAAAACCAAAATGTGGAGTCCCAGGTAAAAAGCATGGTGCCAAGGGAGAAGAAAGCCACGCAAAAAGGCTGAGCCTAGACATAGGTGTCTAGCCCTGGGTGTGTGCTGTCCACAGCAGTCCAAATCCTACTTGCTGGTGTGAGATGCAAAGTGGGATTTTAGCCGGATGTGATAAACACAGTGCTCTCATTGACCTCTGTTGAAAAGAAAAGGTCAAAGAGATCTTTCCACCCCAGTTCATGGGTTCTAGACCGACCACAGAGGCCTGATGCTCAGCCTTGGTGTACAAGCATTAACAGGGGTCGGAGAGGATGTTGAACTACAGGCCACCCTAGTTTCTTAACAGCAGTCCTATCATGTCTAAGAGTTCTTTAGGGCTGCTGATGCTGGCCTAGGGTCCACACATGGAGAAACAGCAGCTAGGCTGGCATCCACCTCCCCCTCTTCGATCAGAAACCCCCAGTCTCTGCTGTGAACACTATTGACTGCTGACAGTCAGCCAGGCTCTAGGAGCTACATGCCTCTGGAAATCTGCCCCAGGGCTGCAGAAGGGCTTGAGTTAAAATGTCATAAGGATGGAGGCAAAGCAAAGCTAATCTTGTATTAACACCGGTTAACACCGCAAAGGGGGGGCAGGCAAGAGGCCATTCCAGAGTCCAAGATCTGGAGCCACAGACTTCCCAGCAGAAGATGGCAGCCCAGACTGCCCTGCTCCTGGATGAGGTGCAGCAAGAAGAAACTGTGGGACAGGATCCCAGGCTCTATTGGTCAAGCTATAAACCCAAGGTCATGTTTCTACGCAGCGCCCTCCCTTCGCTGCCCATGCCTGTGAGATTTTATTGTGACTAGTCTACTGTGCTTGGTAAAAATGATATTTGGTATTGGGGACATAGTTATTTTTTTTTCCAACACTGGTGATAAAACTAGAGTCTTGCATATGAGAGGTGAAGCTCCACCCCAGAGCTCTAACACCCACCCAACACTATGTTTGGCCATTTGAACTTCTTGTTTTGTTCCTCATGCACCATCTCAGAAAAAAACTTGTGCTAAGCGTGTGTTTCTGATGACTTGGCACTGGAGCTTTGCTGACCCTGGAAGGTCTGCTTCTCCCAGGTTCACTCAGTTCCTACAGGTAATAACTCATCCAGAAAGTGAGCCATTCAAATGCACACCAACTAAAGCCTAGCCCAGTCTTGAACCTCCCACTGGGGATTCACTCCCCTGCACAACCAGAGGCAGCCAGCCCTCCACTCCAGAGGTCACTATTCTGAGGGGCTGGTCCTGAACCTGCCTCCTGCTCTGCTCTTCCGCCCCAAAGACATCACAAAGGCAGATGCTCACATCTCTCTGCTTTCCCAGACACCTGACTGACCTCTCGGTCTCCCATGCTGCCTCACACTATGCATGTCCTGTATCTTTATATAAGAGCATGATGCTGCCTCTCCAATGGCACCTGCCTCCTGATCTGTTGGCCTCACCATACCTGGATAATAATGTCCATATTTTAAAACAGTCATCTGAGATAAGAAATGCAAGATGAATCGTCAGCCTCCAGGGTAGTGGGGGATTTTGATACTCATTTAGTTCACATACTGTTTTAAATATTCAGAGCTTCCTGGGTGGGGGTGAAATCCAGATTTCTCTCCCAATAGCTTTAGAAAGGTCCCAACAGGCACAAGTGCATTTCCCTGGGAAAGCAGGCCACAAAGGTGGCAGCCAAGCTTGGCTGTTCTATCGGATGTGTCATCTCCACACCTGCAGATGCAAGGGTGGGTGTCCTAACACGTCATGAGCTTATCAGGTGGTCCATCCAGCTTAGGGAAGCAGAACTACAAAAAACAGTGTAGGGCAGGACTCTGGCTCCTTCCCTGATGCTTGATCTTTGTTAGCCACCCTAGTCCCTCATAGATTGCACACACATCTGCTAGCTCCCCCTAGGAGTGAAAACATTCACTCTGTCTTTTCTAGCAGTGACCTTGACCTGGGCCAACTGTCAACACAGATGTGTTCAAGCTCCAGGATCTGGTCTCAGAAAGCCCATTGTCCCTGCTGCTCCACGATGTAACTTTTAAATTGAATGTGCAGAGGGGGTGCTGAGAGGATGGCTTGGTGGACGAAGTGCATGCTGTGTGAGCACAGGGAACTTGGAGCACCTACATAAGAGCCAGGTGTGGGAGCATGCGCTGAAGGGCGGAGAGAGGCGTACCTCCAGGGCTGATTGCCGAGACAACCTACATGATATGGCAAGCTCTGAGTTCCAGCTTTAGTGAGAACACTGTCTCAAAAATATAAAATGGAAAAGAGGTTAAGGAAGACATCCTGCTGTCACTTACATGAGCACACACACATAAATAAACAAACAAATAAATAAGCAAATAAATAAACAAATAAATAAGCATCTGTTTCTTTATCTCTAAAATACAGTGAGTAACTGTATTTATCTACTAGATTCTTTCTTCTTCTTCTCCTCCTCCTCCTTCTTTTTTTGGTTTTTCGAGACAGGATTTCTCTGTGTAGCTTTGGTGCCTGTCCTGGATCTCACTTTGTAGACCAGGCTGGCCTTGAACTAACAGAGATCTGCCTGGCTCTGCCTCCCGAGTGCTGGGATTAAAGATGTGTGCCACCACCACCCGGTTTAGAGTCTTACATATTGTAAATTCACGATACTTTCTCTTTCTTCTCTATTCCTTTTCTTCACCCAAAGCTTTCTCTCCCCTGTCCTTGGAGCTGGTCTCTCACTCCTTGACCTGATAACTCTGCCCTATAGCTGTGACCTGGGCAGTTTCTCGGGAACCTGTGAACAGTGGGCTCTTCCAGTCTGTCCACAGCAGACTTGTTTTGCTTTGATTTTCTGAAGATGTGGGAAGAAACAGGGTTTGCAGCTACCACCACCACCCTGGTTGGGAGTCTGGTTGATCACATGAGCTTCAGAAAAAAGAACTTCCCTGGTGTTACAGAGGGTGACCATAGCTGGCTGTGGTTGCAGCCAAGGGTGGCAGCTGAACAGCTTGTCCCTGGACACCAAGAGGCCACATCCTCTGTGGGTGGCAGTGATCTCTTGGAGCCCAGGAGCAGTCACAAGTAGACCTGAAGAGGTGGCAAGGATGGCAGATGCCCAGGGGGTGGAGAACACATGTTCAGGAAAACAACAACAAAAACACAGGGAGCTTTGGTACCCAACGGTTGGCAGAAAGTCAGGACAAAAGCTAGCACAAATTTGGATGGGAACAGTTTGTCCATGCTGCAGACACGTTGTAAAGGTCTACGGTGTGGCAAGGCGTTGTGCCCAGTGCTGGAGATGTACCCATGAGTAAGAGTCCTCCTGTCTTGAGACACCTGCAATAAATCTCTGCCTTTTCTATTTAAGAGTCCCTCTGTATTCCCTTGGGCATTTGAAATACGTGAGGCATCAAATATACCTTTAGTGCATCAGTCACTTTGGGTAACTGTTGTTGACACCCACTGTTATCCTCAGTTACTTCCCTTGGAGGTGGCATCTTATCACATAGGGCTTGTCCTTTTCCTATCAGTAACACATGGAAATGTGATGTCCCCAACAAGATCTGCCTCCCACATCCATATTTCATACAGAAAAAAAAAACACCAAGAAAAAACACCTTCCAATAGTTAAGAGAATCAACCTGGGATAGATGGGATCAGCCACATTAAGAAACCAACTTGCTGGTGTATTTAATTTGGACACAAGTGCGTGAACCTGTGTTAGTCGTGATCTTTGATTTATCACACACATTTTTTCCTCGTTCCCTGAATGGTGTGGTTTGT
The DNA here is from genome assembly GCF_049852395.1 of Peromyscus maniculatus bairdii. Taxonomy (NCBI): domain Eukaryota; kingdom Metazoa; phylum Chordata; class Mammalia; order Rodentia; family Cricetidae; genus Peromyscus; species Peromyscus maniculatus. The sequence continues at coordinate 36,222,898 of NC_134872.1, forward strand.
AATTTGCTTATTTGATCATAGGCTAAGCAATTATAGTCCACTACCCAATGTGAGAATGAGAACTTGATGAACCTGATATCTTCCTATTCTTTCCAACCACTGAACCCCGACTTGTTGCCTGACACAATCACTCTTCACACACACACATATTTATATTTAGAAATATATGCATGACAAAACTGTACTCATTGTAGACATGTGTCTGTACATGTGTGTGTATACAAACAGAGAAAGAAAAAGAGAAAACACAAATGTCCAATTTCATTGTTCCTGCTTTCCCTAGAAGAGCAGCATGGTGTGAGTGGATATTTCTTGGACTTCACTCATTAACATACTTCTAAGACCCAATCATACTGTTGCATGCCATTTATCTATTACAGGGGCTTCTTTATTCTCCCATTGTGCAAGCCCACCATCCTACTCACTGCAGTTTTCATATCCACCTCTTGCCTAGTAGATACCTGCTTGGTTCTACCTTATATTTTATTCTCCAAATATGGAAATTTTCAGACTTACTCAGGAATAGACAGGATGGCATGGAAAAGCCCAGAAAACTATGACCAGTGACAAAACTTGTCAACACATGATCAACCTTATTTCTTTTATTCTTCCACCTAAAATACTGTCCTTAATGCACTGTCTTTTAGAAAGGCAACAGCTCTTTTTTCCTTTTAATGTATTGACCTCATCATGCTTCCTCTTTGACATGAATACAAGGTGCTTAGAACCCCTGTCTCTTATTCTTCTAATGCTTGAGGAACACAGTGTGAAGGCAGTATGTTCAAGGCACGGTCACGTGAGTCTGAAAAATAGCTGACAGTTCCTTCTAGTCATGGTCAGGTTCTTTTCTAGGATCATTGCTGAAGCTGCCAAAATCTGCAGGTGGGGATCCCGGGAGCTGAAGGAACTAATGAAGGGTACACAGGGCCCAAGCCCCTGCTGCCCCAGTGGCTTGTGATGCGCTGCCTGGTCCTTCCATCTCAATCCATATGCTCTGCCTTCATGGGGAAAGCCTACATGCTCAAAAGCCTCTGCTTCCTCTGCCTGTTTCTTCTCCCTCTCAAATGTTTATAAAACAGGATGACAAGGCAAGAGGAGATAACAACAGGAAAATGTCAAATAAAGGTCAAAATTGGTCCTGGTTCCCCTTGGTCCAAATCAGCAGTTGTTAAACTCTCTCTGCTAAGGGCCAGATAGTAAATGTTTCAGGCTGCTCTGTCTGCAAAGGGCAAAGACAGCCAGTGACAATCCATACACATGCAGGCATGGCTGCATTCTGATAGGAAGTAATGTACACAAATCAACGGCAGACCAGAGCTGCTGGCACTCTGTGGTTGGCTTGAGTGTAGCCTACACAAAGCAGCCGTTCTGATTTCTGTGGATGCTTCCTGGGTTTGAAACTTTTACGTTTTAAAAAGCAAAGGTATAAATATACCAAATACAGCTAAATAGTTAATAGAGTTTTTGTTATCATCCCAACTTTTCAAATGAGCAAAGTGGTAGCCTGCAAAATTAAAAGATTTGCCCAGGATCACAAAGCTAACACAGGCCACTGCTTAAGCCCACATAGCTCTCTTTCAGTTCCTTATTTCCAACTTCCATCTCTGTCTAGATGCAGTTTAACAGCATTGCAAGGAAGGCAGTCAAGCATGGGGAATAGCTTAGTCACCTTGAACCCCACTTGGCTCAGCCTATGCACACACCCTATCCAAACAATGAGCCTAGCAGCCCTTCAGCAACCTGGGACCCAAACCTGAATCCAGCTATGTGCACACACCCGACTCTGAACAATGGAGTATGTTTCCCTTCTCTTATGACCAGCAAACTTAGATTCTATTTATTCATGCTCTGCTTATGTCTAGGTATGAAGGTCGAGCACCAATCGAGCCTAGATTGGTTTTGGATGCATTTTGTAATAATGCAAAACTGTGTCCCTACATGAACTCCTGGGAAGAATCCTCTGTTTACCATCTTATACATATGCATAATTGGGTGTGCATATGATTATAATCAGATGCATTAAGGAAAGGGACGCACCAAGGGAAATGATTATGCAACGAAACCAGTCAATCGAAATAGAGAATTGCTCCAACTATGCCCTACTAACCAAACTTCCAACTTCTTTTGAATATCATACAAGAAAGTCCTGGAAAAACAGTCAGACCTTTAAAGACTTCACTCATTTGGACCACTGTCAATCTTAACAGTGTAGTGTCGTTCTGTGCTATCAATGTGCTTTGAATAGTTTCCCTGCTACCTTTGTGATCTATCTGTCCCGATTCTGACCATCCTTAGTAATAGAATTCCAAGGATCATGCCAAACACTTTATAATTTTCCATTAACATTCTCTTTGTCTTACAATACGGGCAGTTATAACTGATAATTGATGCATAATTTTTTTTATCCTGAGGACATGCAATTGTATATCTCTAATCAACTCCCCTTTCAAAGGATTTCCTGAGATAAATTGGTAGGAGCAGCACTACTAGCACCTCTTGGAGCCTGTCTAACCTTTGTGGCAGCTGGGGAAGGGAAGGGAAAGGGGGAAGGAAAGTGCTTGTTTGTGGCACTTGCCATTTTTTATGGTGAAATAAACTCACAATGGCTCTACATTACCAGCATGACATCACTGAGCAAAGAAGGTAAGAGACACTTGGTTCTTGGAAACATGTTCAAGTTGACCCCAGCACCTCACTGGCTTTATCCATATTGCCTTTTTCCTATTCTCAAATTGCTAAAGGAACTATGGGGTGTAGGAGTGTCCACATCCAAAAAACCTGGACCTTCCTCTTTAACACTGGATAGGGTGTGAGCGTGTAGGTAACTCCAAGTTAGTTTGCATCTGATGATCACTAACACAAGCATTTTGTGTGTGTCTCCGACCCATGTTCTCACACTGACAGGGGTGTGGGTGCTGCCAGATAGCTTGTGTCTTCCTAACATTCCTATGTTGAAATTCTAACCCTCAACAGAATGGTGTTGCGAGGCGGGGCCACTGGAAGGAAATTGTTCTGTAGGGCAGCTCTCTGTGGACCAGGAAACACCAGCACGATGATCTTGAACTCCCAACTTCCGGAACTGTAAGAAATGAACTCCCATTGTTTATAAGTGCCTCTCTATTTATTGTAATTTGTTACAGTAGTTGTCCTGGTTAGTTTTTTTGTCAACTTGATACAAGCTACAGTTGTTGGGAAGAGGAACATCTACTGAAGAAAAATGCTTCCATCAGAATGACCTGTAGGCAAATTACCTTGAGTAATGATTGATGTGGGAGGGCCCAGCCCACTGTGGGTGGTGCCATCCATGGGCAGGTGGTCCTTGGAGATATAAGAAAGGGAGCTAGATGTGACCCTAAGGAGCAAACCAATACACAGCACTCCTCCATGGTCTCTGCTATTTCCAGCCTGCAGGTTCCTGCCCTGAGTCCTGCATTGCCTTCCCCTTGGTGATGGACTCCAACCGGCCAGTCAAACAAACTCTTTCCTTCCCAAGTTGCTTTTGGGGTCATTGGGTTTTATCATAGCAACAGAAATCAAACGAAGACAGTAGCAAAGCATACTAAGAATGAGGCCGCTAAGCTAAGTAACTGTAAATTTAAAGTTTAAACTACCCCATTGTTAGGGAAAAAAATTAGTGAATTTTTTTTAAGCAAGCTATATTTTATTGTCCTTTTGTTCTTTACATTTTTTTGAGACTTTCATATATGAGTACTGTATTTTCATCATATCCCCCACCCTCTCCCTCATTCCACTCCTTCCGGGCCCCCAACTCCCTCTCAAATTTATGATCAAAATTTTAGTTATTATTTTATATGTGTGTATATGTATGTGCATATGGCCATATACAACCTGCTGAGTTCATTTAGTGTTGCTCATATGTGTATGTGTTCAGAGATGACCACCTGGGGCTGAGGAACCTACTGGGAGCTCAGCCCCGGAGAAGACTGATTCTCCCTCCCTCCACAGCCATTAATTAGCTGTGGCTCTTTATCTAGGGATAGAGACTTGTGAAATGCCCCCATCAACTGTTGCCATGTTCAGGTCCTGTTTAGAAGAGCATATTTTTTGATATTTCATAAGTACAACAACTTTCTTGTCATATCTAGAAGACACTGGCTCCGAGCAGATGCCCTGGACTTGGGTTTCTCGAGATCTTCACTCCCTCTCTGAGATGTTCTTTGAGCCTTGGTCTAGGAGCTGTGTTGCAGATGTATCAGTTGGAGATGGGGCCTCTACAGGCGGTTGTTCTCTGCAGTTTTGACCAATGGAGGGTTCTTGTGGTGGTTTCTATCTGCTGCAAAAGATAATTGCTAATTTTGAATCACTAATCCTTACTGACTCTCCTGTTTGAGTGTTTCTAAGTCATCCTTCCAGAATCCAAATTAAAATCGCCCTTTCTAAAGGCACATTACACCTTAAGCATCTTTGTACCTCCAGTAGGTCCCATCAGCCTAACCAAACAGACTTCTAGCACACTTTAATTAAAAGAGTGGCTGGACTTTCAGAGTATGCTGGAGGGTTTTTGCTCTTTTTCGAGACTAATGGCTCCTGTTTTAGTGGTTGTTTGGAAGGGTGAGAAAGGAAGTTATTGTACTAAGGATCGGGCCCAGTGGTCACATGCTCCACAAGACCTCTACAGCTGCTGTGGCTCCTCATGCCTTGTCCTCATACATGGACCACAAAGGGCGGGGCTGCTCCTACTCCGGGCACTGATTTTCAAGGAGTGTGCAGTGTGGACTTCCAGCATCTGCTACAAACAAGGAGCTTTACTAAGCAACAGAGGAAAAACCAGAACCTCTAAACAGCACATAAGAGACGACACAGGTCAGCCTTACGTTATTTCATTTCCTTTATTTGGTTTAGGCTGGAAGAGAAGTCCTTGTTGTCAGTCCGTAGCTTGGTCAGTCCATATGTCTTTCCAGCCCTCTGTTTACACCGTCTGTGCATCCATATTCCCCCCACAGCCAGGATGACCAGCGACAGAGGTGCCAGCGCAATGCCCCAGGAGAATGTGGAGGAGACTGTAGAGAGGAGAGAGGGTGTGAGAGGGAACATCTCTCTGCAGAACAGGGCAGCACAGGGCGGCAGGGAAGAAACATATTGGAGTTTGCTTTCCTTGATAAATGTGCACTGATTTCTAGGAAGTTTGTCTCCCACACCAAAGCCAAAGCCATTTGAAGATGACGTCTGTGCCATCAAAGAACAAGGAGGTGGGCAAACCCTGATTAAAGGACGTCACAAAGTAAGGAGCCGAGGCCATGGGGCTGTATCAGCTGTGGGTAGTGCATGTAAGATGGAGCTTGCTTTTGTCTCCATTAGCTGTCTGTGATGTGCCAGGGGACAATCTGTGCCTTGCCAGTGACCCCAGGTGTCATGGGGATTAAATGGGAAATAGAGGCAAAGACAAGAAACTTTTGGGTAAAGAACTTTGGATGCCAAGATTATTTCTTGGGTTCAGTTATTGTATATGTGATTGCTAGACATCTCTGTTATAGACAAGAAGAGATTGTGAATACAATAATAAAGTGTCTATGAAAATGGTGCTATTAGATATCATGTTGAGAGGGCCAGAATTCCACTACATTTTTTTTTTGAGATAGAGTCCAAAAAAATGTAGCCCAGGAGGACCTCAAACTCTTGAGTCCCCCTCACTTCAGTTCAAGGACTAGGGCTATAGGTATGTAGGATTCCACATTGGTAAGGGTGTTCACACACGTGTGTGCACGTGTGTGTGTGTGTGTGTGTGTGTGTGTGTGTGTGTGTGTGTGTGTGTGAAGTGTGATAGTTCTAGGGTATGTGTGTGGGTATATATACATGGGTATGCATGGGTGTAGATATGCATGTAGAGAGGATTGTAGGGTCAGTGGGGGTGGGCATATGTGGCGATGTGTAGGTGGATGTGTGTGGATGTGTGTGCAGAGACCAGGGACTAACTTGGGTGTCTTCCTCTATCACTCTCCACTTTACGTTTTTTAGACAGGGCCTCTCACTGAGCTTCGGTTCATCTACTGGCTGGATTGAGTAGCCAGTGAGTCACAGGATTCTTCTGTCCCCTACTCCCAGTACTGTGATTATGGGTACATGTTACCATTGCTGGCTTTTTATATGGATGCCTGGGATCTGAACTCAGGTCCCCTTCACCTGCGACCTTCTCCCCAGTGTCAGATTACACAGTTGGAGCTATTATTTGCCATGCTCTGCTCAGGAATTAATAGGATCTCAAGCCAGTTCTATGGGGGATTCTCACACTAACTTACAATTCCACATGGATGAGAACTATATGAAGCTGCAATTTTCTGAGAAACAAGTTGTATATACCTCGTAATCCTAATGTGCTCTTGAGAAGCAGCCACAGCCTCCCCAGAGACAAACACACTAAGTTATGGCCTGGTGATCCAACACGTAAAAGGACTCCAGGGCAGGGACCACACACAGTCCAGGTTCCTTTGTTAATTTGATCCCCAGATAAGGAAGCCACTTTCTGTGGAACTCTGATTTCCAAATCTATACAGCTCCTACATCACCAAGTCCCTCCCAACTTGAATGGCATTGAGATGACCTGAGACACCACCCCAGGCACACAAGCTCTAGCTATCCATCCTTCAATCTGGAAGGAGCCAGGGCAGTTGCAATCTGGGGCAGCTCAGGAGAATGTGTGTGGAGGAGGTACCTGGATGAGGCAATAGATATGCCTATGGTCTAATAGAGGCTTGGGTGGGCAGATGCTGGCAGGGTACAGAGCTCAGATGGAGATGTACTTAGCATCAGTTACCATTCCGAGGTTTGGCCAAATCAGCATCTTCCCAATTTAAAGTACATCTACAGCTACCTTCCTGGGCATGCAAACTGAGGTAGAACAAAGGCATTTCACTGACCAGTGCAGCCTGCTCCAAAGGCTGCATTTAGATTCCTCTCCAGAGTGACTGTGACCTACAGGTTAGCGTATCCTAAGGCTGTTAACAGAAACTATATTAACTGTACCTCACTTTCCTCTTAGTCATTCAAACAATAAGATTAAATCATTGAGGTTTGTTTTCTGTGTCTTTTAAATGTCCTTGTATACTACATTTATTTCCTGTTGTTTGGTGACTTTGACTTTACAGCTGCCCTGAAACCCTGGTCCTCACAAAGCAGGGTAGAGATTTTCAACATCAAGTTCAAGATAAAGAATGATGTATCACCTTCTAGAGACCATGTGAGATGTCAGGTGAGCAAACCCTGGTGATTCAAGGCACAGCCCCAAGAGGACACAGTGTATTCAGTTCATTGCAGATTTTTGCGTGTTTGCTAAAAATCATTGCAACTTAGTTTTCTTTTTATCTAAGTATAATTTCCCAATGCCAAATGTCCACCCTACTGACAATTCTTTTTCAAAGTAGAGGTTTGGAGGTCAGGACAGTAACTTAGTAAATGAAGTATTTACCGTCACAAACGTGAGGACTAGACTGCAGGTCCCAGCACCTACATATTTACAGGGTGGACATGGCAGCATGCTTATAATCCCAGCACCCAGGAGAGAGAAAAAGGGAACCCTGGAGCTGTCTGAGTAGCTAGACTCCTACAAGCAATGAGCTCTGGGGTAGAGTGAGAGACCCTGCCTAAGTAAATAAAGCAGGAGTGGCTAAAGAAAACTCAGTCTCTGGCACACACACACACACACACACACACACACACACACACACACACCCTTGCATATGCACTCATATGAGCACACATACGTATGTGCACTTACAACACATACATGTGTCAAAAAAGAAAGGTTTGGAATGGGGAAATACCTTAGTCAGTAAAGTGTCTGCTGTGCAGACATGAAGACCTAAGTTTGAATTCCCAGCTGTCACGTAAGAGCTGGGTGCAAACATTTATAACCTCAGCTGGGTGGGTGGAGCCAGCCTAGCCAAATCAATATGCTCTATATCTAGTGGGAGACTCTGTCCGAAAAAATACACGGTGGAGAGCAATTGAGGAAGGCATCCATCATCCATCTTTAACCACTACACTCATATGCACACCCCCACATGAACACTTACATACAATACACACACATTCATACACACACACACACACACACACACACACACACACACACACATTTGAGGTTCATCAGTGTGCAGCTCTGTCCAGCATTCAACAAATTGGATTTCCTTTCAGTGTCCCCCAGATACATTACCTTCTTTGACTGTGGTATGGAGTGACTGAACACTCCATGGATTCCTGGCAACACATTTAAAATCTGTGTTCAGATCGTCCCTTGTGACTGGGTCGAAAATCAGGGCCACTTCCACATAGTTCTCATCATTCTCCGAATATTGGCTGGGTGAGAAAACATTTGATTAAGCGTGATGTGTCTATGGCAAGTAGACCGGCCTTTTACAAGCTAGCCAGGCAAACACTCTCAATTTAGAAACATCTGTCCTACATAAACTGACGACGACTTCTCTGGAATTTGGAGAACTTGCCATCATGTTCGATTCTCATTTGAGAGACCCTCTAGCCTGTTCCAGGGGGACAATGTATTCTTGAAGATGCTGTTCATTGTAACAAGACATTTGCTAACAATGAAAGCCCATACTTTCCTCTTGGTTTGGATGGAAAACTTTAGTTTGAGGAGAACAAAAATACCTTCAATAATCAAGTAGAAAGAGAAAATTCTAGTTTGGGGAATTTGGCTTTCTCACCAGTCAGTTATTGCATGGTGAGGCAGAGGGAGTTTCCAGAAGCCCAGCCCCCCTCAGAGGTGTCCTTCCTCTGCTCTTGCTACCCTCATGGCGGAAACAAATCCAGGTCACAGGCAACAGCCAGCCCGGGGAAGGCACTAGTCAGGGGGGCTACCATTCGTCATGTGAGCAGAAGCCAAAGATATTTTACTACTATCCACTCATAAGAGTAAAGGCATCCCAGATGTGTGAACTAGAACTATTAAGGAAGCAGTCTGAGCCGACGAACACTGGACATTTATTGTGACTAAGTCTTTGGCAACAAGGAACTGAAAGCAAATGATTATGCTACCATGCATCATCTTCATCCACTAATGGTACCCATAAAGAACTTTTTGTTAATCTTCCCCAAAATGCAAAAGAGTGACAACCACAAGTCCAGGCTAATTCAAAGTATCAAGACTACAACTTAAAAAGTAGGGGAAATTTTGGACCATCTGTCTCCTTTCCTGTCAATCTTCAGAGTGCAAAATCCTATCCCAAAGATGGATGCTTATACACAACTAATTCATTCTATCTATCTATCTATCTATCTATCTATCTATCTATCTATCTATCTATCTATCTATCTATCTCTCCTTTAGAACACATCAAGCTACAAGGCTACCATTCTAACATAGATATTATGGCAAGGCCTCACAATGTTTATGAGGGTTTATGAAAATCTTTAAGTGTAATGAATGTGACAGAGTGGAAAATGGAAATATACCAACTCTGAAATATTTTAAACATGCAAAAAATCAAGAAATAAATGTTCAAAGAGTCAACTAATGAACTGCAACTCATACAAGTCTAGAGAATGTTTGGTTCTCAAGATAATTTTTGGCAAAAATTCACTTTTTAAAGTTCTAAATTCCCAACAGTTTGTAACATTTTTAAACATAACTTTTCTGTCCTATTAACAGGCCCTGATTGTAACATTACCTCCAGAAGGAAGTACATCACGGCAGAACGCCCTCACCCACTTACTGGTATAGCCCCTCGGTCACACGGCCTCTTGGGTAGGCCACTGAGATAAAAGTGCTGTTAGCCATCCACCACACAATGGTGTTGGAAGATGTATCAGTTCCCAGAAACACCTTGCACGGGACTACCAGTCTTGACCCTGGGTATAGCAAGATATAACACATCAGCCATCAGAACTCAGCAGGGAAAGGGGGTCCACTTTACTTCACATCCCTCAGAAAGCTCTCAACACAGGGCCTCCCTATTCTTCTCAAGCACCCCTCACAAGTCAGTCCCTTCCTTATGAGGAAATTTAGTTTCCTCAAATGGTTCTGCTCAAGTCAAGTTTGCATACTTATTTACCAAATGTCTCCAGGACTGTCCGCCGGTCTGTGCAGGCAAAAGCCCCAAAGCACACGTACTTAAATGGCCCCATCAAGGCCACTCAGTTCCTATGGAGCCTTCAATGCTCAAGGACTGTCTTCTTCCACACTGATTCTAACTACAGAAAATCTAGCCATACGTGATGCTTTCTTTCCGCCCACTGCTGGCCTCAGCTTTACTCTTTCCCTATGGGAGGCTCCGTTCCAAGAGGGCCCGAGTTTAGAATTAACCCTTTGAAAGTCAACTGCATATTCAAAGGACAGCGACTTCTATACAGCTGTGCAATGGGATGATGCCAATGCCTTGCCTCAGTCATAGGAAGTCATCTTTCTTTCTGAGTCACCAAAGAGTAGACAGTGAAAAAGATGAGCAAATCCCATTCACTCCCATCTTACTAAGATACACCTCCTGCGGTTTGCCTGTTAGTAGGTCTGGTCCCATGTCACACTCAGAGAGGGCATCAGCTCTCCTCCATCACTTCTTGTCCCCGTGGCCTTAAACACTCATCATCCCCACCCCTTGCTATAATATAGCCCATTATATCTAGTTCATGCCTAATGTAGAGAAAGTCTGGCCCTGTGCCCAGAACTGGGACAAAAACAAAACAAACAAACAGTAGTCACGTGACTCCATTACTCACTGCAGCGCCTTCAAAGCAACAGATTGGGACTGGGCTTCACTTAGCTGGCTGGGTAGCACCTGAGATCTAGGAACCTGGGAGCCAGGCAGTACCTACCAACCACTGTCTCCACTACTCTGGCTTTCAAGTAGCTGGTCAATAGGCAAGCATAAGGGATTCAACCAATTCCAACCTCTGCACAGGAGCCCCCTATTTCTATGGCCTCGGGGTTAAACTTTAATATTTGAAACCAACACTAAACAGAATTAATAATAATGTTTTGTTTTAAAAAGGACTCTGAAGCTAGGGCTTGATGAATGAATATCAAAATTATATAAAAAAAAACCTATATTACTAAAAAAACAAGCACATAAAAAGGGTATATACATTTTGGCTGGCTTCCCAGGTATGCAGACCAGAATCTGCATCCAAATTTGATACCAAGTGTGAGTTTCTAAAGTGCACTATATCTCCATGACTCCTCCGTGGCTTTTCCTTGAGGTAAATAGTAGAAATAAAACCTTCCCCTAGAGTTGGTGTTGGCATGGCATGAGCGCCCACTGGTCAGAGTAGATGCTCAATAAATGACCACTGGCCACGCACTATGGACCATGCAACCAGTGTGTCGGTCAGGACATCCTGCAGCAGCATAGGATAGAAATGGAAAGCCCTTGTTATCAGACCACTGAATGGCTACAGCAGCTACTCTGATAACAGGAAGCAGTCTCGGCAGCTGCGGCCGGCTTTGTTTGACAAATGGATTCTTAGAGGGATTCTGAGCAGCTCCTAAATATTGAGAACATGAATTAAGTTAAATGTACTAAAGATACTGGCTCTGTAGATTCTTTCCTACAGTGAATAACTGTGACCAAATCATTTGCCTCCTCACGTTTAGCTTTTTGTAGGTGTAATTTTGAGAGCATAAAGTGCCATTGCTCTCAGATGTAATCCTCAAAGTAGTTGGCAAAGACAGAGGTCCCCTACATTGCTTATGTCAGCCCCCTACATATTGTGGCTTCTGGGCTCCCCTCCAACACTCTACACCCAAAGGCATGGTGTGGTCAGCAGACGCAGGCCCCCAAACCTCAGACAGGCACATGGGATGCAGATCCTTACCCAGAGATGCTGGTATCGTCTCTAGGGGGAAAATAATCACAGGGATGGACTCCGTGGTTGTTTCTGAGAAGGTGGGAAAGAAAAGATTGCGTTAGGGAAGGCTTGGTTTCCAGCTGAGATTTGAATTCCATTGTTTAGTTAATTAAGTGCTCTTTCCCCATGTGGCCAAGCATTTTGAGAATCAGCCTTTGTCTGGCAACGGAAATGGACTCTCCATAAAACTGAGCATCTTAAGCCAATACTTTTCCCGGCAGAGACATTCCTGGAAGAGGCCACAGTTACACATTCCTCTGACAGATGTCTTTTTATCTGCTCTGTGATGAACAATTAGCTAGTCTTCTCCCAGGCTTCCTGCATGCACCCTGATGCTATCCACAGGATGGCTTTTGCCTAAAGGTCTGCCCTACCCATCAACACTAAAGAGCCACTTCTTCAAGAGCAGGCACAGGGGTTGGAAAGTTGCCCGTGCGTGAGACTAATCCCACACTGGTCACTGATGTCTTTCTTATTCACTAAGGAGGTAAACTCTTTAGGGAGGCTGGAGTGGACCTCTGAGGGATTTGAACCAGTTTGAGGAACTGGGCACCTGACATGGAGCAGAAAGGACAGCTGGGGAGGGAGGGAGGGAGGGAGGGAGGGAGGGAGGGAGGGAGGGAGGGAGGGAGGGAGGGAGGGAGGGAGGGGTTGGAAGCCATCCCTCAACTGGCCTCAAGAGACCCCTTTCGTCTGCTAAAGAGCACTTAAATTACCACTGAAATGAGCACTGGGAAAGTGACATTGTTACCTATAACAAGGCTGGGACAATCAAGGGAGAAAGGCCAGCCTCAAGGATGGTTCCCCAGCTTGAGGGTGCACCTGCAAGGCCTTGATGGGTGGGGAAGGGCTTGGGAAAAGCAGGTTTCAGCACAACTCCCAAGCTCCAGTTTAGCAGGTCTGCACAGGACCTTAGATTCTCCTGCGGGGACTACTCAGAATTCGCTATTGGAGAACCACTGAGCCTCCCCAGTTTCACAGCTCAGTACAAAGTGCAGGTCTGCCGCCCCCTAGTGTTTCTATGCAGTATCACACAAACAAGCCCTGAAAAAAGCCAGTGTTCTCAAGCACTACTTTGAAACAAGCAAGGAGTTATGAATGGGTTCTCACAGGACAGGAAAGGAAAAAAAAGTATAACCCAGAGGCTTGGGTTCGCGGAGGATAAGATATTCCTTATGACACAAATGAATCTCTGGTTTCTGTGAGAGAAGTTCTTTTCCCCCTCACAGAAGTTATTTAACACCCCCCCCAATGTTTCCAAAGCTCTCTGAAGTCCGCCTTTAATTAAAGACTCCAGTTGTGTCTGCTCCTCAGTATAAAGAAATACTGCATATTCCCCAGGTTTTATGCACAGAGTTATTTGCAATACTGTGATAGCCATCTTGGTGGCCTTCATCTGTAATCTCAACATGGGAAGGCTCTGTACTTAGTAGGTTCTCTAGTTAGAAGCCAGGCTATAGCCCCTGGACTACATAGCCTGAGACCCTGTCTCAAAAAGAAATACAATAATAAAACTTCACATCAAACTATCTTTGGGTTATGCATAAAAATATATGTGAAGCATAAACCAATGTCACGTTTAAACTTGTGCCTGTCCCCAATATATTTCATTATGCCAGTGCAAACATGCCAATTCTTTGGGGGAAAAAAAAAATCAAGATTCTGCAGGTTTCTGCAGTAAACTTTTAGTCAGGTAGTGCTCAACCTGAACGAAGGGCCACTAGACATATACTCCACAGACAACAACCAGGGCACTTTGAACGGGCCATGTCCATGCATAGCGCTCTGGCCAAAACCCAAGCAAAACAGCGGCTCTCAACCTTCCTATTGCTGAGACCCTTTGATACAGTTCCTCATGTTGTGGTGACCCCCAACCATAACACAACTTCATTGCTACTTTCATAACTGCAATTTTTTATTGTTATGTACCTTAATGTAAATATCTAATATGTAGGATAGCTGATGCGTGACCCCCAAAGGGGTCAAACCCGCAGGCTGAGAACCACCACAGTAAAATCTTTGTACCTTAGAAGTATATACTAGAGCATGGCAAGTATGTCCTGACCGGCTCAGTTTGCACCTTCCATTTTCCAGAAGGATACCTGGGTTTAGCCTCCTCTAGTGGTAAGTTTTAGGCTTGCCATTTTCAAGTACCCACTTTAACCCTTTACCTGCCCAAGAATTAATTCTCCTTCTCTCAGAACTCCCTGGTAGATACTGTTCAAAGTATCTTGCACATGTCTTAGTAACCTTTAGACTAGCTGACACACATGTTTTCCTTTATGCCAAAGACATTCCAGGGCTTCTATGTGATTCTGAATTTATTCTCATTATGCTGCTTCTAGGCATGGCAGGTACCTCAGTGGTTAAGTACTTACTTTTGACCCGGAGTTCAATATTCCTAGTGACGTTGTATTCCTTGCCCTTGTGGAGAAATGTCGCAACACATTTGTAATAGCCCGCGTCTTCCATGGATGTGTTGGCTATCAGTAAGCGTGTGGGGTCCCCTGCTCTTAGAAATTTCTTATTTCCTTTATCCAAGAGGACAGAGCCCTTGAGGGGAAATGTGTAATAAAGTTACATCATAGGATAACATGACTCTCAAGCACTCGGATCATATCATCACTGTCAATCAATGTAGAGCCTACAACCCAAGAATTTCCCTGGTACATGTTTACATTGACAATTTTGTCTTTGGGGCACACTTTTAACTGAATTTTTAGGAAAATTATTTTTTTTTCTTGAGGCAGGATCTTATCATGTAGCCCACATTGGCCTTACACTCCTGATTATCCTGCCTTAGCTTTCTGGATTCTGGGAAGACATAGATGTGCCCCCATACCCAGGTTAGGAAAAGGAATCTGTTACCATCTGATTTTTTTAAGATTAACTTATTTTAGGCCACTTAAGTACAAATATATTTAAGATCTAACAGGAAGACATGAAGACCAAGGATGGGAAGGGAGCATGTTGCAGAAATTTCTTTAAAAAGCATTTCAATTGTAGGACTTACTACAAGAGAAAACATTTTTAAGTAAATAAACAGGGGATCTGGGGTCCATCCTCCCATATGGACACGGAGTCCCATAGGTTCCTATGCAAACAGAACCCTCGAGAACAAAGCCTCCAGTAAAACAGGAGAAGTATATAGGATGAAAACGATCCTCAGCATAGCATGTCCTCAAGAATATTGCTTTCTAAACCATGATAAACCTATGCATGGTGTTGTGTACCTGTAATCTCAGCACTGGGGAAGCTGAGACAGGAGGATTATGAGTTTGAAACCAGACTGAGCTACATAGAGAAACCCTGTCAAAAGGAGGAGGAGGAATGAGGCAGAGGGGCTGAGGGAGAAAAAAGGGAGGAAGAGAGGGAGGGAGGAAGGGAGGGAAAAAGAAAATGTGATCAAAGCTCAAAGCTTTTAGTAATCAAACATAACCTTGAGTGACATCACAATCGCACTCTGGGTGGAACACAGACAAAACAGACAGCCAGTAGCTTGTCTTCAAACACACTTCATTAAAGGGCGGGATTTTACAGCTCCTAGCATGAATAGACAAACATGGACAGAGGGCACGATATCACAGAGGTTCTGCAAACTGCGACTTTGGGTCAGTTTCGTCTGTTCCTGTCATCTGTAAAGGAGAGAGATGAGCAGTCCCTACCGCGTTAAGCTATTTATTGAGGTCGGAACAGGCTCATCATAGTACGTACTCAGAAATGCTCAGCATGACTGCAGATGGAGCAGCGATTGCTAATGCTGTCATGCTAGCCCCATTTATTAAGCATGGGATAGATGTAAGTATCAGGTGCTTCCTGCAATCACTCCATTCATGACCTTCAAAACAATGGCAGGGGGCAGGAATGGCTAATCCCCTTTTTACAGCAGAAAGAGACTCAAGAGAGGGAGCAAGTGGACCAAACTAAAAGGAGTAAGGTTCCTAACCCAGGCACACTGTTTACAGACCCACGTCTGTCCTCTGCAGGTGACATTTTGCATGTGTCCTCTGTGTGCTCTTTCTAAACCTAGCGAGGGCCCTCTCCAGCTCACCAGGCTTGTGCACAACCTACTTTCCGAAAAGCATTTTCAAGTTTCCAGTATTGCATTGCTGTGACATGCATAAATGTGTGTGTGCCCATGCGCACATGTGCATTTTGTCATTATCATACCAGTCAACTGGTTAACCTATTGATTAAAGGACCAACTCTTATCCATGACTAACTGAATACTAGACTTCTCAGCATCACTCTATGATCTAGATCAGAGGTTGGCAAGTTCTTTCAGACAAGAGACAGATAGGACATGTTTTAACGCCACCAGTCTGCCAGGTCTCTGTCACCACTGTTCAGTGGTACACAGACAATCCATGACCTGATGGTATGGCTGTGTCCTAACACAAATGTGTTTATGGACACTGAGATTTGAACTGAGGTCAACGGTCATGTGCTCTGAAGTATTCTAATTTTTTTCAAGCATTTAAAAACTGAAAACTCTGTATTTGATGAGTTACATAGAGACAAGTGACTCTAGGCTATAATTTGAGGTCTGTGCTCAACATAATGATGTCTGATGACCTCAGAATCCACACAACCCTTACTATTTAAGAAGACAAGAAGGACATTGTAACTGAATTTACTCCTGCCTTGGGCATTAAAAGAGACTCCTTTAATATGTATATGAATTTTTTTAGAAATGAACAGAGTTGGGTATTTTCTTTTTCCCTGCTTATTTGTAGGCAAGTGACCGTCAAAAGCTCTTTCACGGCTATTTACCCTGGAATCATTTCATAGTCTGTCTACACAAACCTTACCCAAACCACACAAGGACCAATAGGCAACACTAATCACCACCATTTTAATTAATATTATAATTCTAAATATGGAAGTGTATGTGTGTCTACATGGATGTATTTTCTTCCAACAGGTTTTGCGTATGTGTTCTAAGGGCCGTAAGACATGTTTTCGTGGCGGACGTGTTTTGAAGCGTACCTTATACCACTGTACTCTTCCACCAGTTTTGTTGGGGATGAATTCTTTCAGGTCAGGGCACACTAGTAACCCGGTGGCTGCGACAGTGGAGATTTGCAAGTAGGAGACAAGTGGCAGAGACGTATCAGTGTCCTTAAAAACCTTGAGTTCCACGGACATTTCCTCACAGTGCGATGCGTTTCTAATTGTTTATCGAGAAAAAAAAAAGAAAGAGGCAATGAACGGCAAGACAGAAGGACAAAAGCTAATGCACGTAAGAGCAACTCTCCACCCCATTCAACCCTGCCTGCATTGTCTTGATGACTATTGCTTAACTCCCGATTGCTCTAAGTTCTTGGGATACAAAAAGCTTCATTCACATCCTAACTGCTATGTAGAAGCTGCGTGCCCTGTGTTTTTTCATGAAGGACCCTGCAGAAGCTTCATTCCAGAGCCCAGGACACTAAGAAACCCCCAAGTCTTCTCCAAAGGGATTCAAAAGTTGAGAACCTTGAACCCAGCCTGGATATGATCCAAGGAACCATGCCGAAACAGATGGTTTCCCAAGAACCACTGTCTCCATTAAAGAAAAACCTCTTTCCTTCCCGATGAATCCTTTACCAACTGATTTCTAGTTTCAGAAAACTGCTGAGAACTTCGTGTTTGAACTTTAAAAGACATGAACAAAAATGCATGATGGGGGGGGGCACAAGTAATTTGGTAAGATGTTTTTAAATGTTTGTCAGCCCACCCATAATCCTAATATTGTGATTCCATCAAGCCCTTAGGACTGGGAAAAGGCCAGGGGTAAAAATATTGCTGGAAATACAAAGGGAAATGGATGTAGGGTAGAAGAGATTAATAAATGTAATGTTTAAAATAGAAAAACAAGGGACTGGAAGCAAGAGCAGTGGTAGAGCATGCGTGTAGAGCAGAGCATGCGTGTAGAGCAGAGCATGCATGTAGAGCATGCCTGTAGAGCATGCATGTAGAGCATGTGTGCAGAGCATGCGTGTACTTAGTGTGGACAAGGCTCTGCATTGAATTTGCACCATCCAAAAAAAAATGAAACAAACTAAAACAGAAAAAATATAATTGTATCAGCTAAGACCCTAAGATGAACAGCTACCTAAGATGAATAACACATCGACTGAGACCATGAGAATCAATTGCAAACATAGTATAAAAGTTACTTTCACAAAAAAGTCTAACAATATACATCCAAAGAAGCAATAACATATGACAGATATACATGAGAGATTTGATCATCACTTAACTGGATGAAAGCTTTAAAAAGGAATTACAAACACAAAACCAAGAAAAATTAAATTAGATGGGTAATTTATGCACAAAGAAAATACAGAATGTTAGCTCTCACTTTAAAAAAAAAAGAGTAATCGCACTTGGGATTTGAAGGACATTGAGAAATCAAGCTGGATCTATGCTGGAAGTTCCCTCCCCACTGGCTAGCCTTCACAGAGAGTACTTTACAAACTGTGGGAGGAGAAAAGTCACCACCAGTCTAACTGGCTGTGGACCCCATAAGCTGCAGCTTCCTGTCTGGCAAGATATGCCCACTGATCTAAGAATGGCATGGCTCTTATGGAGGTAACCAGCTGCTCTCTGGTTAGATCGGAGGCTTCCTCCACAGGAGGAAATGCATGCTTGGTTCCATAAGCCTATCCTCCAAGGCTAGAGTAGTCATAGGCCCTAAGGGGAAACTGGCTACTCTTGTGTTGTAAATGGGCATGATGTCAAACTGCCTTCTAAATATTTATGTTTATACCCAAGGATGAATGCTGCTCTCAGCCTTCATCAGAGAAGCCTCCTTTTGCAGCAGGTGGCAACACAGAGACTCAATGCTCGTACAAGCGTAAAGAAGAGGTGACTATGGAGTGCTTGGCCCTAAACGGGACATTCATAGCACCCACTCCCAGACTCAGAGAATGCTGCAGAAGAGATGCTCAGAAGAGATGGAAAGAATGTTAAGACCCTAATGCCACGAAACAGTATCTTCCTCACGTGACACAGCCACTGTATTCATGAACTCATAGCAGCTGTGGTCGTCTAAGATCAGGTGGTTACAATTGCACAGTGCACTGGGGAGGAGCCCCTGAGACCCACTCCTCACTGAAGAAGAACCATGGGCAATGACTGGGTCCCAGGGGAAGTGGCTGTCCTTTTCTTCAATGGTATGGCCACTGATAAATTACCCGTGTTCTACTTGTAAGTAACGACCCACTCATGCTTTTATGCAAGCAACCATGATTAAACACAATGGGTCATGCACACAAAAAGACACCAAAGTTGGAAGAGGATTTGGGGGAAGAAAAGGGATTTCAATGGGAAAAAAAAGAGGGGGATGAAGGACAGTAATGGAAAATGAAAACAACCACAATTCAGTAAATATGTGTATGAAGTTGTCTAATAAATCATCACATTACAAATTGAAAAGAGGCAAATGAGAAGTCTGGAGAGTGCTCACAGTAGCTAGTTTTAGCAAAGTGATCATCAGTTGAGTAATATTTATGGGAGTCATGATTACTACAGTGCTTTCAACTAAAATAAATTAAGTACACATTTAAGTAACCTTAAATTAACCATATATATGTGTATGTACATATATATGGTAATAGTAATTATTATAGTGTTTTCAACTAAAGTAAATTAAGTTCAAATTTAAGTAACCTTCTAAGTCTCTATAGCTATGAAAAGGCAAAAATCAAATGCTCTTGGAAATCCCATGAACTACGAGAAGTCTCCAGAACCCAAGCTTGCCAGACATATTGAGAGTCCCAAGCTTGGTCATATTATTGATCTGGTATTTATTCCAGATTTTTTTTTCTATTTTTTTTCCATTCCATTATTTCCCCCTTGGGCAAAACATTAAGACTGAGGACTGTTTGTCCTGGCAACATTGTTTTGACTACTCTGAGCAAGAGAGAAAGGTCATGTAAGTTCCCAATAGCAAGAGCACAAACAGAAGAGCCGGGCAGTCTCGTGTCCTGGAACTGTAAATGCTGAAGTTTGTCCTAGCAGTGGCTGGAGATTTCCACTCTGGTGGAAGTCCAGTATTATGACACAGTTGGAAGAGAAAGCAAGCATTCCCCCAGACAAGGAGCACTTAAACACCGGGGTCTTCACCACCCCACCTCAATCTCAGTGCTCCCCTTTTCCCTGCAAAAAATAAGTGCATTAGCTATATCTCTTAATCTAGCATAAAAATTAACTGCAAGGCCAACATGCTTCTCTTCACCCCTCCCTAACACTTGTACCTCTAGGCAGTAGCCATGCAGGGGCTCCATGCTCCTATTGGTCAAAGACCAGGAGTCTCTGTGCACCAGATCCTTCCCATGCTGCGGTTAGCGTACTTAACCCTCCCACCAAACCTCTCAAGGGGGAAGAAAACTGAGACTTGAGTATCAGGATATAGGGTGGAGGGGTGGGGCAGCTAAAATTCCCATTTATGTCTTTCTGATTCCAGATTCAGTTGTTTTTTTTTTTTTTTTTTCTACTACACTTCCTGGTTTTCCTGGGAGTATTCCTCAGAGAGAGTCAAATGAAAACCTAGCAGAAAAGAAGCTGCAAAATTAGATGTTCCCATTTCCCCAATACAAGGAGTAAGAGATCCCTGGCCTGCTTTCCTCAGCAAGAGTCGACAGGTCTAAACCGGTCTCTAAGTTATTTATAGGGGAAATGAGGCACACAGACCATAGTGCCAAGCTGGATTTGATCTGAAAGAATGTTCGATGCCACAAACACATGCATGTTTCTTACACACCCCACCTCAGACTGGGTCTGGTGTTGTCTGAGCTTCCTCCATTCCTGCTAAGAACATCAGCTTGTCTGGATCTCCTTCTAAGTGTCAATATCCTGGTGGATCTCTCCATAAATGAGTTAATGAAATCTAGAAGGGCTCTAAAGCCAGCAGGTGGGTGGAACAAGCAGAGGCTGGGGAACAGAAGTAGCCATCTGGAGAGGGAAGGCTATTCTCCAGTCAGGTCAAGGGTGTGTCCTAATCCTTTCAGAAGAACTGCACCAGGAAAGATTAAGATCGTCAACATGCAGCCAACTTCACCCTTCAGAAGTAGGAGGGCACATCAACACCAACCACTACAGGAAGAGCCATCTTTTTAACAAATGGTGTTGAGAAAGCAGCAAAGCCCCATGCAAAACAAGGGCCAGACCCTTAGCTCACATTGTATGCAAAAATTAGCTCAAAAATGTACCAGGCACCTGAAACATAGGAATTAAACATATAAGAAGAAAATATCATATAGGAAGAAAATGCAGGGGAAAGCTTTATCACTTCGAATTCATCTGTGATTCCCTAACCCCAGAGAACACAAACAATGGGGGGAAAGTATATAACTTAGAAGTCACCAAAATATAAATGCATTTATGCAAAGGACACTATCGATGGAGTGAATAAGCAAGCCAGAGAGTGAGATAAAGCACCCCCAAGTCATACAGCCAATAAGGAGTAAACATCTCAGACTCCTCCAACTCAATAACAAGGAATAAACAGCACCACTCTGAAAACTGGCAAGCCTTGAGTAGCTTGAGTCACCATTTTCTCCAAGAAATATACACAAGTGGCCAAGAAAGACATGGAGAGCTAAAACCCCAGGAAACTACAATCAAGGACACGAGTCACCCTTTCACACGCATTAGAACAGCACTGTGAAAAATAAAAAGCGACCAGCATTGGCAAGAATGGAGCTATCATCAGGACCCCTGTGGGGACGGAAGTCAATGTGCTGCTGTGGGAAACAGATTGGTAGTTCCTAAAAAAAAAAAAAAATAGTAAGAACAGATATAAATTGCCAGGTGATCCAGAAACATGAACAAAAGCTTGTGTAGTTATTCATGATGGCGTTACTGAAGATAGGCACAAAGCAGAACACACCTGAGTGTTCACGGAAGGACAAATGGACAGACAGTAAGATGTTTGCACCATAAAACAGCAACAATCAGCCTTGAAAAGGGAGGGAATTCAGACATGGGCTGTAATGCTTGCATGGAGCGTCTAGAGACGCAGATCTATAGAGACGGGGGGGGGGGGGGGGTGTAGAATCGTGGCTGTCAGGGGCTGGGGGTGAGGAGTGGATGGACAGCTGCAGTTTAATGAGAACCAAGCTCCTGTCTGGGAAGAAGAGGAAGTTCTGGAGGTGGACGGTGTTGATGGTGGTGCAACAGTATGGAAGTACTTATACTTAAAGATAGGTGACATGGTAGGGTTTATGTTATACGTATGTTACAACAACTTTTTCCAAAAGCAATAGGGACACACAATAGGGGATATTGGTCCAGATTCATGGTGTATCCCCTCCTCCTGCCCCAGAAGAATTTCCTATGCATACTGATTTTCCTCATCTACATAACAATCAATTGGACTCATCTACTTCTAAGACTCCATCCTGTTTTAAAATCCTCCTTGGGACGTCCCATCTATGTCCCGTTTCTCTACCATGTGGAGTCACCAGTGAAGAGCACAAAGCAGGTCCCCATCTTTCTGGGGCTCATGTTCTGATGGTAGATAAATGTCACGTACCTGTGCACAGACCAGATGTGTCTGGTGGGGAAAAAGTTTATAAAAAAAATAATAATAATAACGTGAGGGAGAGGCAGGCAGATCTCCGTGAGTTCGAGGCCAGCCTGGGCTACCAAGTTAGTTCCAGGAAAGGTGCAAAGCTACAGAGAGAAACCCTGTCTCGAAAAACCAAAAAAATAAATAAATAAATAAATAATAACGTGAGGGTAAGGAGAGAGGACCAAATGCTGTGTCAGCTAACATGACTGGGGAGTTCTCTCCAGAGAGGTGACATCTGAGCAGAGATCAAATATACCACAGGGGGGAGAAAGTGGGAAGGAGGGAAGGAAGGAGGGAGGGAGGAAGGGGGAGGGAGGGAGGAGGGAACTATCATAATGTCCTGGCTTGCTGTCTATCGCTGATAAATATCATGACTAAAAAGCAAATTGGAGAGGAAAGGGTCTATTTCAGCTCACAGCTTATACAGTCCATCATGAAGGGAAGTCAAGGCAGGAACTGAAGCAGAGGCCATGGAGGAACACTGCACGGCTTTCTCAGACTACTTTCTTACACAATCCAGAATCTTCAACCCAGGGAAGGCTTTGTCCACAGAGAGGGTGGCGGTTTGAAAAAGAATGGCCCCCAGAGGCTCGTGTATTTGAATACTTGGTTGTTAGGGAGTGGTGTTACTTTGAGAGAGATTAGGAGACATGACCTCACTGGAGTAGGTACAGCCTCGTTGGAGGAAGCATGTCACTGGAGGGTGGACTTTGGGGTTTCAAAAGCCTAAGCCAGTCCCAGGGTCTCTTCCTGCTGCCTGTGGATCCAGACGTAGAACTCTCAGCTACTTCTCCAGCACCACATCTGCCTATATGCCATGATGCTTCCCACCGTGGTGATAATGGACTAGAACCTCTGAAGCTATAAGTAAGCCCCAATTAAATGCTTTCTTTTATAAAAGTTGCCATGGTCATGTTGTTTCTTCATGGCAATAGAACATTGACTAAGACAGTGGGCCGGGCCCTTCTTTATAAATCATTAATCAAAAGGTGTCCCACATTAACTGCCTATAAGTCAGTTAATTGTCTGATGGAGACAATTCCTCAATGGAGTTTCCTTTCTCCATGAAGCTAGCTTATGTCAAGTTGACAAAATAAACAAATAAATCCTAACCAGCACAGGAATTCTGCAGGGACATCAAGGAGAACATCGTGTGAATTGCCATCTGTATGCTGCTGAAAACCTTGGACTCCAATGTCCGGAGCCACACCGCCCCAGTCCCAGAGTGTCTTACCTGAATGTGCAAATGTAGGTACCAGAATCCTGCTGCACTGCTGGCACAACCCAGAGGGTGGCATCCTTAATCCACAGCCTTGGCTCATCTCCTGGGACCAGCTGAGAGGAGTTCATTTTACGCCAGGTCAGAAGGGTGTGGGAGCTGGCGGAGGCATCTGAATGAGGCCATATCAGGGGGCACCTCAGAGCCACAGGCTCGCCTTCCAGCCTGAATTCCGATTTGAAATCCCTGCCACGAAATCGGCAGTTGTCTCCAGGCACTGATGGTCAGAGATAGTAGGCTTTAGGTTCCAAACCTGTTCACATCACCAGACCACAAGTCCCCAGACTGAGGGAGGTCCCAACGGAAGGATACACAATCTGATCTAAGTAAGATTCTGTGTGTTCCCAACAAAATGACCTGCACCCAGGGTCTCATGAGCAGTACCACCTGTTTCTATGCTTTAGCCTCCCCAGATGATAACCTGGGGACCATCAATTTCAATTTTCATCCTGAGGAGGCAGCTAAATTGGATTTACAATATGATTTTTTTTTAAAAACGGGGGGCTAGAGTGCCATTCTTCAGCATCTACATCAGAAGGCTCACAACCATCTGTAACTCTAGTTACAGGAGATCTGACACTCTCTTCTGGCCTTCTAGGGCACCTGCACACATGGGTGCACACACACACACACACACATACACACACACAAATAAAAACAAAATTTTAAATCTTCTTTTAAAGATTTAAATGCATGGTCATATTTTTTCATTTGTTGATATTAAAAGTTGAACTATATTAATACAGATAAAACAGATTGGTTGTGATCAAAAGAAACTATTTTACGCTAAGCCTCCACCTTTGGTACCCACTAGCCATTTGTCTCTGACTCCAGTCCCTGGAAGATAAATTCTCAGTAACCCTGACTCCGTGAATCCCACCCAGAAATATATACCCATGACCATGACTTTTATGATATGACTGACTGCCTTTTGTTGTTGTTGTTGTTGTTTGTTTGTTTTGTGTTTTGTGTTTTTTCTTTTTTTTGCTTCTGCAACCTTCTTATGCAGACATTCAAGGACTATTTTGCGGTCACCTTGATTACCTAATCTTGGTGGAGCAGAACACTTTCTGCTTGCCTGTACAGATACTTAAGGTCTTCTTGTAGTTTTCACCTTTTAAAACTCTTCCCTTACCCTCCTTGGAGCAGCAGGCTCAAGCTTGGTTCAGAGATTCCTGTCCTGCTAATAGCTTCAATAGACTTAACTAATTCCAAACTGGATTAAATTTGTGGTCTTTTTCTAGGGGTCTCAAACTCCATAACAAATGTATCTTTGAATAAGGGCAGATCGATCAGCCATGTTCTAAATATTTATAGTTTGCTGTCTGAACAAAACCCCATTGGAGAATCCCACTGGAGCAGAACCCCACTGGAGAACTGTGTTCCCCAGACCTTTTCCAGCTGAAGTGGTTTTATCTTACCTGTGTGCTTCTCTGATGTAATGGGGGATTCAGAAACCCCTTCTGTGTGCACCACTGATGAAGTGGTGAGAGCAGAGACCCCAGCCACCAACACACACAAGATAAACATTGTCCGCACCAACTTCCCGGGGGTACAGGGCTTTCGGCGCCTACAAGAGGAGAAAGAGGCATTGGTAGGAGTGTGAGTTTCCATGGGAAGATGGGCCTGGGGCAGGGGGTGGGAGGCGGGGGACAGAACAGGGTCTTGAAACTGCACCTGACAATGGGAACATTTGGTCTAGAGATTTTCAAATAAGAAAATTCAAACCATTTGTATCTGTCTCCCTGTGGCTGTATTTCTGAACATGCCTAACATTAAAACCCCAGGCACCTCCCACAGACCTACCTGGAATGGAAATTTCAGGTCCCAAGGGTCTGTCTCTCCAGAAATGCACGGCAGCAGCTCCAGCCCTGGGTCACTGTTTGCACCCTTTCCTCCTCCGGGTGTGTACCCACACACCACGCTGCGTGAGGTCCCTCCTCACCCCCAGCATGAACCTTGCACCCCTTTCTGACCCCAGTCCACCCTCCACCTCCTCCTCTCTGGCTCCGTGGTCTTCTGCAATAATTCTCCATTGAACACACATACACAAAGGCTCTATGTAGATGAGGACTCCCTTCATTTTAGGCACCACCCTACTGTACCCCAACTCGCTTGCTGAAATTGTGAACAATTCAACAAATCACTAGAAGCCAAATGTTTTACTTGTCATGGAGCTTTTCCTGGTTCCATGTGGGCAGATTTAACAGGTCATATATGGAAAACCAGTAACAGGAACGCCTCTCATTATTACCCATCCACTTAGCCCTTCCTGTTACCTGTTCACCCTGCCAGTGGCTCACAGGAAGAAGCTACTATGCCTCCTCAGCTGTGCGTTCTTCAGCTCCGTTCAAGGTAGAAAGAAAGCAAGCAACTCCACCTGAGTGAGGCCGTGGTAGGGGTTATGCTCGGGTAGGCATACGAGAGCAGAACACAGGCTAGAGTCCCTGGATCACTCTGAAGGGGCAGGAGGGAAGCCTGTACCAACAGAGATGCTTGCCTTAGACACCCGGGACTGCTCAGAACTGAAGTCCCTCTGTGAGGGAAAGGGCTTAAATAGCGTGATCCTGCAGAGCCTGATTCTCGTTAAAGACAGAAAGCAAGATTGAGAAATCAGCACTTTCTTCGTCTCTCTCATCCCACCCTCCACCCTCAAGATTATTATCTGCTGAGATTTTTAAAGGCTCCCAGCTGACATTATCTGTTTCTGGCCACTCAAAGACCAGAGGCATAGAAATCTCTCCTTGACTGCTCTGGTGACTTGTGGTCCTGATGCCTCTCCTGAGGGGTTGGTTAGAAACCTGGAGTTTGCCATGCCTGGGGAGCACAGTACTGTCCCCTGGATCCTAACAACGACTCTTATCTCTGTTTGCAGCCTACTCCCCTTTCTTAGAATAATTTTCCTAGCGGTTTGGTCAAAGCATTGCCAAAAAAGATGGCGGCTGTCTCTAACCCTAAGGAAGCGTGGTAGCTTCCTGTGGGTCTTCATCACACCGTGAGAAGGCGCGCACGATTGTGGCTCTGAAGAGATTCCAATTTTGGATAAATCTTGGGTCCCAGGGACCCGAGATGGTGCTCCCCTTTATCTTCATGGACAAGGGTGGGGTCTACGGAGTCCATGTCCAGGAAATCCCACTGGCAATCCCAGAGCCATGATGTATTTTCATAGACTGTCTATTAGGAGTGTCTATGAATTTAGAATGAATTTAGAACTGGGATCATCAAAGCAAGCTGGCTGACAAAGACTTTTCCGGCTCTACAGAAATCTACTCTCCATTCTCTCTAAAGAGAAATCGAAGCAGGTGTCCACCAGAAGGAAAGTAAAACTCCTTACCTTAGGCTGCCCACTTACTTACACCCATCATCGGGCAGCTGATATTGGGATGAGGGCCAAGAAGTTGGGTTAGGATAGAACAGAAACTCTATATACACTAAAACTGCTTCCCCGTTTGCCTGTCAAGCGTTATGCAAGTCAAGGCTCTGCTGGCGTGATAGTGACTCTGTGGGGAAGGTGGTAGAGCCTCTTCAGTCCAGGTGGTGACATTCCCCCTTAGGGGACCAGACCTGAGCTTGGGCTTAGTGTGGGATGCCACTCAGCTTGCCCTCTCTGGGGCGACCAGAGAGAGCAGACTCCCTTCCTTTAACAGCAGCACCCTGGTTCTGACCTGGTGTCCCTGTTCCTATTGGAGCTGGCTGTAGACCTCCAGGGACCGTGTGGGGTTGCCCTGAGGTAGCAGTCAAGCCAGGGAAGCCAGAGCTTCACAGGTTTCTCTGATCGCCTAGTCCTCTCACACCTTCCACCGACTCTGTGGTTAGAAGCCTTAAAGGCCTCTACCAGAGCTGACAAAGGGTCAGAGCCTGCCTCAAGCTGTGTAGCTTCCTGTAAGAACCTGGGGCAGCCTGTGTCATAAGATGGGCAGCTGCTGAAGCCCCTCTTTCCACTGAGCTTGGGACAGTGTTGGCCTGTTTTCAGGAGTGCCCGGATACAGGTTCAAGAAAACCTAACCTGATCGTAGTGGAACAGGCTTGACCTTAAAGCCCTTCAGTCTTTCAGAAACACGGGTCACGTGATGTTCTATTCTCTGCCTAGCTCCAAGGTGGAGTTCTCCAGGTCTCAGAGGGGACCCACATAGGAAACTACATCTGCTCTGAGTCACTGAACACTAATTATGTGGCCACGTGTTGGTTGCTGGTCCATAGTGCAGTAGTAACACACCTCCAAGGCAAGACAAAAGTCAAACTCTCTGAGAAGTTACCAAGCTTGTCTTAACACTGGGTCATATCCATTGCTGAAAGGGAGCCCTGTACCTTGAGCATTCCTCTGTCTCGATTTGTCATTTCCAAAGATGGAGACTGATTATCTTGCCTGGGGTAGAGTATTAGCTGGTTTCCTGACCTCAGTCTCATTAGAGATGGGGTAGAGGGGGTAGGTGGTCAAAGAGGAAGAAGCACCTCAAAACTTGAAAGCTGGGATGGGAAAATTCAGTACATCACTCTTGCTTTGATATGTCAGTGTGATTGCATATTGTACTTGGAAGCAGGGCCGAGCATTTTTTAAGACGGTCCTGCTGAAGTACATGGAAACAGTGAGTAGAGGTGACAGCCTTTTACCCCTTAGCCCTTTGTATCTTCAGAGGCATCTAACCAGGACTTGCCATGCATTAACTGACTTGCTTAGCACATGTTAAGTGAGGAGACTATTGTGCCCCAGATTCTGATTCACAGGTGTCTTCTCAGGAAGTCCCCACTCGGATTCATGTTTCTCAGCATTGCTGTGTCCTAGAATCACCTGGAAGCTTTCAAAAAGTACCTAACACCCTGAGAATTTGCAGCTGAAGGGAGTTCCCCAAATCAGTAATCATTCTCCCCCCACCCACCCACCCCAGATGACTCCAACCTGCAGTCAGCAAGCAGCTAGATCCATGTGCCCTCTCAGAGATATGCTTAAAGATGTGCGACTGGAATTCCTTTCTAGACAGTTTTGCTTTTTCTAAATTCCAACAGAAAAGGGGGTTTGAAAAAAAATTACACATCTCTGCTGCATTCCCAAATACAGCCTTCTGTATGGGAGGAGGAGGAGTCAGAAGAGGGGACAGACTATGGTGAGGTACCAGTTTGGGGGGTAAGTCCGCTTGTCTGAGTTAGGGAGTTGTAGACCTAGGGGGCATGGAGACTTGTACCCATACAGACCCATGACAGAATAGAGTCCTAATGGCATTTCATAAAGGCCTGTACTCAGGGCTTTTCTTCCCACCTTCCCTCTCTTTCACAGAATGGTATTGTATCTGAAATGCCTATTTGCTAAGACTACTTTTTAAAGTAAGAAAACATGGTTGGGAAACTTGGCCTTTCTTATTCTTTCTCAGCATCTCTGCTATACATGCACAGACATCGTTCTTGTTATTCCCTAAGCCAGACATTATAGCAACTACACATCTAACATGTGCTTTGTGTTTGACGTCATAAGTGACATAGATATGATTCAAAGTATACAGGAGGATTATATAACTCATAAACAGGTATTGTACCATCTTTTATAGGGGTCTTGAGAATCCTCAGTCTTCAGTGTCTAGAAGATCCTTAAGTCAATGACCCATAAACACCGAGGAACAAATGAATTCCCTAAAGAGTGACTTTTCTTTTACACAATTCTGACCTGCACTTAGAGATTCTACACACTGGGTCTGAAGTATTGGGGGAGAGGGCAAGAGTATCTTGAATGAATGAGTATCCAAAAAGTGAATATCATATACAAGTTCATGAAGCATTCCTCCCCTAAGAACGGTCCACTATTTGCTCATCTAATCTCCCTATGGCCCTTCTCACACTATACCACACAACTGTTGGTTATACCAGCTAACCATTGCTATAGCAAGGCATCTTAGCAGATTATCCCCAATGCTGGTGACAGAAAGTGATCATTTGCTTTGGCTCACTAGTCTTTATGTCATAGAGACGCTGACTAGCCAAGCCCAGGCAGGGCTGAGGATGATGCCAAGACACAGGCGGAGTCCCAATCAGTTCCATGTTGCTCTCGGCATCCTTGAAGCAGTAAACACCCATTCTCAGGAATGGTCGAGCAATGCAGGCAGAAGCCAGCAATGCTGTGCTTGGAACCGGCCCCTTCTCACTGGCCCACATTCCACTGGCCTCAGCAGGTCACGGACTCCAGGAAAGAGTTACACACCAGCAGGGGTAATTATGGGAACATCCATGTCCTCTGTTGCACTTGCTCTTTGCCTGGTTCTCCATGGGTGGCGGCAACAACCTTCAGGTCAGAAGCTGTGCCATGTTTACAAGCCTCTCGGCCTCACAGTGTCCAGCCATGGAAAGGACCAGGGAATATTTATGACTGAAATCCTACCTGAGGTGTAGCCTAAAAATGTGGGCCAATGTAATTGAAATGTGTAGTCTTCCTGGGGAGGTCCCTTAAAATAATATTTATGAATCTTACAGCCCCACTATTAGGCATTTATTCAAAGGAAATGAAATCAGTATGTCAAAGAGACACTCGTGTTTATTCACAATAAGCAAGATTTGGAGTCAACTCAATGTCTGAACAAAGAAAGAATGCCTGGCATATATTTACATAATGGAATACTGTTTGGTTATTTTTTTTAAAGTATACATTTTTCTATTTGCATCAACATAGGTAGAAGGGATATCATGTCAAGCAAAAGAAGTCTGACATAGACAGTTATGGTAAAACCTCCCTTGTATGTGGAATCTGAAAGTGTTGATCATATAGAAGTTATAGGTAGAATAGTGGTCTCTAGAGATGGGGATAGGGACAGAGAAGATGTGAAATAGTTGGTCGACAGGTACAAAGTTAGAAGCAGACAGGAAGACTAAACGCTACTACTCTAATTGCACAATCAGATGACTATGGTCAATGAAGATTTATTGTGTGTTCCAAAGTAACCAAGAGGTTTTCAGATGAGATCTATACCATATGATCAATATGCTAATTGCATAGAATTGTTCATTATATTATATATATACAAATATCTATGTGTGTGTATATATATATATATATATGCCACACCATGTTGTATCCCATAAACATGTACCATTATCAGTTAGAAAAAAAGAACATCCCCAACAAAGCCTCCACTAATCATTCTTCCTTTTGTCCTCAGCGTTCACACCCACTGGTGGCTACAGTATATATATATAGCCACCATCTTGGACCACAAGTTGAAAGAATTCATGGAAAGTACTGGATCAATGAGAAGAGGGTTGGCTCCTAGACCACCTTCTTTTATGTGCTTAAGCTTTCTGTAATGTGTAGGCAAACCTGATAAATAACCTGTCTGGAGTTTATTAAATTATTTTTTTTAAATACCCAGGGAAAGGAGCCCTGAAAGGTAGCCTGAGGGATGCTGTTTCCACAGTCCTCCTTCTGACACCAACTTGTTCCAGATCAGACGTTTTCTGATGGTAGCATTCTGCAAAGGGACTTTTTTCATCCCAGGAGTTGCCTCTGCTGGGATGAAAGCAGTCCCCACCCCAAGGCTCACACTGTTCTGAGTCAGGCTTTCCTTGGGTTTTTAGAGAGGTCTATAACATGAATAAAATTGCTCTGAGACCCAAAAGTCGGGTCATATTGACTCGTGCGTGGTCTGTAGCTGATGTGTCGTAGAACCATGAAGCTGTGAAGTCAGGGAAGTGTGGTTTAGGTGGGAAATGTCCCAGGTTTGTGTGTCTGAACACTGAGTCTTCAGCTAGCGACTCTGTGTTGGAAGGCTGTGGAATCTTCAGGAGGTGGGTGCTTGCTGGAGGAAGCAGGTCACAGGGGCAGATCTTGAGGTTTTTACGGCCTGGCCTCACTTCCTATGCACTCTTTGCTTCCTGACTGCAGATGCAATGTGACCAGCTTGCCTCTTAGCATCCTAGCTGCCAAGTCTTCTCTATCATGATAGACTATTATCCCCTAGAACTGGAAGCCAAAAATAATTGGCTTTAAATTGTTCTTAGGTTTGGTTTGGCTTTGTTCCAATAGCAGGAAAAGTAACTAATACAAGAATTCTACCCCAGTATCTTCCTTGGACAGGAAACCAAACAGAATTTGGAGCTGACTGTTCTCTCCAGGTTGTCCATCTGGTCAAGCAAGAAGATAACTGTTTCCAGAAGGAAAGGAAATCCTCCAGTGCTGCCCTTCTTGAGCTCTGCTAGCCCCTGTCCATGCCCCGGGCCGCCCCGAGCCAAGGGGTTATCTTGGCTTCTCTCTCTCTCTCTGGACTTCAGCAAAACAGCTGCTTCCCTGTGACTTCCCCCAGGAAGTGGCTTCTGACAAGCAAACCACAGGCCCATAGAAGTGACAGTTTTCAATAATCAAAACCTCATAAAAGGCTGGAACGAAAATTGTTGTAGTGTGGGAAACAGCAAGTCCTTGGCAGGCCCCGAGCGGCGAAGAAATCATTTGCTGAGGCTCCCATCCAAACACACCCCGTGCCCTACTTTCTCTAAACACAAATCACAGGCAGCTTGATTTTTCTCCTGGAGTCTGAGTTGACCTTGTTACCAGGAGGAAATTTCAAGGGTGTCTCATTCCAAGCATCTCAGTTATAATTTGATCTCTATCTTTTTTTTTTCTAGACAAATAATCATGTTTCACACCTCCCATTCCATTTAAGAAAATGGGGACGTGAACATGAGGAGCATGTGTGGAGAGGAGGCAAAAAGAGAAAGAATACAGTAAAGCAGAAGGCTCAAATGGCCCGTCCCTGAGCAGACAGGCACCGTCCTCCCTCAGTACTCACCCAGGCCTGGGAGACTGCTCTTGTGCCTTTGACCAGCTGTTTTTGTTCCCTGACCTCTGTGTGTGGACACTGAAAACAGCCGAAGAGCATGTAGGTGATTACATCACCTTTCAGTCTAACTTTCACAAGGCACAGACTGGAAATGAAAATTGGTGTGGAGCACTTAAGAGTATATCTCACCTAGACTCACTATTCTCTCTCTCTCTCTCTCTCTCTCTCTCTCTCTCTCTCTCTCTCTCTCTCTCTCTCTCTTCTTTCCCCTCTCCCTCTTTCTCTCTCTCTATCCCTCTATGTATACAATAAACTTCCATATACAGAAAAATGCAACACTTAAAAATTACAGGTATCATCAAACTTTAAATACTTCAGAACATATAAGAATAAATACATTTTAACAGACTGAGAAGAAATAAGTAAAAATAAGAACTGATGGCCGGAAAGTCATTAGGTCCAGGGAAGGACCTATGGTCATTATTTGGCTACACAGACATGGCATCAAACTGGCAGCTCTCGGCCCCCATCACAGAAGATTCTTTTCACAGTGGGTGGCAGTTACTATGGAGATAGCTCACCAAAGTGCACGATGGGGTGTTCACTTCCAAATGGGGCAGCCATATCAAGCCACTCCTCAAACGGCTCAGGGAACTTCTTGAAATAGTAGAAGGAAAGCTCTTAAGAGCCTGAGGTCAGGGAAGACTGGTGCTGAACTGCGTCTTCTGGGTGTGACAGGAACTTTGCACCCATGAACTCACTAGCCTCTGGGGTTGCCTGCAAAAGACTGGCAGATGTCAAGCCAGTCAACATTGCAACGTGGATGAAGAAGGGATTCATGAAGCCCTGCTGCCAGCTGATGAGCAACTGGCAGCTAACGGCTGCTGAGAGAGGGAGGGTCAGCTTTCTTTAGAGACGCAGCCCCTGGTAGATTTCTCACGCTCCAGAGGCTGGCTCTACACCATATGCATCCAGGATGCACTAATTGGACTCGGTGGGTTATCAAAAGAAGGCTTGGAGCTGGGAGAGAGATGTAGAGATGGTCTGAGTGGAACCGTAGGTGAGTATACATACAAAATTCTTTTTTAAAATCCATTAAAATGTTTTTTAAAAAAATCCTCCTATACAGTATTTGAATGTGCCAGGACTGAATTAATCTGGGAGGTTAAGCTTTCGTTTGTCATTATCCTGATTTTGATGCCCAGAGGTTTTGGGCAACTGTCCCACCTCTGAGTCAGACAGAACAGCCACCAAGAGAACAGAACAAGGTGGCAGTGTTGAATATTAATCAAGTTGATTAGCTATTGGCTCAAGCACCCATCACTTAGTAACATCCAGGGTGGTAAACAAAATCCTAAAAGCCCACACATGTCTCCCGTGCGTCATCTAAAGCCTTCTACGATTGGTAAGAGAATAAATGTTCACATCAAAAGTACCTCAGGAGGAACTGTCAGAACGTGAAGAAGTGAAGGTTTGGGAGCATCCTTGGTATCAGTCAGGATAAATATGTGACAGGATAGCAGCAGCTTTTATTGGCAAGTGTGCTGGCTGGAAGTAGAGCCCTTGATGAGCTGTTTACAATTATTGCTGCTCCATAGAAAAGAGAAATTTTATCCCCGGTACAAAGGGAATTTTGCCTTCAAGCAGCATGATGGTGCTGTTTCTGATTGCATAATCATGTCAGAATGAACACCGACCACTCCTTAACCAGCGTCCCTCTACCACTGTGACCTGGAGAAGCCTAGGGAGAAGGTGACACTTCCTAGAAAATTCCTTCCATTGAGATCACCTGTAGATGGTCACGAGCTTATCCCCTTAAAATACAGGCATTTTCCATCTCCAGACAAATCTATAGTCTGAAACTTTTCTGTCAGTTCAGAGCCCAAATTTGCCTTCATCTAAATGGCATTCATCGGTCAGATTTTGCTATCTAGAACTGTTGGAGTAGTTCATGGAAAGCTTGTTCACCTTGGTCATCCTGGACCTCAGTGAGACTCTTTAGAATACACAGTGAAGCCAGGTGTGGTGGTGTGTGCCTTTAATCCCAGGACTAGGGAGGCAGATCTAGGTAGGTGGATCTCTGTGAGTTCCAGGACAGCCTGGTCTACAGAGGGAGTTCCAGGACAGCCAGAGCTACATGGTGAGACTCTGTCGAAAGAAAGAAAGAAAGAAAGAAAGAAAGAAAGAAAGAAAGAAAGAAAGAAAGAAAGAAAGAAAGAAAGAAAGAAAGAAAGAAAGAAAGAAAGAAAGAAAAAGAAAACACAACGAAAAGTGTATGGGGACAGAAAATGGGAACACAAAGCTTGCCAGAGGCATGGCCAAGGGCCAGAAACATCACATGTGGGTGCTTCATTCTCCTCATCTGTAAAAGGGACCCAAGCTGGTGGAAATTTGAGGATGACGGACATGTCACATGAAGAACTCAAGACAATGGTGGAAAAGAGAACGCGCTCAACACACGGTAGAGCTCACTGGCATTTTACAAAAGCTTGTGCTTGAGGGGAGTTAGGGACATGGCAAGGACACGCAGCTGGCAGACATGAGTGAGAGCTCACAGAGTCCACCCTCTGCATTCTGCCTGGTTCCTGCTTTGGTTCCACTCCATAGCCAGGAACTTTCCAGCATCAGAGTCAAGAACTGAGCTAATACTAGTTACCATGCTAGAAATGCATATTGCATGGCCTAATGGGATCAGTAAGACCAAATGCATACATCCAAATTATAGAGTATGTTTAACATAAAAATATGATCTTAACTACACAGAGAAAAATGCATATGGATTTATCAAGCTGGTTGGGAATGCTAAGCTTTCTGGTACCTTCTTTCAGAGTGACCCCCTAGTGATGGAGTCCTAAAGCACACGTATTTGAGATCGGAACTGGTCTCTGTCTTCATATTGCCATCACCAGCTATGTAGTCTTGGGCAACCACAAAGTCAATTACACAACCCCGGTCAGAGTTTCCTCATCTCTAAAATACACAGGCTGTGCTAATGGGGCCTCACTCCAGTTTTAAATCCCGAGGATCCAAAGTTAATCTGGATCTGAGCACAGGCCTCAGTCAGGCTTACAACTTCCATTTCTAAAGACACAAGTCAAGGGGCTCCATCAGAAAAAGTATACCAAGTCAGCTGATCTACAGTAGGCCACTTAGGCAGCAAAGAACAGAACCAATGCTCAGGACTCCGGGGGTCTCCGGGGCATTGGGGTTCTGCCTCTGTTGGACCACTTCTAGGCAATTGTAACTAGTGACCAGGTGTTCTGCTGGCATCGGGGATTGAAGTCTGGCTCCTAGCACACCCAACACCCCCCAGATGAAACGTGTGCTTCCAATCCCTCTACCATAAATATAGGGGACAACAAAAACACTCAAATAACCAGTTACCCAGAAAATGTATCCATCTAAAATACAACAGACAGAACGAACAAGGACTGAAAGATTGGAATAGTTAGAGCCATAGACTCTCAACACAAGAGTCCATGTATTTACTCACAGCGGCAGCTTAGAAGCCCCCCTCCAGTATTCTTTCTCTCTATATGTGACCTTCCAGATGTCCATGAGCACGTCTTCCATCCCTTGTAAGTCTTCTGTAGTGCTACCATCAGCCTGCCATCAAGAGGTGGAGCCCAGCTCACCTCCCTTGAATGTGGACGGGCTAGTAACTCACGTGTGGCCAAAAGAATGCAGCAGAAGTGAGTTCACTGCCTGTGAATTCTGCAGCTAGGTGAGAGAGCTGAGCAGTTTCCACCTAGTTTCCTTGCAGAAAACCAGCCACCTTGGAAGCAGCCTGACCATCCCCAGGGAGGCCCTGTATAAGGGATATTGACTGAACTGGCAGCAACCTCTAGAATCTCCTCAGAGGTACAACCCATGTGAGGTAATCTTACACTCTACAAACATGCCCACTCATTCACTGATAACCATTATTGGGACTCAGATGAAATACACAGCACAGAAGAATTGTCTTTCTCAAGTGTGTGGCCTATCATGGAGTAAAGGGTGAATGTTCACTCAAAGGGAGATACAAGGGTTTGTTAGTGTTATAGAACACACACTGAACATGTCTGAGCTCCTGGAGGGTGAGGGAGTTGATTAGTGGTAGAAAATGAGATGGTTGATAGAAGAATACACACACACACACACACACACACACACACACACACACACACACACATATATATTCTGCAAACAATAGCAGATGGCTGCCCGGTAACAAAGGGGACAAGAGGGCTGGAGAAATGGCTTAGAGGTTAAGAGCACTGACTGCTCTTCCAGAGGTCCTGAGTTCAATTCCCAGCAACCACATGGTGGCTCACAACCATCTGTAATAAGGTCTGGTTCCCTCTTCTGGTCATACATGCTGTATATATAATAAATAAATAAATCTTAAAAAAATTATTTAAAAAAAAAACAAAGGGGACAAGAAAAGGTTGTTGAAAAAACAAAAACAAGGCGGGGCGGTGGTGGCGCACGCCTTTAATCCCAGCACTCGGGGAGGCAGAGGCAGGCGGATCTCTGTCTCCAAAGTGAGTTAGTTCCAGGAAAGGCACAAAACTACACAGAGAAACCCTGTCTCGAGAAAACAAAAAACAAAAAAAACAAAACCACAAAGCAAATGACCATCTGGGGCCTGGAAGAGCAGACACAGCATTGCCCTCCATGTTACTGGGTCCCAACAAGAACCTGAGGGTGTGAGAGCATAAAGTAGCTAAGGTTTTCAGTGATGGCCTTGGATCCCAGAGAACAGTTCAACTCTGGTTCAAGTCCTTTTCTGTGAGACGGAACAGGGCATATTTTTAGTGAAGGCAGTGTGACTTTCAGAGCTATTCCTGATGTTTCTCCAAGACAGCCCCAGGAGTGGAAACACAACACACTGCTCAGAAAGGAGGGAGAGATATAGATATGACATGGAGGAAACTCCTTCCCAGTAGAAAGACAAGCAGAAGAGAAAGGTCCTTTGGGGTCCAAGGAAAATGGGAAAGGGAGGTACCAGATGAAAGAGATAGATAGGCCTAATGTGTGTTTGAAACCCGAAAGCCAAGCAGAAAAGAATTTTGATTTTTTTTTTCTTAAAGAAGCCAAAAGCAAAAGACATCTTGCTCACTACAAATGGGTCTGTCTAGGAACCCCACCTGGGTCTGGCTAGGTGCTCTTAGTAGGGTGGGAACAGCAGAGAGAAAAGGCAATAACGATGGGATACATCCGCAGAAGGGATGCTAAGTTGCTACAAGACTGCCTGCTGCTTATCTCACTCCCCGGGTCAGCGGACAGTGTTCAGACCTTCCCCTGCACTTCCAGTGAAGAAGCAAGGGCTGGGCAGGGTTGGGGCTGCCGTGGTGGAAGGGATGGACCTGGATGAGGGTGTTGTTGGGAAGCAACAGAACAGTCCAAGAAGGAACCAGGGCACATCCACTTTGCCAAGGTCCTGAACTCTACTCTCTGGTGCTCCCGCTTCCCTGATGCTCCCAGGCATCACCATGGTTAAGCAACAGATGTGGCGGTATCCATTCAGATTGTTTGGGGTGGGTCCCCACTAGTTACTAATTACTCTGACTCTCACCTGGACATTCTGAACCAGAGGAAAGAAAAACAGAGTTGAGGCCAAATGCAGAGGACTGGTAGAGTCAGTGAGGAGTACAGAGGACAAATTGGCCAGGACATTGGCTGTCACATACCTTAGGCATTAGACTATGGGCTTTGCCAGCCAGGGATCCCAGCAGTATGGACTTTGTGACCAAGCAGATACAAGCAGAGCTATGAGGAAGCCAGTGAGTACCCCCAGGCCAGCAGGTGTCCATCAAGCACACTTCCCCCTACCATTCTTTGGGGATGCATCTTTGAAGAAGGTTAGAAGGGACCAGATGAGAAACTATAATGAGCAGCTACTCATCAAGGAATCTGATGAGCCCAAGAGGAATGAATGCAAGGCATCTGAGACGGAGATACATAATAACAGGCTGAATTTCCCTCCCCTGTGGGAAGGGGACTCAGAAAGCAAACCAGATTCTTCTCATAACAGCAAATAAAGAGACATGGAGGCGCAATGATTTTTCAGTGAGTATAATGTTTTTCTATAACATAGCTATATAATGCAGAAATACTTTCTTCTAGAACTGCCACAATGTCAGGACAGGTAGGACTTTTCTTCTTGTGCTTTGAAAGAATATTTCCCATTCTCCAGAAATTGTGCCCAACCTAGAATGGCCAATAGTCTAAGAGTAACCAAAGACAACATCTAAAATGTCCTTTCCTCTGAGGGCACTAAAGAAAGAAGCTAGCCTGAGCCCTGCATGATGAATGTTTATGAGGAAAAAAAAAAATTAAGGTCAACAGTGAGCACACATGCATGCCACCTACCCACCCCCGGAATCCACATATGCACACCACCCACGCACACACATGTACACACGGAATCTAAGAACTTTTCATCTACACTGTGTGGGGAAATCCCTTGCTGTAAGAAAATGCAGTCTTAGACTAGAAGTCATCCCAGACCCACTGTGTTTTCCATGGGCCTGAACACTCTTGGTTCTGCTCAAGGGCTGTGTTCCCTTCCCACACTGAACCTTCTGGCTTCTCTCGGCTGGGACACAACACCACCAGCGTGTTCCTGGTGGTAAGAACATCCCTAGGAAGCTTGCAGTCTAGAATCCAATCCAGGACTTCCCTCCCAGCAACTCCCAGCTAACATAACTGAGCAACGGGACATGGTAGATATGCTATACCCAGGTTCACTAATGGCTGGCACTTACTTACTTTGGTATAATTCCTTTTCTCTGCATCCTTGAAGTTAGGCCTGGTACATCACTTGTAAGAACACTTGGATTTCCAGGCCTACCCAGTTCACAGCTAGTGTTCTCTACTCCAGCCCTCTACTCTCTGGCCATGAGCTCTTGTGAACAGCTGCCTGCAGGACGCAGCTGGCCACCCTGACAAGAGATGCCTAAAATCCAGCTGCTGATCCACACATCTGTTCCTACTTTGTATGTTTTAGGAGGTATGAGTCTCTACTCAGAGACACACGGATTTACATTTCTAGGAAGTTCCCAAATGATGCTGAAGCCTCTAGTCCAGGGACTACACATTGAAAACCACTTCCGTAGGACATAAGAGGAAGTTTCATGTCCCGTATATCCTGTAGCAAGCCTGTGGGGTATTACACACACACACACACACACACACACACACACACACACACACACACACACACACACACACAGAGAGAGAGAGACAGAGAGACAGAGACAGACAGACAGAAAGATAGAAAGAGATAGAGACACCAAGACAGAGAGAAGGAGACTCAGAGAGAGGACAAATGTCTAAACAATAATAATCCAGCAGATGTTCTCTGCAAATACTGATTTGAAAATGACCTGGGGAGGCCTGGAGAAGCTGTGAGGAGTCATCAGTGTCTGGTACAGTCGATGGAAGATGAAACAGCAGGAGCAAAAACTGACTGATACTGCGCTAAGCTATCGGGTGTTGTAGGTACCACTGCATTGTACTTTGGATTAGTCCATACAGGAGGCAAAGAGAAAGACCAGGACGCAGTTTTGTTTTCTATTTCTGTGAAACCAGTGGCCACGCCCTCGGCCACGCCCTTAGCCCCACCTGCTGTAAGTCTAAAGTCTAAGCTCAGCTTCGATGGTTTCTCTGCTCCAAGTCCTTCGTGATTAAAGCCGAGGGTCAGCTGGGCTATGTTCCTGCTTTGAGCCTGTGGTCCTCTTCCAAGTTTGCGTGATGGTTACGAGTGGAATACTGAGCCCCTCCTTTCTAGCAGCTGAAGGCCGGGTCCCAGTAACCACCTAGTCTCTAGCCTTATGCGTCTCTTCGAGGTCAACAGCCCACTCACGCTGATTCAGCTCTCTCTGACCTCCAGACCCACTTACAAAGAGTGAGGCTCTTCCATGTGCTCTTCCTTTTGCTTAGCTGATTAAGAGCCCAAACGGCACCCACAAAAGTCCTTCAGCCTTACTATATAAGGTGATGCAAGCCATGGCTGTGAGCATCCATCTGTTTATACATCCCAGCTTCACTCAATGAGAGGGGATTATACAGGGCATGAATCAGTGGGTCCCATTCTACAGTTCTGCCTATTACACATGTGTAAAACATCCCTATGAGTATTACCTCGCGAACATTCAAGACCCACCCAATGCTTTACATTTACTCCTTCCTCGCGCTCAAGTAAGGTCTCTTCCAAATTCTTTAAAGCTCGGTTACTCAGAGTGTGTGGTCCAGCCATGCCAGCAACACATGTGAGGAATGCAGATGCTCAGGCCCTGCAACGGCTCCCACGAATAAAGATCACCCGCGTGTTTACAAGACTCCCAGGGGGAACCAGTGATCTCACGAGGTCCTTGTCCCCAAATAACTCCCTCCTAGGCTCACTGATGCTCATGAACCTTGTCTTATCTCCTAAGAAAATAGTCTTCAGACTGGACTTCCGATACAAGCAGTTCTAGTCTGTGATGCAAGTCCCTGAGCCCCGCCCCACACCTACTGAATCTGAACGACCGTGGGGGCCAAGCAATCTGTGTCCTAGGCAGGTCTGATAGAGGCAAAGTTTGAGGACTCGCTGAGCATAGGTATTGCCACAGTGAAACATCCTCTCATGGAAAGCTCCATGAAAAAGCACCTGCATCAGTACCACTTGTAAGTACTTCAGCTCTGGGGACACTAGAGGTTGGCTGCTCTCCTGGAGTATGGGGGGGGGGGAGGGATGTGATCACAGCTCTAGGTGTCAAACAGTTGGATTTGGAGGATGATGATGGGGGAAGCAACAGGCCCATGGGGGAGGGTCCATCCACACAGCACTACCAGACCTACAGCTCCTGGGAAAAGCTAAGAATCTAATAGAAGGAAAAGAATGCATTGAGGCAGGCGAGGTTCAGAGGAGCCTCCGGGGAAGGCATTCTTCCGCACTTATGCCTGTAGGGACAAGACACTGATCCCAGAAAGCCAGCCTCCTGGAAAGGCAGAGTTAGAAGAGGGTGAGGCTGATGGGAGGTGATACGGAGTGCAGAGAGAAGACAGCAACATCTCACCTCAAGCAGAGCCCTGGATGGGACCAGGGAGGGCAGCTCAATCCTCTGCCTCTATTTACCCAGAGAGAAGTTCTGGCCAAGATCACACTGTGTAATCTGAGGCTGAGGCCAGGGACTGATAAACTGGGGCTCAGAGTGGAGGCAGGGGTAAGGGGGTGGGGGGAGAAGGGAGCTCCAAAGGGGAGTGGGAAGTCAAGAGAGGGGACT
This sequence comes from Peromyscus maniculatus bairdii, assembly GCF_049852395.1. Lineage (NCBI taxonomy): Eukaryota > Metazoa > Chordata > Mammalia > Rodentia > Cricetidae > Peromyscus > Peromyscus maniculatus. The sequence goes on from NC_134872.1 coordinate 36,264,559, forward strand.
TTAAATAGCAAAAGAGGCGGGGAGACCATTTATCTAATACCCTTGTGTGCTAGGCAAATCCTACTGCCTGGAAGCTCTAGCTTCTGAAAGGCTTCAGGTCCATTTAAACGAACAAACAGACATTCCACACTAGAAAAGTCCCAAGGTGAGAGAGCCCAGCCCATTCACCTTCTCCAGGAGGACTCTAGGATTCTGGATGCTTATCTGCTGCCTGGAGTTGTAGACTTTCTTTAGATCCCACCCCCGCTATTATTTTAAACAGAGAAATCAAAGTGGGGAAGAAAAAAAAAAACCAAACAACACTTAAAGTGACCTTCTCACTTGTCCAGACACTCACTAGGGAGAAAGGTCACCCAGATAAAGTCAGGAGGAGCACAGAGAGTGGTCTGAGGTCCCAGTTTAGAAAATGGAGCTGCTGTTCTGTTTTCTGGTCTCTCCCCGCCTCTCTCCAAGCTTACCTGGAGCTCTGCATTCTTGCACCTTGCTGCTTCTTGGCTGGGGAAGGCTGCCAGGCCAGAGTTTCACCTTCAGCGGTGTCTCCGCAGCCCCCACAGGGATTTATACGCTCCTGTCTGCTGGGATTTCCTCACTGGGCTGTGTCACTCGCTCTGAATGGGTGGCGGCGGACACACCTTTTCCCTCCTCACAGGGGAGCACTCAGGCTCGTGGCACTTTGTGCGTACATGCTTGCCAGATGGGGAAGTAGCCTTGGAAACTCTGAGTTTCCCTATTTTGTATGTGTGTGTATGTGACTGGCTAAAATGACGTACTTCTAGCTGAGAATACATTTTCAAGTGATTCTGGTTGTATATCCACAGTTTGTAAACAGTTTTGTGGATGGGATTTCACCCCATCAGCCGGATGCTGGTTAAAACCCAAACATGGTCCCATTACAGAGAAAAGGAAGTTTTTAATGAGTGGGAGAGAAGGTCCCTACTCCTACCTACAAGGAATCTCTGGGATCTAAAGATGGTTAAGCTTCTGGAATTGTTTTAGGGGCTTTGATTTGTCTTTTTGTTTTGGGGGTTTGGGTTTTGTTTGTTTTTTTAACCTTCTATGATTTTTTTTTCCCCAAAGATAGGTGATGTAAAAGGTTGATTTTCTAATTCTTTTTTTTTTTTTCTAGTTTGTTGAATGGCTCTAATAGTAGTTTCTGTTCTTAAAGAAACCTCTCACTAACTCCCCCAAAGACCCGAATGGTACCATGGCCGCCGGCTCTCTCTCATTCACAAGGCAGCTGGCTCCACACCGTGAGAGGGGCAGGGGGCGTGCTACTGCAGCTGCAGGCCAACTTCACATCTGTCTCTCAGCACCACACCTCAAATCCATCCCCAAGTCCTAGCAAGATCTCAAAGACATCATGGTCTACCACTGGGTCCTAGTTAGGGAGCCAAGTAGGAGAGGGCGGGGCCTTGGCCCTGGCCTTTCCAGAAGACAGGCACCAGGTCTTGACCCCTGCTAGTCTCCCAGCTCTCTGCAGTCCCAACAGCCCCTTAGCCCTGCTGTATAGATGCCGGACAATGTCATACAGCATTGAGGTAGGTGCATTGAGAGGCCCCCCATTGGAGGGTGGAAAATAAGGCTTTACAAAATGTACTTTAAAACCCAGCACTGCAAATAATAATCACAAACAATATCAATGATGGAAAAAAACAAAAACAACCCATGCTGCTGGCCCTGATGATATTTTCTACCTTGTTTATATCAGCTCATCATATCCCTACAGGTGAAAAATAGGTCCAAAAGCATTTAAAGAAAAGCATTAAGACTTCCATACTCTCAACACGAGTCTCAAGGCCAGGGCTGGAGGGATGGCTCAGCAGTAAAGAGTACATACAGTTCTTGTAGAAGTCCCAAGTTCAGTTCCCAATACCCGTGTCAAAGTGGCTCACAGCTGCCTGTCACTCCATCTCCAAGGGATCCAACTCCCTCTTCTTGCCATGGAGGACACTGCGTTCCAATGTGCTTAACCCCACACAGATACACATACATGTAACTTCAAAAAAAATGAAACGAAATATTTTTTAAAGTCTCAAGGCCAAGTTAAAACTTACAGCCTTTGGACAGCAAAGAAAGCAATTCCTGGAATTCAAATTTCAGATTGAGTAACTATTATCTAATAAAAACAAAATGTGAGAACTAGATGGGAACTTGGTGGCAGTCAAATTCACCCTCTGGTTGAAAAAGAGCAAACTGAGATGCAGGCCTTTGTGGGGGCCATGTTTAATTTAACTGTATTAATTTACTCACATACATAGTATCATACTAGGTGTCTTAGTTAGGGTTTCTTTTGTTGCAATAAAACCCCATAACCAAAAGCAACTTGGAGGGGAAAGGGTTATTTCATCACATCATTCTCAGGTCGTCACAATCCATTACCAAGGGAAGTCAGGGCAGGAACCTAAAAGCAGGAACTGAAACAGGCCAGAGAGCTTGCTCCCCACGGCTTGCTCAGCCTGCTTTCTTATACTGTCTAGTACCTCCCGCCCAGAGGTGGCACAGCCCACAATGGTCTGGGCCCGCCCACATCAATCACTCATCAAGAAAATACCCCCACAGTCTTGCCTACAGGCCAATCTTACAGAGTCAAGAGTCCCTCTTCCCTGATATATCTAGGTTTGTGTCAAGTTGACAAAAGCCAACACGCACACTGGATAATGGTCTTATGAAGTTATAAATACCCCAAAATGAGTTTTGGGGCCAAAGGGTAAGTTTTAAATTATATCCATGTTTATTCTTTCCCCAAGGACTCTTGAAGGAAAATGATTTGCTTTTGTTTCTTAATTCTGACGTGGTAAGATTGAAGAGTAAGTTATAAATTTAGAGCCATGCCAAAGAAGTTTCAAAGGCCGAAATTCACCCCAACAGGAAGGTCTTCCTAAACGCCATTACCTTCCCAGCATAAAGGCCATGCAAAGAGCCGATGCCTTCAATCTGGTCACTCCAGCTGATGTGCCTGACTTAGGATCATATTCACCCAATAACAAAGGCAACACACAGCTTAAGATAGCCTCAGAAGAGAAGCAAGATCGTGCCCAGATGCCTTTGTCTACAGTCAAGAGGAACTATGAACCTTGTGACCAATAAAGAGGAATTTACCCAACCTCATTTTCAGTGTATGGAAAGCTTGATCATTGTGTTGGTTGGTTTTTGTTGGCTTGACACAAACCTAGACCTATCTGAGAAGAGAAGATTTTAATTGAGAAAATGTCTCCATCAGATTGGCCTATAGGCAAGTCTGGGGGGGGGGGGTTTCTTGATTGTTGATTGCTATGGGAGGGTCCATCTCACTAGGCTGCCATCCCTGGGAAGGTGGTCCTGGATAGTATAAGAATGCAGGCAGAACAATCCAAGAAAACCAAGCCAGTAAGTAGCAACCCTCCATGGTCTCCACTCCAGTTCCTGCCTCCAGGTTCCTGCCCTGAGCTCCTTTCATAAAGGATTGTAAATTATAATTTGAAATAAGCTCTTTCCTCCCCAAGTTGCCCTTGGTCATGGTCTTTATTATAGCACTAGAAACTTAAGGCAATCAGAGAGTTCAATAATCCAAACTAATAAATCCTATTAAACTCCTAGCAATTTAGAAGCATCCTAGCAAGCTTCTTTACCTTTCAAGTGCTCAAGGTGTAGTTGGGGAGTGCATGATAGCAATTCCAGCAACTTGGGAGGCAGAGGCAAGTGAATCTCTGTGAGTTCAAGGCCAGCCTGGTCTACATAGAGAGTTCCAGTCTAGCTAGGGTTAAATGGTAAGACCCTAATAATAAGAGGCGGAGGAGGGGGAAGAAGAGGAAGAGGAGGAAGAAGAGAAGGAGGAAGAAGAGGAGGAGGGGTAAGAAGAGGAGGAAGAAGAAAAGGAGAAGGAGGAAGAAGAGGAAGAAGAAAAGGAGGAGGAAGAGGGGGAAGAAGAAAAGTCGGGAAGAAGAGGAAGAGGAGGAAGAAGAGGAGGAAGAGGAGGAGGAGGAATAGGAGGAGAGGAAGAAGAGGAGGAGGACAGCAATGACGTTAAAACAACTAAGGTCCAAACCTAGCAGTCCCAGAGACTAAACCCCCAAGCTTGCTGCAGGACCCAGGCAACAACGGCTGCTTCTCCTGTACCCCTCTGTCTTCCATTCATGACCCCACCAGCAACAGGATGTCCAGTTCAACTCCCCCACCAGCTGATGGGAAATGAACCAGGGCATCATTGTAAGATCCTCTGAGGTTCAAGATGCGTGTTATCCAAGATGCTTGCTGCAAAGACTGAAGCAGCGGTTCCTCATCTTTTAGACCCAAGGGAGCTTTCCCAGCCTGTATGCTGGCCCAAAACCAACAGCCACCCCCTGAAAATACTGCGGCAAGGTCCTTTTTTGTGATGTGCAGGCCAGAGGGTGGAGGAAGGTGAGCAGGAAGACAGCATGTGGGCTACCTAAAATCATGAATTTGTCCCCAGTTTGAGGGTACAGTCCTAATTCTGAAATACAATTCATTTGTTCTTATCAGATCCAAATCCTGCAGTTGTGATGGAAGAGAATATGGTCATCAACCACCTAGGATAAAATTCACAGTGAGACATTATACAGTTGGGAATTCTAAACCCTATTCTGGTCAACTGAGCAACAGAGAAACTCTATGTATTTTTCATAGAGGCATGAAAAGCTATTCTTGCCCATAAGGACTTCATAAATTAAGGACAGGAGGAGAAGACATGGGCTTCAGTCTCCTGTGTTCTGAGAAGATCAGATGAAGACAGGGGTGAAAAAGATCTTTGTTTGCTCTCTGTTATTACATCATTCTGGAGGTGAATGGTCTGCATGAGTCTCCATGGGCTAAAATGAATTGTAGTTAATACTGGGTCCCTGCTGGAACCCCAAGGGCAGCACCCATGCCTTGATCTTTTTCCAGCCTCTGTGACTTTCTTGCTCATGGGCTACAGCCCTGCACACATTACTTCCTTCTTCCTTTGGCCATCTTATCACTCACCCCTTAAACACCAAACATAGGCCCATCTCCCTACCTAGAAATCCGAGTGAAGTTCCTTTCTCCACACTAGAGGGCGTGTTTCCGGCTTCCAAAGTCTCAGATACAGACATCTTTAGGCTCAGCTCTTCAGCCTATATAAGCGCAATGCTTCCTTTGGGCATTCACGATCTGTGCTTTACGGTTCTAAATAGAAGCATGAGAATGTGGTTCCGGCCAGTTACGTCAGTATGCACCTGGAGTCCCAGCACTCAGAGATTGTGTCAAGATCACTCAAGTCCCAGAGTTCAAGGCCAGTCTACCCAACATAGAGACATGTCTCTTGACAACGACATGACTCTACATAATTATTCGCTGCTTTCTCCCAATCCTTTCATACCCCAGGTTAGGGTTGAACAGTAAGTGGAAACAAAATACGTGTGAAGTTTTTGGAGACTTCCAGGAAACGTTGCCTTGCTGTTCAGTTCCAAGAAAAGCCAGTGCTCACTGTGGAAGGATTTTTGATGTCCCTGTTCCTTCTTTCCTTATTCCCACCTCCGGTGTCCAGGCAAACTGAGGAAGAACGGGAATCCCAGAGGGTGCAGCCTTAACACTGGCCACCCCTGAACACTCTCACACCAGCCCACCTTCCCACAGGACCCAGGACGCGATCATGGAAGGGCTGCTAGAACCTGGTCTCATTTCAGTGCCAACCGACCATGCCGAGAGCACCCAGGCCTAACCCAGCACCCAAGACTGTGTGTTCTTCCATCAATCCCTAAGTCTTTCCTCCAACCCTGGGGCTCCAGCGACACCGAGTGGTTCCCTACCCTGATCTGAGCCCACTGCCTCCTTTAGGTGAGTCAAACACTAACTAATGACCACAGGAAAAGCCTCCAAAAAACAATGAATTTATTTGGGGATGGACATCAGGGTGAGAATGCACCATGGTAAAGAACGTGGGAGTTTAAGGAAGTTGAGTCAAAGGGGCAGCTTTAAAGGGAAATAGAGAAGGCTTGCATAAGTCGTTTTGAAATAATAATGCCTGGCCACAGGATCAATACCATGTGTGGCTTCAGTTACATTAAACAGCAAGTTGTTGGGCAGAAATATCTCTGTGTATGTGCGTGCGTGCGTGCGTGCGTGCGTGCGTGCGTGCGTGTGTGTGTGTGTGTGTGTGTGTAAGGTTGTGGCAGCCATTGTGCAAAGGGTTGATTCTAGAAGAGTCTTTTGTGATAGTTCTGGTTGAGGTTTACGTGCCTGAGATCCCTTCCTTCACATCTCTCCAGCTCTCCAACGATCTGTATTATTAGCATTTGATAGAAGTGATCCTTACACAAGGACTGCAAACAGCTGCTCCTCGGCCTTGCCTTTCTCCCTGCTGGGCCTCTCCAGGAGGGGAACCCCAGACACTGACCCTAAGCTCTGCTCTGGAGGGCAGAAGAAAAAGTTCCATTCCCTTAGAATAAAAAAGCATGGGTATTTTCTCAAGGTGGACAGTCTAATTGAGATCTCATTGGCTCATCCTGCCTTCAAATAGAAGTAAAAGTTACTGAAGAATTGAGTTGGCATGACTCACAATGAAATTCACACACACACACACACACACACACACACACACACACACACACACACTAAAACCTTTAGATGAGATCTCTACTTTAGGATCCCCCAGCCATGTGGAGAGGGTGTTAGGTGTTTGTAGATTTTTTTTTTCTTCTGTGTGAATGAATTACAGCCTTTCTTCCTGCTTCCCAGAGCCACGCTCAGCCTCCTGGCATTCCTGATTCACCAATCACTGTCACTACCACCTAGACCTGACAGGGCCGCCAACGGATAAGAAACCACACACCCTATCACATTTTTTTAAGCTCTCGTTATATTAAAAACTAAAGACCCATGCCCAAACAGAGTAACAAGCATCAGACTTCGTTTTTAAAAATTTACATTCAAAAACTGCTTCAGGAGCTCAGCGGTCAAGAGCACAGCCTGCTCTTCCAGAAGATTCAGGTTCAATTCCCGGCATCCACATGGCGGCTAACAACTGTCTCTAACTCCAAGATCTGACACCCTCATACAGACATACAGGTAAGCAAAATACCAATGCAAATGAAATAAAAGTAAATAATTAAAAGAAAAAAAAGAATGCTTCAGGACTTTAATAGAACCCCATATGTAGAACTCGTTTAAGACAAACCTCGAAGTCACTACCCAAAGCCTAGTATGACTGAGTCTTGGGTGGGTGGTTTCATTCGACACCCCTCCAACCTTCAGCTGCCCATCATATCATACCTTCCCCTAGCTTCTATATTATCTTCTAGCACCCAAGCCTTCTTCTTTCTGGAATCACGAGCCCTCTGTGCTTCTGACTGATCTCTCAATCACACAACAGAACATTTGCTTTCCTCAGCGGCTCTCAACACCCTGTGCTTCTGCAATGCAGTCATCCCATAATACCCAAGAGCTCCCGTCGTCTTCTTCATTCGCATCATGTTGTATACACGGCAACCTCTCACAAACCCCGCTTTATGCACCGTAACATGCTAGTGTGGCTCCCCACACACGCACACTTCATGCAGAGCCCTGACTCAGCTCTGTCATCTTCAAAACCCCACCTCTCCCCAGGACACACTGGTGTGAATGGGCTCTGTGTGCTGACTTGGCAGATGCGGGCAGTTTCAATGAAGTCAGCGAGGAAGAGGATGGCAGGTTCTTCCTCATCCTGCAATGCCAGCTTTCGGGGGAAATGACACCGTTGCTGACATGTCTTCCCAGGGGGCGATATAAGCTCCACCTACCTCTTCTCCTACAGTTCCACTGACAAACCACGATACAATTCCACCACAGTTCTTTCTGGGGGAACCAATGAGGTCATATTGAGCTTCATTACAGAGCGTGAGTGAAGGGTTACTTACCGGAGTGTGGACACGCCCACCAATAGGCCACATCAGCAAGTCTTTACCAGCAGAATTGATGGCTTTCCCAATAACTCTATAGATAGAACTCACTCCTCTAATCTTTCTCAGTGTAGTTAGGGCAGAGCTGCATACACCTGGTGGTAGGGAGCAGCTGGATACTCAGGTGAGGGTCTCATGCTCCTCCTTACCCTCTATGAGGGGATGTGAACAGTTGAAAACCAGGAGGGATGATCTTTTACAAGAGGGAACAGCTGAACTTCTCAAGACAATTTGGCTTGAAGGACAGTTCAGTATAACAGACACTCAGTGTGGTGGCCACGTGATGCCATTCCCCAACACCGTTGAAGTTACAACATTTGCATATGATGAGTGCTGCTTCCGCCAGTGTCAATAAGAGAGAGAAAGACAGAGACAGGGACAGAGAGACACAGAGAGAAGAGGTCAGTTCCTAAGCTGACAGAGGAGAGAGCTAGGCTGAGCTTAGAGAACAAGGGCATACACACACCAATGTGCAGCCAACATGGACTTTAGCAGTATTCCCATCTCCTTTGAGATGAAAGAAGTATAGTGATACATCGTTATGAAAATAGCTCTTGCCGGGCGGTGGTGGCGCACGCCTTTAATCCCAGCACTTGGGAGGCAGAGGCAAGCGAATCTCTGTGAGTTCGAGGCCAGCCTGGACTACCAAGTGAGTTCCAGGAAAGGCACAAAGCTACACAGAGAAACCCTGTCTCGAAAAACCAAAAAAAAAAAAAAAAAAAAAAAAGAAAATAGCTCTTGACGGGGCTGGGAGACGGCTCAGAGGTTAAGAGCACTGGTTGCTCTTCCAGAGGTCCTGAGTTCATACCCAGCAACCACATGGTGGCTCACAATCATCTATAATGAGATTCAGTGTTTTCTTCTGGTCGGCAGGCATATATGTAGGCAGAACACTTTGTATATAATAAATAAATAAGTCTTTAAATTAAAAAAAAAATGTGGTCTGTTGAAAGCTCTTGATTCCAAAAAGACTGAAATTTTCCAGACCTTGTTGGAAAGCCAAGTTAATAATAAGCCTTGGGGTCACTTAATACTGTGTACTTAACCAGCTGTCCTGCTCTGTACTCAGCATATTTAAATTTAACCTGCCCTGATGGCTATTCTTGGTTGTCAGCTTGATTACATATGGAATTAACTAATGCCCAAGAATCTGTATACACTGTGGAGATTTTCTTGACTGGATCATCTAAGGTCAGAAGATTCATCCTTAAATGTAGACCATTCGAAGTCAGAAGACCCACCCCAAAGCTGGCCCACACCTTCTAGTGCTCGCCTCTATAAAGGAAACGGAAGAAGGAAGTTTTTGCTCTTTGTATGCTTGCTCTCGCTCTCTCTGGCAAGTTCATTCCTTCACTGGCATTAGAGCCTACTTCTTTGGGATTCTGACACATTGAAGACCAGCTGAGACATCCAGACTCATGGACTGAAAAACTTGGATTCTTGGACTTTCTGTTGGGAGACAACCATTGTTGGATGAGCCAGATCACAGTCTGTAATCCACTCTAATAAATTCTATGTGTGTGTATATACATACATATACACATACACAGGATAAGAGGGATTTATTCTCTCAGTTCTGTTCCTCTAGAGAGGCTTGACTGCTATACTACCTTTACGAGAACAATGTCACCTATCTTACTATGCCTTGGATTTCTCATGCAATCAGTTTTTACAACTGTCTTAGGGTTTTTATTACTGTGAAGAGACACCATGACCACAGATAATCTTATAAAGGAAAACATTTAATTTGGGTGGCTCGCTTACAGTTCAGAGGTTTAGTCCATCATCATCATGGCAGGAAGCAAGGCAGCATGCAGGCAGACATGGTGCTGGAGGAATAGCTGAGAGTCCTACATCTTGCAGGCCACAGGAAGTCGACTGCAACACTGGGCAGTATCCTGAGCATAGAAAACCACAAAGCCCCTCCCCACAGTGACACACCTTCTCCAACAAGGATACACTTCCCAATAGTGCCCCTCCCTTTGAGGACCTTTTTCTTTCAATCCACCACAGCAACCTGAGCTAATACATAACTTCTGTTTTGGTTTGGTTTTGGTTTTCGAGACAGGGTTTCTCTGTGTAGCTTTGCGCCTTTCCCGGAACTCACTCTGTAGCCCAGGCTGGCCTCAAACTCACAGAGATCCGCCTAGCTCTGCCTCCAGAGTGCTGGGATTAAAGGCGTGCGCCACCACCGCCCAGATACAGAAAATAATTTTTAAAAGCAATCTTTATTCCACCCCTGTCAGGAATATCCCAGGACTCGGCAAAGAGCAGACTAGATGTTGTCCTAAAGAAAGTACAATCCACAGCCTCAGAGAGGCCAGGTAACAAGGAGGGCCCAAAGAGAGATGCATGGATTTCCCAGGGAAGGGGAAACAGAAGAGATCTCCTGGGTAAACTGGGGGTGGTGGGGTGGTGGTGGAGGTATGGGAACATGAGGGATCGGGTTGAGTGGGTAGGGGACAGGATGAAAGAGGAGAATAATGAAAGAAATATCTTGATGGGGGGTTGAGGGATAAGGAGAAACCTGGTACCAGGGAAACTCCCAGGAATCCACAACTCCCCAGCTAAGACTCCTAGTAATAAAGGAGAGGGTGCCTGAACTGGCATTCTCCTGTAATCAGATTGGTGACTACCCTAACTGTCATCAGAGAGCCTTCATCCAGTAACTGATGGAAGCAGGTGCAGAGATCCACAGCCAAGCACTGGGCTGAGCTCCAGGAGTGCTGTTGAAGACAGAGAAGGATTGTACGAGCTGGGGGTGGGGGTGGAGGTGGGAGGGAAGGCAGGTGTCAAGGTCATGACAGGGGAACCCACAGAGACAGCTGACCTGAGCTCATGGGAGCTCAGACTCTGGATCACCAACTAGGACCCTCTGCATGTGGGTGACAGTTGTGTAGCTTGGTCTCTTTGTGGGACCCCTAGCAGTGGGCCCAGGATATGTCCTTGGCACACGAGCTGGCTTTTTGGGAACCCATTCCCCATGCTGGGTTGCCTTGCCCAGCCTTGATGCAGGGAAGGAGCTTGGTCCTGCCTCAACTTGATGTGCCATGCTCTGTTGACTCCCATGGGAGACCCGCCCCTTTCTGAATGAAGGCAGAGGAGGATGGAAGGGAGGGTGGGGGTGGGGAGGAGGGAGGAAGGGAGGTGGGAGAAGGGAACCTGAGGAAAGGAGGGAGGGGAAACTGTGGTCAGTATGTAAATATGTAAAATAAATGAAAAAAAATTTAAAAAGCCACATCCAAAAAAGATAAAGGCGGTTTTGAAGTGGATCCACAGGGCCCACCTGGCTCCACAACCACAATTCCCCACTTCTCCACAGACTGCCCTGCATTAACGGAGCCGTTTATTGCCCACAGGCCGCTCGAGCCTCAAACCAACCAATGCAATGCCTACAGCCTGGCCCACCCACTCTGTCATGCTTTCACATTCTGGGTCCCCCATCCACTTGCCTAAATCACCCCACAGGGCCAGGGACCTGATAGCTAAGAACAGAACTGTCACCCCAGATCCTCATGAAGTTATCTCCATCAGCCAGTGGTAGGCCTGCATCCCCCACCCACCCAGTGCAGACTGCTCCTCCCTCTCCTGTGGTTCCTGCCCCACAAGTGCCTTATCCCTTCGTGGTGTGCCATGCCAACCCCTCTTGAGAACTGTGATGACAAGATGTCTTTTCAGTAGCAGGCAGCTTTAATTGAATAGCCTTGCCACACCAACAACAAAAAAACAAAAACCACCTACTGAATGTTCAAACTCTCAGGGCTGACCCCTGATAATAGGCTGATGTTCTTTTTCATGGAGACTTGGAATTGAGTCCCAGCAAGATCCAAGGGAGTTACACAGCTAATGAGTAAACTGAGGAGCTGAGTCCTACAGGTTCCTGGAAGGTGACAGAGAGTAAGTAGATCCAGGGTGAGTCTAGGAGTGAGCCCAGTATCCCTCTATCCTGCCCCAGCTCCCCCAGCAACCTGCCTGGCTGTTTCTTGCTACCCTGGTCCCCTGGGACCACATTTCCGGTCATGTCTGAAGCCACACGACACCCTGTGAATTCACTTCTGTGTCCTCAATCCCCTAGTTAGGTAGACCACCTCCCCCTCATGTAGAACACTTATGGAAACACTTGCTGTGGTCTGAATGTGTACCCCAAGAGTTCACAGGTTGGAAATTCAGTCTCCAACCTCTTAAATGACCTTTGGAGGAGGGGCTCTGTCAAGTCTGTTAGGATTGGAGAAGATCGTGAGGATGGGAGCTGAGATGAGATGTCACATTTGTACTGCCTACCCATGGGGTACCCTCTGCCACAGTATGAGGCAGCACAAGGCCTTCCCAGGTATCACACCATGCTCTTGGATTACCTAGCCTCTAGAACTTGGAGCCAGATAAGCTTACATGCTTCACAAACCACCCAGTCGTGGGTGTTCTGTTACAGGACAGGGAACATGGGAGTCTAAGACGGCATGCCAATCTCCTTTGGGCCGAGAAAAAGAATAACTTTTCTACTCCCTGATGAGACAGCTGAGCACTCATCAGAGTGCAAGCCAGTGTGGGGGAGAAATGGAGCACCCTGGGTAGAGGAAGGGAAGTGGGGGGACAGTGGGGGGCAGGCGACACCCAGGCCTGAAATGTCCCGGAGTATCTCCAGCAGCAGTCCTCAAAGCAGGGGTACATGTGGGGAGCTCCCTAGAAATGCAGGTTTTTCAAGTCTCACCAGGCTTCCGAGTCAGAAGCTGGGGTCAGACCTGGCACCCTTTTCTGCACAAGCCCCAGATGGTCCTGAGGGTCACCAGACACTCTGGGGAGCTTGATTTCAGATGCTCCATTCCAACCTCGAATCACTGAAACGCGAAGGATGGGGTATGAAGCTGGGCTCTTCCATGCTTGACAGTGTTCCACTGTCCTAATTTGCAGTGATACACATCATGACCGGTGGGAACCCACAGAGGCTTCCTAGTGAGAACTTACTCAGGGTCAGAGAATCTGGGCTTGCTTTACCCAGCAGGGCTGCATAAGGAGATGATTTGGTCAGGGGCATGGTTACCAGGTGTTTGGAAGGGTCTATACTGGCTGTATAATGTGCTTTGATCTTGCAAGGGGGAGGTCTTGCCTCTCCCCTTGGCATATTTTAAAAACCCCGTTTGAATAAACTTCGAGGCTATTGCATATTGACCCAGGCCCCCCTGAAGCTACCCTGTGTTTCTGTCTTTCTTCTCATTGACTAGGTCTCTCTTTCTATCTGTCATTTCTTAATTCCTCTTTCCTCTACCTAAGAACCCTTCAAAAGGTGGAAAAGGTTGGAGCTGGTCTCCCACGGGCTCCCACAATGACCCAAGGCAACTTGGGTAGGAACATGTTTATTTCAGCTTATAGCATATAGTCCATCATGGAGGGAAGGAAGTCAGGACAGGAACTTAAGGTGGGAACTGAAGCAGAGATCATGGAGTAACACTATTCACTGTCTTGCTTATCATGGCTTGCTTTCTGACCATCCGGGGCCCAATATGTTGTGGGATATTTTACTACACTGTGAACTCTGAGACTGATTAACAAAATCAATCTTGGGTCAGGAGGCAGAGCCAGAAACTAGTTGACAGGAATCAGTCATAGAGATTACAAGGGAGCCAGGAAGATGGATAGAGAGATGCATAAGAAATAGTAGGGAGGGACTTAGAATTGGGCAGTCCTTTTGGTTTGAGACAGCTGGAGAGGGGCTCTCTTACTGGGTCTCTGACCAAAGAGGAAGGTCAGTCGGTTGCTTCTCAGCCTTTCTGAGCTAGCAGGTTTTCACCCCAACATCTGACTCCTGAGTCTTGGTTGATAAATAGACCAATAGAGACTTAGTTAAAAACTACATTTGCAGCAGTGGCAAAACTGGTGTCAGTGACTGTACCGATGCCTGAGCAGCGGGGTCCCACCTGTGGGACCAAAGACAGTAGCAGTTAAAACAGCAGTAGATTCAGATGCAGCCACTAAGCCTACAGGAAAACAATAGCAATACCTGTAGAAACGGCAGAATCCGAGCCGGGGCCTCAGAAGCACTTGGTCTGACCCTTATATTTTGTTCTTGTGTCTCTAGATGCATAGAACATAGATTGTCAGGAAGAGCTTTGGTGCCACCAGGGCAAACACTGATTTTGTCACTGAAGAAGCCAAGACCGCAATTTTTCACCCATGTTAAAGTCCGGGGCTCAAGCCATCACTCTTCTCCTCTGTGTATTTGAGTTTGAGTCTTTGACAAGATTGGGGAAAGAAACATACTTTCCAGAGGTGGCTCCGTGGAGCCTGTCTATGTTGGTCTGGGTGAAAGCCTGTCCCGGAGCTTTGTCCCAGTCCGGGCAGACTTGGGTTGCTAATCCGTCTTTGAACCCTTCAGTGAACACCTTGACTTCGGAGGAGCCTGCCTTTGATCAAGTGCAGTAAGCCGGTGGTGGTGACAGCTCTCGCACAGCAGGAACTAAGTGTCTGGCTCTGCTACAAACACTCGGTTCACATAGCCGCTCATTTAGTCCTCTCGTGGCCCAGCAGCCCATTCTACAGATAAAGAAATGGATCCCTGCCGACATTAATAACTTGTCCAAGGTAAGGTGATAAACGGGTCTTCCCAAGGCAGACATGTTGAGATCCTAATGCCTCGTGCTTCTAAACTGTGTCTTTATTTGGAACTAGGGTCTATAAAAAGGGAAGTCAAAGCAAGATCTTTAGGGTGGGGTGACTGGGGTCTGCATACAAAGGAGAAACGTCAGCACAGAGAAAAACACAGAGAGAGGGGAGACGACTTAAAGGCACTCTGAGAGGACAACTATGACTGGGGTGACGTATCTGGAAGCCACGGTATGCCAAGGATGGCCGGCAACACCAGGATATGGAAAAGGTAAGGAAGGACCCTCCTGCAGCCACCAGAAGGAGGGTGGCTGAACCCACAGTCTGAACTCAGATGGAAGATCTCAAACAGTGATACAATTATATTTGGTTGTGCTAAACCATCCAGCAGGCAGTTCGTTGCTAGGCCAAACCACACTTGTGCCTTCTGGCAGTGCAGAGCCTGGGATGGCTGTAAATAAGGCAGCTGGGAGCACAACACAGACGTGATGTACACTCAATGTGGTGGTGGTGGTGGTGGTGGTGGTGGTGGTGGTGGTGGTGGTGATAGTGATGGTGGTGATGGTGGTGATGGTGGTGGAGGTAGTGGTGATGGTCATGGTGATGGTGATGGTGGTGGTGGTGATAGTGATGGTGGTGATGGTGATGGTGGTAGTGGTGATGGTGATGATGGTGGTAGTAATGGTGGTGATGGTGGTGGTAATGGTGGTGATGGTGATGGTGGTGATGGTGGTGATGGATGGTGGTGATGGTGGTGGTGGTGGTGGTGATAGTGGTGGAGGTGGTGGTGGTGGTGGTGATGGTGATGGTGGTGGTGGTGGTGGTGATGGTGGTGATGGTGGTGGTGGTGGTGGTGGTAATGGTGGTGGTAATGGTGGTGGTAATGGTGGTGGTGGTGGTGGTTAGCCAAGTTCGCCACAGATACAGAATAGATGGTAGATAACATTTCATTCATTGCTCATCTCCATTCTCAAATCAAGATAGACAGAGGCAAACTGATGAACCTCTCCAACAAGACTGGAACCATCTACAACTCTCCAACTTGTCTCAACAGAACAGTTTTGTGAAGAATGGCATGTACCCCAGGGACGGGTTGGGCTTGTTTACCACTTTTTGAAGTGATTTTTCTCTCTGCAAGGGTTTGGCGCAGGAGTTGCACCAGGAGTCTTCTACTCCTGCCAGGTGGAATGAGGCCAGAGCAAACCGTGTGCCCAGAGGGTAGATGAGGGGCGGCCACACACTTGCTTAGGCCGAGACTGGGCAGCACCAAGGTGGGGCAATCTTCAGATTGAAGTGTTGGGGGCTGTATGAAAGTGAGCTCCCTCACCCTGATGTCAGAATAGCATCTACATGGCAGGCATCCCAGGCACCCTGAAAACCATAGGTTCCCCTGAACAAAAGTAGTTACCAACAGCCCCAGTGGTACAGGTCACCAATTCAACCCAGCTTGCCTAATGTTTATAGATCTTTTGAATATTAATTTTTATTATATTTATCTGTGTGTGTGTGTGTGTGTGTGTGTGTGTGTGTGTGTGTGTGTGCCAGAAGAGGGTGTCAGACCCCCTAAAGCTAGGGTTGCAAGCAATTGTGAACTGCCCAACATGGGTTCTGGAAACTGAACCCGGGTCCTCTGAAAGAGTAGCAAGTGCTCTTAACTGCTCTGCCATCCCTCCAGCCTCTTGATTTTTTTAATGTGTATATGTGTGCCTGTGTGAGTATATGCCATGTGTGTGCAGGTACCACCAAGAGTGAGAAGGAGGTGTTGGGGCCACCAGAGCTCAGATTATAGGAAATTGTAAGCTGCCTGACATGAGGACTGGAAAGCAAATTGGGGTGATCTGGAAGAGTAAGTGTTATTAACTACTGAGCCATCCCATTGCTCCAGCCCCCCCAAACAGCCATTAAGCACCATCTTGGCTTATGGAGTCAAGGTGTAAGGGTGAATGTGATGCTGTAGATGGTGCCTTAGTGCTATACAGTGTCTTAGATAGTTCTGTAGATAGAGACACCATGACCACTGCAACTCTTATAAGGAAACATTTAATTGAGGGGGGGGGCTCACTTACAGCTTCAAGGTTCAGTCCATCATCATCATGGCAGGGAGCATGGTGGTGTGCAGGTAGACATGGTGCTGGAGGAATAACTGAGAGTCCTACATCTTGCAGGCAGCAGGAAGTCAACTGTAACACTGGGTGGTATCCTGAGCATAGGAAACCTCAAAGCCCACCCCCCCACACACACAGTGACACACTTCCTCCAACAAGGCCACACCTCCTAATAGTGCCCCTATGAGATTATGGAGGCCAATTACATCCAAACTACCACAGACAGTGACTGGGTGTGTGGCTTACCCTCTGTACCTTAGTGTGCCCTTCTGCAGTGTGGAGACAATCATTTTCTCTCTAACAGTTGTTTTAGGACAGAACTGACACCTGAAAAGGCTGAGCACAAAGGAAGACTCCCAGTGGTGTCAGCAACTTCTACAGAGCTAACATAGACTAATGAACACAGAGGACTCAGTGTCCGAGCCTGAACAACAAGGACCTGGAAACATAAGCCAGTTGATGCCAGGTGAGTTCTAGCAAGAGGCAGGCCCTGCCTCAGCTCTTGGGTCTTGGCTCTTACTTGTGTGCACAAGCAGTGTTCTAAGAAGTAGGGTCCAAGTTGGGGAGCCTGAAGCTGCTGGCTCAGGGTCGTGTCAACCTTGCCAGCTCCTGACCTTGTTCCTGCCTTGCTCCACTCCCAGCTCAGGCCTGGACCTGCTCTACTTGCCCTCTCTTATAGGTTGGCATGGGCATCCAAGACCTGGCACCTTGGTGAAGCAAAAGCAGATGTTAGGACACAGAGAGAGTACTTAGGAGGTAGTGACGCTTGTGGAGGGTGAAGGGGTAAGAGATGCCGAGTGATTGAGAGGGGAATGGGGTTCATTTCCTCCTCCAGAGATACCCAGGAACCCAGCCTGGACCTGGGAGCCAGTTCCTTAAGGAGATAGGCCACTCTCACAGATACCTGGTCTGTGGACAGAGCTCAAGATTTTCCCCTCGTGTTCCTGTGCCCTGGGCACTGCACTTCCACAGAAGGAGGCATAGGGAACTAATGCTTACAGCACTTGCTCACTTGCTTTATGCTACATGCACTAGATCCCAATGGCCCAGGCCTCCAGGCAATGAGTAATAGTCACTCATCTTGTCAAGGTGACAAGGAGCCTGAGTCAGCAAGGCCAAGAGACGTTGTTCCATAAGAAAGAAAAAAAAAAAAAGAACTGCACCCCAGAGCATCTTGGAACCCACAGCACACTCCCTCTCCTATATCTACACCCCTCTCAGGCTAACAACACCTTTTGAAGTGTCCTGCTCATCTCCTGCTGTCCACAGCTGGTCCCTGCTTCCTTACTCCCCTCAACTTCCAAAGCTGTGGGTGCATCTGAGGAATCCTTCTCCTCATTCTGCCCATTTCTGTGGTTAGTGGAGATTCACAGCGGTGAAGTAACAGCTGGTTGCTCAGGATGCGTGGATAAAGCTGAGATGCCAGAGCATCGGGGAGCTTCATCGTTCTGGTTGAGGGTGGCACTCAGGAGACTCCAGTTCCCCAGCCACCACACACACCAGCACGACTGAGTCTCTTTGTCTTATACATAGTCAGGAGTCAGCACAGCTTGTTCTGAGATGACAAGTATTATTATCTCCTCAGGACCCTCTTGGCCACAAGAGGCCGCTCATTGCCCCCAACTCTTCACCAGGTAGTGTGATCAGAATCTGATAAAAAAAAAATTGGGGTTCAGTGGAACGGAGCCCATAGTGGTCTCTCCTCAGCAGTCAAATCAAGATGCTGCTCTTAGGACAAAGGACATATGGTGGCCACTCTTAGCATCAGCCTGCTGGCCTTGGCTGTACTAACCACTGAAACACAGGCATTCTGCAGATAACCAGCATCCCTCATCTCAGCTTCCAACTACATTCAGGTTGGTCTCACATGATCTCACCACCAGGGCAAGCCCTTCCTGCCTTCTTGGGCCAAAGTCCCTCTAGGTGAACCATTCTCAGGAGCATGCAGTCCCAAACCACATCACTCAGGAGTACTGGCTTTTGTCTCTGAAATGCAAAAGCAACTGAAGTAAGCAAGGAAGTCAGAGCCCAAGATCCCTCCAGAAAGGCAAAGGGTGTCTCTGAACTCCTCCTTTTGAGACTCCTAGTGCCCTGAAAATTTGACAAAAAGTAAACACTCATTGGCTTTCCGGGAGAGAACAGTTAGTTGGCAGGCCACAGGGTTCATTAACCCAGGGCTTCCAGGGGAGAAAACCAGAGCAGGGCTAATGCCCTAGGCTGGGACAGCACCACCACAGAGTAATCAATATTCATGAGCAGGAAGAGAGAATATGCAAATAGACATGAGGTGAAACCTTACCTTCTAGAGGGGAGTATCCAAATATCCTGAATTAAACACAGGTCATCCTTAAACAAGGACCTTGCCTCACGGACACCTCCCTCCTACAGTGGGCAGGGAGTCACTGCTTCCATCTTAAAGCCACATATATGAAGACAGCCTCTGGCAAGCCCATACCTGCCCCGTCTCCATCCATGTCTTCATTAATGCACACCAGAATCCTTCCAGGATTCAGCATCTGGAAGAACTCTCCAAAAGTGATAGGGAAGAGCAGGATGATGGTATCTATAGTGCATCCACCCCTTAGCCTTCCTGGTGTCCACCCGAGAAGAATATGGTTCTTCCTGCCCTCTCTGCGGGCCCCGTCTCTGGGATGGAATGAAGGAGGCTCTTTAGCTGTGGAACCAGAATTATTCCTCCTCACTTGCTAACCAAAGCACAATTACTTATTACCTGGGCATCTTTCAGACCACTGATGCCTGGGTCCTTCCAACCTCCCAGTTCTAAAGCTGAAATCAAGATTTAGATATTTTTATATTCATTTATTTTATTATATGTGTGTGTGAATGTTTTGCCTCCTTGTGCATCATTTGTGTACCTGCAGCCAACAGAGGTCAAAAGAGGGCATTGGACCCCCCTGGATCTGCAGTTACAGATGGTTGTGAGAGGTCATGTGGATTCTGGGAACTCAACCTGAGTCTTCCACAAGAACTCCAAGTGCTCTTAACTGCTGAGCTATCTCTCTAGCCCCTGACATAAACATTTTAAAAGAAGTTCGGTGTTTAGCTCTACACACTGAGCAGGACATGGCTTTAATGAAAATTGAGCATTCTTTTTAAAGATTTGTTTTTATTATTGTTGTTATTATTATTATTATTATTAGTGTGTGTGTGTGTGTGTGTGTGTGTGTGTGTGTGTGTGTGTGTGTGTGTGTACATATATGTGGATACTTATGGAGGGCAGAAGGTGTCAGATCCCTTGGAGCTGGAGTTACAGGGACTTGTGAGCTGCCTGATAAAGGGCAGTGAGAACGGAACTCAAGTCCTCTGGAAGTGTAGCAAAAGCCGTTAACTGCTAGGCCGTCTGTCCAGCCCAAAACAAGTCATTCTTTATCCCAAATCTGAAAAGCAGCTGGGTTAGCTTCCTCATTGACGACACACATGACCTAAGCAACTGAAGGACGGAACGATTCACTACAGCCCACGGCTTTAGAGGCTTCAGTCCATAGTCTGTGGTTCCGTTGATTCTGAGACTGCAGTGAAGCAGAGCACTGTGGAGGAGAGGGGAGCAAGTGGCAGATCCCCCAAGGCAGAGAGGGAGCAGAGAGAGAAAGGGAGTTGCTTCCTCCAACCAGGTCCCTCCTTCTAGCATTTCCGTTGCCTCCCCAAAGTGCCACCGAATTGTGAATCTATCAGTGGGCTTATCCATTCATAAATTCAGAGCCCTCCTGGCCCAATAACTTCTCAAAATCTCATCAGTTCATAATCAATCCTCTAATATACAGGCATTTCATATTCAAACTGTAACAAGTCCTAAATCTTAAACCTTTTGAGTACTGACATGATATCACAAATTTCCATACCTTGAGATTTTGTTTCAAGGATAAAATTATTAGAAATATTCCATAAAATATTACTTAAGGCTGCTGCAAGCCGCAAAAATATATGAAGTAGGATTTCAGCTGATTATGACAAGCTAATACCTGGAAGAAGCCAAAGGCCTTCCAGAGGTCAAGCTGAGACTCAAGGAGTCTTGGTGATATTGGCTTTTGATTATTAGCCGTTTCCTGCTATGAGTTTCTCCTGTGCTATTGTAGCTTTTCCATTATGCTTTGGGCACAATTTCCCCTCTGCTAATGGAGTATTTAGATAACCTTCTGAGCAGTAACACAGCCGGGATCCCTAATTTCATGCCTTTCTGTAATTATTGTCATTAGCAGCATCTGGCCAGGACCATCTCTGGATGGACGAAAGTATCTTATCAGAGATACCTCTGTACTCTCTAAGAACAGACTTAAGCATCCAGACTACCTGTTTGAGAAGGCATGGCAGTTGTGCTTATTAAGCTTAACCTTCTCCTTTCCAAAGCCTTATCTCTAGTTTTTGATCCACCCTTAACAATTAACTCAAAACTAAAGGGTTCCAACCTACAGGTACATCTATCTAGCTGTGATGGAAGTTGCCTAGCCAAATTGCCTAGCAACTAAATACACTTGCCAGAAATGGTGGGAGCAGAGATAGCGTGGAAAGATAAAGGTCAAAGGGATAAAAGAGCAGTTTTATTTTCAGAGAAGGACGAGACAGAGAAGAGAATGGAAGAACTAGATGGGTAAGAAATGGAGAGGAATGAAATGAGATGGGGAAGAACTAGATTGAAAGGCTAGAAGAGAGTACTAGAGGGGGGAGAACAAGATGAGGAAGAACAAGATGAGAAAGGAGATGGAAAAGGAGCTGAGATGGGAAAGAACTAGATGGATGAGAACCTAGATGGGGCAGAACTAAGATGAGAGAATTAACTTAGAGGGGACCGCAGGTAAGTGTAAAGAGAAATCAGGCAAAAAAGGAGCTAGGCATGAGAGCAGGATTGAAGATGTGTAGGCAGAATTTATCTCAGAGGAATAAGTAGATGAACAAAAGAGCTCGATGTACTTAGATTCTTCTCCCAAAAGAAATTTTCACCGTTCATAGCTTTTCTCCTGGGCCCCTGGGAAGAAGATTAATAAGGCTGATCCTTAATAATATTTGAGATAAGGCTATATATTTCATAAAGCATATATGAAATGTGAATGGATTCCCTGATTAGATTTAAGTCTTAGCACTGAGATATCCCATTATGCTTATACAAGTATTCCAAAATTCTTTAAAATAAAGAAAAACCTGAAACATTTCTGGTCCCGAGCATGCTGGGAAGGGACACTGAACCTCTGAAACAATAATGCATGTGTTCTGTCTGTTAAGGTAGGTGGTATGAGATGTCTAAGTCCCCTACACAAACTTTAAAGGCTGGGTCTCCTTTGAATGCAGACACTGTGGTGCAGAATTCCTCTCGATGTGAACTCACCAGATAGAAAACGTTAGCCCCAAAAGACCAAAGGTGGAGATGAGCAGCACCTGCCCACCATAATCTTGCTAAATGCTGCCATGTCCACAAGTTCAAAAGCAATTCGCTTTATATGCATCCAGACATATAAGCTAAGGCAGTTTCCATTCACCATCTTTGGAGAGAAGCCAACATCACCTCACATGGCCCAGTCTTTTGAGGCAAAAGCCAAATCTGCAATAGGATGGTTAGAATCCAGCACTAAACCAGTATTCTCCAATGAGAAAAGTGACCAGGACTGGATAGAGAATACAGACCACCATCCCTACAGGGTTGCCGTGTCCTGAAAGCAAAAGCAGATGGCACTCCCTAAAATGGTTCAGCCCAACCCACTCATCTCCAAGGCCTTTAGTCTAAGCAGTGAGAGCCCAGTTCCAACTCAGACCATGGCCTGAGTAGGTCACCATTTCACCAACGAACACCCACTTGGGTGTTCAGTCAGTTGGTGACTGACATATAAGTAAGAGACTTCCTGTGGGTGTGGCCTTCTTACTAAGAGGCTTGATGACCCCTTTATGGAGCCCTCTTCCCTGGTACACCTGTCATCCTGAGGTACAGATCAATGCCAGTACCACCTGTGGCATCATATACAGATGTTGACATGATTTTAATGTCACCGTGCAGTTTGGATATATTTTGTTCCTTGAAAAAAAAAAGTTCATGTGCCAGGGAGCTGATCCCCAGATGGTGGTACTATTTGGGGAGGTTCTGAGCACCTTAGGAGGTGGAGTCTGGCTGGCAGATATTGGTCACTAGGGGCAGGTGCTTGGGAGTGTCTTATCCCTGACCCCTTCTTGTCATTTCCATTTTCTCTCTTTCTCTGAGAGAGAGAGAGAGAGAGAGAGAGAGAGAGAGAGAGAGAGAGAGAGGGAGATGGATATGGAGATGGATGGATGATAGATAGATAGATGATAGATAGATAGATAGATAGATAGATAGATAGATAGATAGATAGATAGATAGATAGATGATAGATAGATAGATACACAGATGTAGGTATATATGTAGATAGATACAGATATCTCCTTCCTTCCCTCCCTTTCCCTCTTCTTCCCTTTTTCCTTTTGTGCCCTATGATGTGCGGCACCTCAGTCACATCCCACCACCTTAGCATTCTGTCTCAGCCTTGACCAAGAATGAGGACAGCCTCACACAACAGACTGAAACCTCATGAGCAAAAATAAACTCTCCCTCCTTCTTTGTTGGTCAGATATTTGATCATAGCCACGAGAAAAATAAAAAGTTGAGTGTAGCTTGATCCTGTCATTCCTGCCAAAGATATAAACCTGAAGACAATCCCTAGAGCTCCTTGGAAGAGCCACTGAGATCACCCCCAAGCCTCATTCTCCCTTCATACCTTGCTTGCTTCTTGAGATCAGGCTATATTCTGCCCTAAGACACTATGTTGTGTAGAAGAGTAGCTTTCAGGCTGTGTCTTGCCTTGCATGGTTTCATGTTATAGGCAGCCTGTTCCGTTGTGAGGGCAAATGCTAAGGAAAAGGAGACTGCATCTTGCCTGTGCAAGCAAATGCATGCTACTATCTGCACAGCACAAACAGACTTGTAAGTTATTATGCAAATAAAAGATGACCACCAAGTGAATTTACCAAGTTAAGCTGGGAAAGTATGGACACACTGCTGTGGAATGATCAGGCAGGATTTTCTGGCCAGAGAGAATGCTGGGAAGAAGGGCAGAGTCAGAGAAGTCACCAGCTGAAACGGAAAGGAAGCAGGACATGAAGGAGAGGTAAAAGCCACGAGCCTGGGGCAGCACATAGATTGATAGAAACAGGTTTAAGATGTAAGAGCTAGTTAGTAATAAGCCTGTGTTATCAGCCGAGGATTTAAAATTTATAATAAGTCCCTGAGTGATTATTTGGGAAGCAGCTGGCAGAACAGAGATGATCATGGTCCCTACAAAAAACTCTGCCTACAACACACAAGTCTTCCAAAACCATTTTTAGAAAAACCCCAGCCCATGAACTTTTGAAAGCACCTGACCGACAAGTGACACCACTCCCTCCCCTGAGTCACATAAACAGAGGGGCGCCTAACACTGGGACAGCAGCACCCACCAACTCTCACCAAAACCAGTACGTGCAATGGTTACATCTATACCAGCTCTTTGCTCCTTCAGCAAGGTCTGGGAACTCTGCAAGCTCTTTAACCCCTTCTCGACCACTTGGGAACACACACACACACACACACACACACACACACACACACACACACACACGTATAATTTGTGATCTGAGAGTTAATATCATTAAGATGAGAACACAAGAAACTGTGATTGCCTATGCGTGAACACAGTGGATCCCAATTTCTTGAAATCCAACAATATGGAAAGCTTAGGCATGCCTGTCCATGTTTCTGGCATTCCTTGCTGTGACGTCCCTTTTCCTCAACTGCTTTGGTTGTTTAGGGACTTGGTGGAGCCAAGAGCCAGGCATGCATGCCCCAGGTTGGCCCATTTCTCCTTTGATCAGGATCCTAATTCTGTGGAAATAAAGACAGCCCCCATGAGAAGGAACCCACCAAGGCTTTCTCTGACAGATCAACTCATTGTCACCTGAGATCTGGCAGATTAAAGAGGCAGATGACAATGGGGAGCCTCCTCCTGGAGGGCAGGGAAAGCATCTGAGGGACCTAAGCTGCTACCCTGGGGGCGCTGAGTGTGGCAAACTGGATGTGGGCAGTTGGTGTAATTGGTTCAGGGCAGTGCTTACCTTACTTCCATTGGTTGTAAACTGAAAGCTGGGGCAGCCGGCAGTGGCCATCCAGACCCTCTTAGGGGGCAGTTGTTTGAGGCATCTTTTGGTTTCCTTGTTCTTATTGCCCTGCACAAACTTGACACTGCTTCGAGGGGAGCTGACCTATCATTGCAGACAGTGGGTATGTCCTGAATTGGCTGCTGCATACCTGAGTCAGAGTTCTGTTTTATATAAATGTCCTGACCGTGTCTTATTCTGTATACTCAGTTTCTTACATGCAAAGACCAAATGCTAATCCCCAGCAAACCCAAGTTCCTAACTCCAACCCAGGCTGCAAAAAATCATGCCTGATTTCTAAAGTACCGAAACAGTCTTCTAAGTGGCCAGGGGTTGGTTTTGACACGCTTGAAGTCCTCATTAACTAGCCAGCCCCTGGAACAGTGCACCCTCAAAGCCCTGGGGTATTGATTCCTTGGCTACCCAGGCTGCCATTGCTCCAGTATCTCAGATGAGCCAAGGAGCCAGTGTTCCAGCCCTCCTAGAAAGGATAGCAGGTCATTCTCTGCAAAGACCGTCCTCAACTGCTAATTCACTTAAAAAGCCTGAGAAGCTTCCAGCCCATCTGATAGGCCAACATAGATCACAGAAGTGAGGCACAAAGACAGGGCCTTCCCACTTCCTGTCTCACATCATCCAGGCATGCCGTTCCTTCTTATCGAAAGGTTTCCAGCTTGTAGAAATTGATTCCTTTATATCTTTGGGAGATTTTGTGTTGCAGTCATGCTGCTTTAGACCCTCCAAGTCCCAAATAGAATCATTAAAATCCTTCCCCGTTCTTAGCAGTGTGTTGTACACAAGCTCTCTAAGTCTCCCGTGCCTTCTAGTCAACTAGAAAGATGAATCAGTGTAGAAACACGCTCTCGACAGTCTTCGCAAGCTCAGAGCAGTCTCCAAAATGCAGTTACATGTGCAGGACTTGTTCCATGGTGTTTGGATGCAGAAAACTTTACATTTCTTAATTCTGATACATCAAACTAAATCTGGCCCTAGGCATTCCCAGACCCCCAAGCCCCCAACCAGAAATATTCAAGCTGGTGAAGAACTCATTCTCAGTGAGGCTTTGAAGACGGCCTCAAGGTCATCATCAGGCTTATCTTGAAGCTATGGGAAGTCCTCCATAAGCAAGCCCCATAGCTCCAGTTTGTAGGTGGCCTCCAGGGGCACCCCTGTAAACACCTGACTGCTGCCCCCACACATACACTCCATTTGAAAAGGTATTTTTTAAACAAGTTAAAGTCATGTGGGAAAATATGTACTAAGGGTTTATTTTCTGAATGGCACGAGGGTTACAAGCAGAAACAGCTGCTCAGAGAAGTCCAAACAGCATGGATTTGTGTGGGAAGAGACAGCAAGTAGAGGGGCTGATTTTCCCAGGCAGTGGGGAGGCCAACGAAGTTGCCAACTCACACACCAACCAACTGCTACATGTTGTAGAATATTCGTTGAAGATGTGTTACGTTTGTTTATGCTGTGGGATATTTGTTTAATGATGCGAAGATGTGTTGCATTCTTTTATGTTGCATTTGTTTAACTCTGTGAAGCTGTGTTACTGTGCCTGTCTAAAATACCTGATTGGTCTAATAAAGAGCTGAATGGCCAACAGCGAGGCTGGAGAGAGAAATAGGCAGGGCTGGTGGGCAGAGAGGATAAATAGGAGAAGAAAATAGGCTTGAAAAGAAAATAAATAGGCTTGAAAGAAGAGGGAGGAGCAAGAAAAGAAGGAGAGGAGGAAGCCAGGGGCTAACCACCGAGCCACACAGTCAGCCATGGAGTAATACGGGAAGAAAGACATATAGGATAAAGAAAGGTAAAAAGCCCAGAGGCAAAATGTAGAAGAAGAGAAATTGGTCAATTTAAGTTATAAAAGCTGGCTAGAAACAAACCAAGCTAAGGCTGAGCATTCATAAAAATAAGTCTCTGTATATTGATTTGGGAGCTGAGTGGTGGGTCCCCAAAGAGGAAAAAAACAAAACAACTTCAGCTGTCCATAGCATCTGCAATGTCATTGGTTCTGGTGATCCAGCCTAGAAGGGTACACGGTTGGTTTTTCTTCAGCAGGAACATGGGTTCTGCTCTTGTTCTCTTTGTCCTTCTCCATCTGGATCTTTCCAGGTTAATCCAAAGCCCAGTTCAGACCCCCCAGGCAGGTGACAGGGTTAAACACTGAATACAAAAACAGACAAGGTCAGACTATACATAAAAACAGAACTTGGTACACAATGGGCGATAGATAACCAGTCCAGAGACTCCAAGGAACATCTCTAGCAACTCGTCCAGAAGGCCAAAGGGATCTGGTATGGCATGTGTGTGTTCATAAAGCCACCTCTTGTTTGTAGAATATTATTTTAAGGTTTGTTACTTTTGTTTATGTTGCATTTGTTTAACTCTGTGAAGCTGTGTTCCTGTGCCTGTCAAAAACACCTGATGGTCTAATAAAGAGCTGAACGGCCAAGAGTGAGGCAGGAGAAAAGATGGGTGGGGCTGGCAGGAAGAGAGACTATATAGGAGAAATCTGGGGGAGAGGAAGAAGTAGCCAGAGAAGGAGGAAGACTCCAGGGGTCAGCCACCCAGCTACACAGCAAACCACGGAGTAAGAGTAAGATGTACAGGATTAATAGAATGGGGAAAGTCCAGAGATAAAAGGTAGACAGGATAATTTAAGGAAAGCTGGCAAGAAACAAGGCAAACTAAGGCCGGGCATTTATAATTAAGAATAAGCCTCTGTGTGTGATTTATTTGGAGGGGGAGGGGGGTAGAAGGGAGTTCCTGTCTGTCCTGGACAGGTTAAGGTTTCTGTTTGTAATTAAAGAAGTTCCTGTTTGCCCTGTGTTAAGTCCTTGCAAGTTAAGGTTTCTATTTGTAATTAAGAGTAAGTTCCTGTTTCTTAGGTCTTTCCCGGAGGTAAACTGCTTGCGCCCCCACTCACATGATGTATATACCCTTGCCTTTGTTCCTTCCTTTTCCTTCCTATAAAGGAGACACCAAGAGGCCGGCAGGGGCTGCTCTCTCAAATTCTGATTTAGGGCACACCCCCAAAATACAGCTCATTTTCATTGGACAATTTTAGATTTGGTCTTTTCTCCTTTCAATTGTCACATTTAACACGTCACGTGTATGACACTATTCCCTATACAAGGTCACCTTTCCTCATATTCCCACAAGAGCTCATCTCAGAAAAATCACAGCCCTAAACTCCCTTCACACAGAATGTTGATGCTACACCAAGCATTATATGGAAACACAAGGAGAATCCACCCGGCCTCCCACAAGCCTAAAATCCTTCCAAGAAGACCAGCCACACACACCTGAGAACAGACAGGGCTTGTCTCTAAACATGTATTTCACTTGGTCCTTTTGGATATAAAAAGAGACCTCGCAGGAACACGGGCATGAGAGCATCCTGAATCATCCAGACTATACTGATGTCCATGTGGATGAGTCAGTCACAGGTTCTCCAGGCCTGTGCTCTGCAGATGACGTCAGCTGACGGCACACAGGCCAGAGCAAGCACAGACCCATGCCCTTTGGTCATGTTGGAGCAGAGAAGGTTGGTGGTAACATCTTCCGTGAAATCCCTTCTGGGTGTCTTAAAAGTAAAGCGTGTCAGTGGACCCACACAGGGGACAAGAGGACTGGATGCTTTAGAAAACTCATTGTTTTCTAAACAGGATGTACACAGTCCCAGAGGACCCCCCACTGCTTTAACAACATCACCATGCTGCCACTAGTGTGGGCCTGTTGTGGTTTGAAGATTGTTTATGCTCATGTATCCTCTGCAACCCTCCCACATACTGTGAAGCCATCTTGTCTCCCTCCGGGAGTTCGCTTGAGGTCACCCACCCATCAGGGCCAAGCTGGCTTTGCTGACTCAAAGGACAGTGACCCTTCCATGCTACCTGTCTCTGGAGGAGCCTCTTCCTCCAGATCCTGCCATTGGAGGGAAGTACATTTCTAGAGCCAGCCCACCTTGGGCTCTTCCCATGTGTAAATGCCAGGAATCCACCAATGGGAGTCCCCCGTAGATCTCAAGACCTATATAGCCATGTCTTGGATCCCAAGGATCCCACTGGCTGGATCCCATCTGTGAGGTCTAAGGATGTCCAGATATCCAGGAATGAACTCAACCCGGACTGGAGGACGATTTCTGGGCTAGAGAAAAGCCAGCATTCCTCAGGGACTTGTGAAACTGGTTCCCCATCTACCAAACGGAGTCCATTTCCCTAACCTCAGGCAGAAGGAACCTATGGCTCCTTGGATGTATACCTGTGGCTGCATATCAAAGCCCACACCAGCCTCCAGGCTCACAAGTCCCTAGTCACAAGGACTTGTCATACACTTCAAAGCCCCCCACTAGTCTCCTGTGCACCCCACCCTGCAGCTACTGCTCTCTTTATAACTCCCTCCTCTCCCTGCACTTACTCTTTCTTGCTGTGCTTTATTCTCTGTCTCTTGCTATCTCTCTATCTCCACTATTCTCCTTCACTCTACCGCCACTTCCTGAGCTCTGGCCATGTCTAGTCGGCTGGCCATGTTCTGTCTACTTCTGTCTCTCTCTTCTGGACTCTTTCGAGTCCCTCTAGCTCTTCTCTCTCTCGTATCCACAGTAAAAATCTTACCGTATCACGGAGTGGTCATGCTGGCAGTTTCTTCACCCCCACCCCCTCACATACACCACCCGCTCCCACTTAGGCTCTGAAGAAGGAGAAAAGAAACCACGCTAAGCAAGACTGGCAAGACCATTTGTGTCTTCTAGGAGCCATGCAGAATGCCGTCTGTCTGGGCAGGGGAGAGATGGCAGGAAGGGACCGTTAAAAAACTGTCCTCCACCAGCCAGCCCCTGGTGCCCAAAGGATTGAGAGGGCCCGAGAGTTGGGCCTGAGACTCCGAACTGGTGCAAAGCCAGATCCAGTATGTGTGGCATCCTTCCAGATCCAGTATGTGTGGCATCCTTCCACCACAGATTCAGGGTGTGGGGCTCAGCTTCCGGGCTTCCTGATGGGCTGGTCTTCCCATATGGACCTCTGAGCACCCAAACCACACTTCTGCTTTGCTGAAATCCTGCCCGCAGAGGGCTTCAAGCCTCTTATGGGGGTGGGGGAGTTAAAGATGGAAAGCCAGGGTTACTCAAGCCTCACTAGGCTTGCTGTTTGTCACAGCTAATCCTATTGGCCGGCTGATGGGATAAGAAATGACGAGGACTTGGGGACCGTTGTAGAAGAGGGGACAAAAAGATTGCAAGAGCCAGAGTTTGGGGAGGACGGGCACAGAACAGTGTCTTCTAGAGATGACAGGACCTTGGCACTCATGAACTCCCAGCAGTGTGGTGGCCTGCACAAGACCTACAGGAGATCAAGCCAGTCAACATGACAGCGCGGATTGGGTAGCTGTTGCAAGTCTCCATCCCTTGCCGAGGGGTTCCTGACAGGCCATGGCTTCTCAGGATGGGAGAGTCGGTTTCCTTTAAGGATGTGGCCCATGGTAGGTTAACCAAGCTCTAGCGGATGGCCTCATACCAGCAAGTATATGAGCAGCACAAATTGGACTCTGTGGGAGATATATATATATATATATATATATATATATATATATATATATATATATATATAGAGAGAGAGAGAGAGAGAGAGAGAGAGAGAGGAGAGGAGAGACAAAGTTGGGAGGGAGAGGAGGTGTTCAGTGGATCTAAAAGGAAGTAATGGAGGAGCAGGTGCTGAATATGATCAAATATATTGGCTGCGTGTGTGAAATCCTCGGAATAAAATATTATATATGCATATATGATATATGTGGAATACCTGGGCAATTAATGAAGGACACCAGGAAGGGTGTTAGCGATGGCATTTCTAGAGACAGAGATAGATCCCGAGAGTTCTGACCTGTTTGATTGATTAAGCCCTAAGTGGATTCATGACACAATGGTGTTATGGGGAAACGGTGAAACCTAGGGGGTGGAGGCCAGTTGGAGGCAGGTAGGAAAGCCTCTGGGGGATGTCCTTGGAGTCGTATCTCAGCCCGGTCCTTTCTTTGTCTGCCTCATGTCTAGCATGAGGTGAAGCATTCCTCTGCCGCAGGCTCCCACCATCGTGACATCTTAACCAAACACACAGGCTGAGCAACTGCGGCCTGGGCCCTCTGACCATGGCGTCTGGAGCAAATCCTTCCTCGTTTAAACTGTTTCTGTGAGACATCTGGTCATGGCGATAACAAACCCACTGTAGTGAAAGGACCAAGCAGACGCCACGACAGGCTGCCCAGTCTTCTCTCAGAGATCAGGCCTCAATTTCTGTTTCCTGAGACTTGAGCAAGCAGTTCCTGGGAGGGCCGTGAACAAAAGACATAGTCCTTGCAGCAGCTCCCTTTCTGTATGTACTCTGACTGCTCAAGGTTCAGCCAGTTGTTTACTGTCTGGGACCCCTCACCAACTTAGAGCTATGTGCATGGGTCAATGTGAGCGTGCAAGGCCAGCCAGCCTCCATGGCAGCTCAAGGACAGAGCCTGGGCCACGGAGCCAGCCCCCACAGTCAGTATGTGCTAGGCCAGCCAGCCTCCATGGCAGATCAAGGACAAAGCCTGGGACTTGTCCAGGCCTGCCCAAAAATGATAACTGCAACCCCCAACTAACCCTAGCCAATTAAAAGTTACTAACATGATTGCCACGCACGTAAGCCAATCCTGAGTCTGTTCCTATGTAGTCTGTAGACCCCAAGCCCCCTTTACTTTAAAAACCCTGCCCCATTGCTACTCAGGGTCTCTCCTGCTCTGCTGCTGCGT
The DNA here is from genome assembly GCF_049852395.1 of Peromyscus maniculatus bairdii. Lineage (NCBI taxonomy): Eukaryota > Metazoa > Chordata > Mammalia > Rodentia > Cricetidae > Peromyscus > Peromyscus maniculatus. The sequence continues at coordinate 36,296,075 of NC_134872.1, forward strand.
CAGACGGACAGAGATTCCTGAGTTAACTCCGTAGTAAAGACTCTACTTTTGCATCAGATTTGGTCTCTTGGTGGTCTTTGGGTGACTCTGGGTACAACAGTAGAAACATGAACACTGGGTCTTCAGACATCTGAATTGTCTCCCAGGCCTTAGAAGCTGTGAGACACAACAAGCCCCATCAAAGACAGGAGCAAGTGAGATCAAGATCCTGATGGGGAAAACCACACACACAGCTGACCCAAGCTGGTGGGAGCTCATGGACACTGGCCTGTCAGCTAGGGAACATGCATGGGACTGAACTAGACCCTCTGAATGTGGGTGACAGTTATGTGGCTAAATCTGTTTGGGGAGCCTCTGGCAGTGGGACCAGGACTTACCCCGGGTGCATGAAATGGATTTTTGGAACGCATTCCCTAAGGTGGGACACCTTGCTCAGCCTTGACACAGGGGGAGGGGCTCAGTCCTGCCTCAACTTAGTATGCCAGACTTTGTTGACTCCCCAAGGGAGGACTTACCCTCTCTGAGGAGTGGATGGGGGGTGGGATGGAGGGAGGTGGGGGGGGAGAAGGGGAGGGAGGGGGGAACTGGGATTGGTATGTAAAATGAAAAAACCCTTTTTTTTTTAAATAAAAAAAAACTTGCTGTCGTAGCTCAGTTGCGTCAGCTCGCTTCTCTGCAATTAGTAATAGAAATTAATAACGAAAGGTGGACTCTTCCTCCTCCATTTTCCTGCAGAATGTCCTTTATGTAACCCTGGGAGTTCTAAGTCCTTTCAGCCCTTTCTTTGAAATAAGCATGAGTCATTTTAGGATTTAAAGGAGCCACTTACCGGCTTTATGACTCAGGCCTGTCTTTCAGCCCTCTGAGATACAGACATTAAGGAGGTAGCATGGTAGCTCGAGGTTCCTTGTGGGAACTGGGACCTGAGGTCAGCAGCTCCTGACTGCTGCCCCCATCATAGGGACAGGCAGTGCCTTGCCTTTGCATGACATCAACTGACGAAGACAGATGCTGACCCAGCTGTCAGATAGACTGGGAAGGGAACGTGTGTCTTTAGCAGTACTGCCGGGGCCCTTTGGTGTTTGCTTAGCTCATGTCCACTGGGCTGCACAAAAGGATGAGATGTCTGTCTGCAATCTCTTAGTAGATTGCTGTTGGTACATATCACATCCTGGTTTAAGGCGTATTAACGGTGTTCTTCCTGTACCTTTGGAGAAAGGTTTTCCAGATTGGGAGAGGATTCTGAGTTTTCCTGTGTTTTCTAAGTAGGACAAATCATCATCAACTTCCTCTTTTCCCAGAAGCACAGAGTCCTCTTGGGCCGCAGGTCCCCTGGCAAAAGATAAGTGTCCCCCCAAAAAAACTCTTGTAACTCAAGCTGGTGGGTAGTAAGACCATTAGGAGGTGGGATTTAGGGAAAGGAAGTTCAGTTGCTATGGGAGTGGCCTTCCAAGGACTATTAGAACATTGGCTTCCCCTTCCTCTGTCTCCTGGGTGCCCTGAGGTAAACAGGCCTCTTGGACCATGCACCCCCACCACAGGCTGCACTGCCCACAGGCTCAAAGCAATCCAGGATGGATGAACAACAGCAAAATACCCCAAACCTTTCTGGCCCTTAAGATGATTATCTCTGGTGTTTTGTCACAGTGACAGAAAGCTGGCAAGCACACTAGCACTAACGAGGACTTGAAGTGGGCAGTTGAGGGACTCCCTGAGTGTTACTACAGGCTTCCTACCCTGATTAGCAGCCCCTGGAGCCGAGGGCTGAAGCCTACCGAGGACAAGGTCATGTTCTGGAGTTCCCATCCTGACCTAGTGCAGTATACAAGCAATCCCATCATGCTGAATGCTCATCTCTGTGTCACATGTGAATTAACCCAAGGTTACTCAGAGAAAGGAGTGGCCCCAGGGAGTCAGGACTTGAAGGGTGTCCAGGAGCCCACTGAAGGACAGGACTACAGAACCTCCAAGGGGTTTGGCAATTTTTCTTCTGGGAGGTTCACCTTTCCTGTATGGCTTATCTAAATAAAGTTCTTCTCAGCATGTTGCTAGCTCCTGGCTTCTATAAGGGAGCATGGATTCATTTCCCCCTGCATCTTCTTAAAGTTGATTCCCAGAGGCCACGGAGGACTGCAGGACTACAGCTTTTACAGCTGGGCTGTTACATCTGGAAACAAGCTGAGGTAGGGCTGGGAGGGGTCTCTGACCTGACGTGAAGCCACACGCTCAACGTGACTGTCTTCTCAGAGCCAAGTTACGCCGTTCAGCTGTTCACTTAAAGCATGATACGGAAAGAAAACAAATCAGGATCGCACAACGCCCTGGAGTCAAGACTTCACCTCGGCATCTGAGTTAGCCCAGGAGGGGACAGATGTGTTCATGTTTCATCCTTGGGGTTGTGTCTCGCCTTGCCCTCCATGCCCCAAGTAGGGGAGGTAGAGCAAGCAGGGGAAGTCCCACCCACGTGCTGCAGGACCACCTGTGAGGCAGGCAGGGCCTGGATGTCCTCCCACTGTTATGGGCCAGATTCAAAGTGGCCCAGTAAGGAGGCTGGAATTTTCCGTTGCACGTGCATACACATGCTCACACCGCCCTCGCTAGGCCCAGGCTGGCTGTCCCCTGCCCTGTTGTGCACTCTTCAGGCTCCTCCTTGGCTCTCAGGAGGCCAGACAAGAGATGGGAATGTGAGAGGAGATTTTTTTCAAAAGGTGTTTCTCCCTGAGTCACAGGCGTCCCCTCCCCTGGACCTGGTACTCACTGAAAGTCTGGTGTGTTTTTCTTGTCCCCTTTGGGACACCTCCCACTGATGTCACCTCTAACTGTGTCACCTCTGCGTCACCTCTAACTGTGGTCCCTTTCATTTCACCTCTCCTCAGGCAACAGATTCTCCGGCAGTCTGTGTTAGCGCATCTCCTTGCATCTGCCCAGTATGGTTCCCTGCACTCGTGGGATACCCTTGGGGTCCCCCACATTACAATATCATAACAGTCAGCTGGGTGACTGACCACACAGGGTCTGGCTAGGTAACACACTGGCCACCAGCCTGTCCCTGCCATCAGGATGCACTCTTGGATCAGCTTTCATGGTATCATTATTGTAATCCCAACACTCAGGGAACAAAGGCAAGATGATTAGAAAGTCAAGGTGATCCTTGGCTACCTGGTGAGTTTGAGTTTGATACTAGCCTGAGCTACATAAGACTCTGTCTCAGAGAGGGAGGGGGGATTGATTTCTAGGTCTCCCTATGGGCTTCTTAACTACCCTGAGGAAATCCCTACTCCCTTCCAGTAAGGGGTGGATGCAGCCACGTGCTTGGTGTCTCCTGCCGTTGTTCAACAGCCTTGACCCCAAGAGGGCATTCTGTTCACGTGGTGAGGTCCCTGGGTCTCAGCCAGGCCCAGTACCTCCCACAGATACCCTTGGCTAGTTCTACTGTGCTGTTGCTAAAGTGAGGGACTCTCCTCCAACCCACAAGGGGCCCCATGGGGTGGGAAACTGGAAACTCACTGAGGTTTTGTGTAAGAAAGTTTGAAAAAAGAACCAGCCAGCCTGGAACCGGCGGCGGGGGGGGGGGGGGGGGGTGTCACAGATACCATCTCATTGGCAAAGTCACCAATTCCTGTGATTTGTGTCCTATTTTGAAAGTGTGGAGACAGAGGAGGTACAGGGGAGCTGACCTGACAGAGGCTCTAACACCCACAAGTGACCCAGCCCGTCTCCTTGCCAGTGTGTGGGAAAGGATCCAGGCAGATGCTTGAGTAGACCTGAGCCACCGAATCTGCAGGACTAAAGGCAGCCGTCCTGGTCTGTGTTGGAAGCTGTTGTTTGCACACAGGAATTTCCCAACTGGGGAGCGCCTGTGACGAAGCCTGCCAGAACTCCTCTGCCTCCTGGAAAAACAGTGTGCAGTTGACTCTGCGTAACAGAAACCAGTTATGAAATGCAGATAACAGAGCCCAGGTGGCCACCACTCATTCCCAGCTCCAGGGGAGGGGTCCTGGGAAACACAGCCTTAGGCCGGCAGCTGGCTCAGAGGCCCCTGGATTCCTTTGACTCTGAGATAAGTTCACAGATCCTACCACCATGCAACAGGGAGTTCCCAGAGCAAATGCTTCCTCCCTCGGAGTAGCTGTGAGTGCAGGGCTCTGGCCGGAAGAGGCTGCAGTCCACAGTGCTCTGGAGGAAACTGCCACTTCATGTCAACTCACTCAGCCTCCTCAGCGTGAGTCCTCATTTGCCAAAGGCATAACTGGGCAGCAGTTGCCGCTCTTCAAGACAGCAGAATGCAGGGGACCTGGAGAGTAGCCGGGCAGATGGGAGCCCCCAGTACCTCCAGGCACACAAAGTTGATCAGCCCCATCGATTTTAGCCCACCGGCTTAACGAAAGGAAAAGTCTCATTTATGCGTCTCAAGCTGTAAACAAAACGTTTTGGCTTCCATGGAGGGAGGGATGACTCAGAAGCCCGGCTCAGCATTAGTCACAGCCTCCCTCTGTGAGCCTTCTTTTGTCAAAAGAGAGGCTGGGTGAGTGAGATGACCTTAAGGGTGACTTTGGAGGGCTGGAGGGGGGCTGTTCTCTGCTGAAGGTCCTATGAGCCAGCCTCCAACTCACCTGCCTGCTTTCCTCAGGTTCAGTTCTTCCTTCTGACATTGCCTACACTGACAGCCAATAATTCTTCTTAAGTAGCCTGGTGTCCCCCTCCCCCATCTTTCCCTAGCAGCGGAACCCCCTGGGAAACCATGACAGAACACCCTGCTTAATGGGGACCCACCCTTACCCAGATATCAACCCCCTGAGTCTACCTTTTTGGGCAGGTGAAGAGGAAAGCAATACTGTGTGTTGGGTCTGGGGTCATGCAATAATGGGGGGCAGACCACCAAAGTCTATTAAACCAGAAGCCCTGATATTACTGAGAAATGTGAAGATGTTTAAGAGATGGAGTCCAGGGAAAGATGGCTCTCACAGGACCCCAATTATTGCACCCATGAACGCAAGTTATTATGGTAGGAAGGCTTTTCCCTAGAGCGCTCTGGCTTCCCTTTCTAGTCATCAGATCTCTCCTTTCCTACATGCATACATGGACCATTTTGGCATGTAACCAAAAGAGTCCTCACTGGAGCTGAGCCGAGACCAGCACCAGCAGGCTCCTGAATCTTTATACCCGTGAGCTAAGTGAACCCCTATTCTTTATAAACAGTTTGTTAGAGAAACAAAAAAAAATTAGTTATACAATACCCAATATTTTGCTATAAATTCTAGATGCATCATCCACTGCTCCTGGTCAAAATAAAAGAAAAAAAACTATATTCTGTACTCACAGCGAATAAGTAAATTGATTGAGAGCCCTACAGTTCCAAAGACAACTGAAAGGGGTCAGATTGAATGCTTTGGCATCGTGCTAAAAATCAGATGAGATGGATTATCTGTCCAGGTCATCATCATGCTTGCACTTCACCTAACAAAGTGGGTATTGCAAGACCTGCTATTGGCCCAGGCCCCAGACTGGCTACACTGTTAATTGAGAGTCAGGCTAGACTGGCACAGCGTGCCCAGCACAGCTTTCTTCTACTGACCATCCCAAAGCCCCTGCTGCTGTGGTTTGAGATATAGGTGAGGTCCCATGCACTGGGTCCATTTCCTCATGGTCCGGGAGACCAAGGAACACCACAGCCATTGTCTAGTCACTTCTGCCATCAATATCTGCAAGCATCTGATAAACCAGTCTCATGTTGAGCAATGCAATGTGGAGATAGGATACACACACACACACACACACACACACACACCTGCGTAGCAACTCACCACAGATTCTCACCTGTTCACTTTCTAGACTACAGTGATGACTTGAAGCTGAAGCTCCCAGTTCCCATTCAGCATCATGAGAGAGGCTGTGAAGCAGCCATGGAAAGAAACCAACCAGAATTCCAAAGCAGACCTATCCAAAAGTCAAATCGATTCCGTAAGTTGTTTAATATGGAGAAAAGATCAAAATTCCAGGCAGAGTTTCTGTCCAGTGTATAACATTTTTCAGCCCATAATAAAATGGAAAATTGTAGGTTGACTTAGCAGAAGTCAGGGACCATCTGTAGAGCCCTGCTTTAGGATGACAGCCTAGTGAGAGGAGAGATCTCCAAGTTCCATTGGAGGGAGGTAGAGACACCCGTGTGATGGCTAATCTGGTGTCAACTTGACTGGCCAGGACATGCCCATCAGCTACTTTAACATTATCTCTGGTAGTGTCCAGAGGGAGCTTCTTAAAGATGAGCACACTGGGGCGGCCCAGTCCAGCAGCCCGGTGTGGGAGTACATCCATCAACATGTAGAATAGAATGGGTAAGGGTGACATAGGCTGATTGTTGGGCTGGTACATGGAGCTCTCTGGTTCTCAGGCCTTTAGACTTGGGCTGGAATCTATACCATGAGTCTTTTAACCTGGAGGTTTTACACTGTACCAGCTGGGGGTCCTAAGTCTCAAGCTTGCAGACAGGATGTCATGGACTGCCCATCTTCTATGAATACGAGTCAATTCCTCATCATAAGTCTTTCTTTAAATAGATATGAATGTAGACATAGATAGACGTGGTAGAGAAGAGTCAGGAAGGAGAGAGATGCCAATGGATCTGCTGGCTAACTTGTCTACAATCTTCTCTTTTCTCCAATATTCTGTCTAACATACCAGAAAACTCAAGTGCATGAATGACCCCTAGCCCACCTGGCAAAGGCCTACCTTCATCTCCAAATAGAGATCCCAATTAGGTCAAGAGGCTCACACTCAGGAAACAGACCCAAGGAAGAAGACACTACAGGCTTGGGAAGCAGGGTGGGGTGATATGACCCCCGAAGTGCAGGATTCAAGGTGCTAGTGCTGGGGTACAGCCTACAAGGAAGGATACAGGCAATGACTGGCCTCACTTGGAAGACTCGGTCACTCTGTGAGGAGGGCTTTCAGGAGGAAAGGATAGCAGGACTGGGGAGGGGCTACTCTTGCCATAGTCTGAGGCTGATACTAACAGCCACAGTAGGCATAGAAAAGCAACTAACAGGAAAGGGAGGCCCTCAGAAAGTCCAATGGATTCTGCAAGTAATTTCACCTATTTTACTATCATTCACCTATAAATCAATAGACCTAAAATGTATGATAGAACTTGGAAATTGGAAAGAGAGCCCGAATGAGAAATTATGTAGATCAAGGTAGCTTGTGGGAATATCTGTGGGAGATAAATGGTCTTGATTGTTTGTTTTAGTGGGAAGACCCACCCTGAAGTGTGGGAAGACCCACCCTGAAGTGGTGGACAGCACCATTGCATGGGTCGGGTCCTGACCTATGCGAAAGTGAGAACACTGGCTGAGCAGGAGCAAAAAGCAATCAAGTATGAGTTTATTCTCTCTTTGCTCTGGACCATGGGTGATATGACTAACTGCTTAAGTTCCAAATGATGGCCTGTAACCTAGAATTAATTGTATGTAAAATGGATCCAACCTCTCCTCGGTTGCTGTTTGTCAAGATACGCATCACAGCGACATAAATTAAAACAAGACTCAGGTGAACTTTGAAAACCTTATGCCAAATCTAGACATGCAGAGGACCACGGGGCTCATGATTTAAAGTCCACCAACAGTCTGTATTTGGCAAAACTGCAGGGACATCAAGTAAGTTACTAGTTGCCTGGGGCTGCAGGTTGGAGATAGTAAGAGAGTAGTGACTAAAGACTATGAGATTATAAAGTTGCTTTAAGGTAGATGTAAAGTGGTGGTAATGGTTGCACAATATTGTGAAGATAATAAAACTCATTTTTTTAAAGTAATATACTACAGTACAGACATGACTAGCATTCCTTTTGAGAAATTCCTACCAAAATCACATGATCAGCATCTAATTATGGGGAAACATCAGATAAAGGCATCTGTGAATATCCACAGAGGCTATCTAGTGAGAAATCACTCAGGGTCAGAGAATCTAAGCTTGCTTTACCAGCAGGACTGCATAAAATGATGATTTGGCCACAGGCATGCTTACCAGGTGTTTGGAAGGGTCTACACTTGGCTGTGTGGTGTGCTTTGATCTTGCAAGGGGGAGGTCTTTTGCCTCTCCCCTTGTCATATTATAAAAAGCCCTTTAGAATAAAGTTCTGGGCAGCTGAGTATTGACCCAAGGCCCTCTCGAAGCTCTCCTGTGTCTCTGTCTTTCTCCTCATTGTCTAGGTCTATCTTTTTACCTAATAGTTCCCCATTCCTCTCTCCTCCACCTGAGAACCCTTCGAAAGGTGGGAGCAGGTTGGAGCTGGACTCTGGCAGACTCCCACAGGCATCATCCAGAATAGCTGGTCTATCTTTTGTAGGAGTCATGGTCAAGAGAGATAACAAAGAACTGCAAAGAGTTCCCAGAAAGAACAAGTGAGACATGCAAGGTGGACCTGGATCTTAGAGGCCCAACTGTCTTTCTTCTATAAGCTGATCAGTGAGGCAACGTCCTTCATCTTAGTTCTTATAACTTGCATATTCTAATTTGCACCTCCATAACTATCAATGGTGTCTTACAGCTATCCATAACTTCCCAGCCTTTTGAGTTTTGTGAATATTGATTACTTATGTAATTGGCCAATTTTTCTACATTTTTCTTCAATTTTGCGAGTTTTAGCAGTAGTTCAATATGCATTAAAATATCTCCCTCCATCTGATCATTACCCCCTTGACTTATCCTATGACTTGCCCACAAGTTGGACAGAGGCCTTGGGTAGAGGACTGAGCCTATGGCCTCAGCCTATGGAGTCAGAGGAGCTGTTTGCAGGTGGAACTTCTTCTTGTGGTGGAGGTCAGGAGCCTGAAGCTCCTTCTGCTTCCCTTTTCCATTCCTGGCCATGAGGTGAGCAGCCGCCTCTGTCATACGTTCATGATGACATACCACCTCACCACAAGCCACAAAGCAATGAACCAACGAACAACTAGCCACAGGCTGAATCCTCCAAAACCATGAACCCAGGTGAACTTTTCTGCTTTTTGTGTTGATTATCTCAGGTGTTTTTTTTGCAGCCATGCAAAGTTGATAGCTTCATGTCTAGTACAATTTGATATTCAGAACCGTATGTACAGTCAAGTATATCGGTCTCTCCTAATATATAATACCTTCCTGGTTTATTGACTTTGATTAAGAAGTCTCCCTGCCGGGCAGTGGTGGCACACGCCTTTAATCCCAGCACTCAGGAGGCAGAGCCAGGTGGATCTCTGTGAGTTCGAGGCCAGCATGGACTACCAAGTGAGTCCCAGGAAAGGTGCAAAGCTACACAGAGAAACCCTGTCTCGAAAAACAACAACAACAAAAAAAGTCTCCCCTATCACAAGCATAAAAACATGGCTCCTTGCATTTTTGTTTTGTGATTTTTGAATTAAATACTTTTACATTTGATTTGTGTAGGATGTTTTGTAATATAGATGAAGGAGGGAGTTCGATTTTTCTTTTTCTAAAAATGATTTTTTTTTTTTGGTTTTATGTGTGCATGCACGTGTGTGTGCAGATGCCAGAAGAGGATGTCAGATCTCCTGGAGCTGGAGTGACAAGCAGTTATGAGCCACCGATATGGGTGCCGAGAACCCAGCTTGGGTCCTCTGGAAGAGCAGTGAGCATTCTTTCACTGAGCCATCTTTACAGACCCCTCTTCTCTTGTTTGGTGGAGACTTAGTGGCGCCAACACCTGTGATAGGTAAATCATAAACCGACTCAAGAGAGACAGCACGGCATGGGCAGCAGTTAACAAGCAGGTAGCCTGATCTGGGATATCCGCTCCACTGCTTTCTGTCTGTGTGACCTCAGGTTTGGGTGCCGGCTAGTTTTCATGCCAACTTGACACAGGTTAGACTCAACTGGGAAGAGAGAATATCAGTTGAGAAAATGCTCCTATGAGATTGCCCCGTCGGAACGCCTGCAGGACACTTTCTCGGTAGGATGATTGACGTGGGAGGACCCAGTCCATTGAAGGTGTCACTATCCTGAAGTCAGCTTGGCCACAGTGACCTCACACAGGTAAACAGAAGAAAAGAAGGGGGCGTGGTATCTCTATCACTGCCCTCAGCCTGCCTGCCTGCCTGCCTGCCCACCCCTGGTGCCCCGAGACTGACTTTTCCTTCAGACAACTGAGGGCAAAGTTTCCAGAGTTTGGAAACACTTCAACCCTAATGACACCACGGTTTTCTCCACTGCAGGTACTCAAGGCCAATTTATTGTGAGAAGAGAAATGGAAAAGCACGGAAGGACAGACCTCTCCCCCCACCCCCCCACCCCCGTCCTGACCGCTCTATGACACTGTTCTTGCTCTGAGGCCCTTTGAACCCACTTTTCTTTTTTTTTTAAAGATTTATTTATTCATTATGTATACAGTGATCTTCCTGCATGTATGTCTGCAGGCCAGAAGAAGGCACCAGATCTCATTAGCTATTTTCAGTCAACTCCTACCACTGACAACTGCTGTAGACCAAAGTTAACCCTCAATGAGTTCTACAGGACACCCAGCTATGCGTGGTTCCCTAGTCCCCCTGCCATGGGAGCCCAGCTATGTCAGGAAGAGCTGCAGGTTTGGGGCAAACATCAATGAGCTGTGTCCGGAAAGACTGTGGGGATATATACAAGTATCAACTAGCGGGACTCCTCTAAAACCTCGTTAATGAAAAGTTGTAAAACCATTTGTCTCTAAAAGTTTAACTTTGGAATTGTAAAAATCTTTTGTCCATGCCTAATGCTTTCCCCCTGATATACAAGGGGGGCTTGACACCTGCCCTGATGGCCACAGCCTCAGAATCCTGAACTCTGGCTGTGGTCTCAGCTAGCTGGTAAGCTTTTGTGTCCTACAGTGACTTTCTTTTCTTGCTTTGATTTTTTTTTTCCTGGAATAAAGTTTGCTTCTGGTTTCATAGATGTTGGTAGTATGTCCTCCATTATTGCATGACCTCGGACCCAACACTAGCTAGCACTCCCATCATAAAGAACCACAGACTCAGGGGCTGAAGATCTTCTATCTGGTGCCTTGCAGAGGTTGCTGGCAGGGCATCGCTCCACCCAGAGGTGTGGTGTGCCATTTTCTAGCCTGTCCAGATTCCTAGGTCCCTGTTCCCCTGGGTGTTCACCCTTTCTTCCTTCAAATTACAATCTTCTGAAAGGTGAATTATTCATATTTCTTCTGTACTTAACTTACTTTTTTATTTGTTTTGTTGTTTTCTTTTGAGACAATGTTTCTCTGTGTAGTCCTGGCTATCCTGGAACATGCTCTGTAGACCAGGTTGGCCTCGAACTCGGAGACCTGCCTGCCTCTGCCTCCCAAGTGCTGGGATCAAAGGCACTCACCACCACTACCTGACTCATTTACTTTTAAATTTGGAATACATTTCCATTTTTAATTCTTTTATTTCAATAATGCTGACTAAAGATGTCAAATGTCTTTTTTTTTTAAATTAAATTTTTATTATTCCAAACTTGCAAGTGTTCAAAACATCATTGAAACTGCATTGGCCTTTTGTTTTAAAATAACGTCTGCAATTCAGGCTTGGTTTGTAAAATTCTCTTTACTTAACGAGTGCCATGTCATTAGGTGTGTAGACACCTTTTTCTTACATCGAGTCTAATGATTGAATGATAACAGAACAGCTACAGGAAGTGACTGTGGGGTTTGTGGCCAGTACCTTACCCGAACTTCCTTCCCTTCCTGCTCCCCTGCCCCCACCAGTCACGTTCCTTGTCACTGTCACTCTCAAAGGTCAACTGGAGAGATATCCAGAGAATCTAGTCTCTAGAGGAAGGACATGCTCCGGTGAAATGGAAGTATAAAGTTTATCATTTCCTTATGGTGAATCTTCCCCTCTCCCCTCATCTCCTCTCCCCTCCCCTCCCCTCCTCTCCTTTTCCCTTCTCCCATTCCCTCCCCTTCACTCTCCTCTCCTTCCCCATTTCCTCCCCTCCCCTCCCCTCCCTTCCACTCTACTCTCCCCCTCTCCTCTCCTTCCCCATTTCCTTCACTCCCCTCCTATTTTCTCCCATCCCACAGCTTCTCTCCCCTATTCTCTCTTCTCTTGTCCTCCTCCCCCTTCTTCTCTTCCGCTTCTGTCCCCTCCCCTCTCCTCTCCCCTCTCTTCCTCCGGTCTCCACTCTCCCCCTCCCCTCCTCTTCTCTTTCCTTACCAGGACATAACAAACATGTTGGTGATTATTTTTTAAAGCCAAATGCTTTCTTTCCACTGAAACCTATGCAGAAACCCTGTGATGACGTGGGAACTGATGAGGCTGTAGACTAAGTTGGACTGTTATGCTAGATGGTGGCAGTGGGCCAAGCTCTCTGAGACACACGTTAGATGATGGCCGCTCCTAACATGTTTCTGAAGTGATTGACCCAAGGATGTAAGAAGCGGGGGTTGGTGAAATCAAAGCCAGACATATGACTGTGGAAAGAGGAAGGATGTCAATCTGCTAATCACTGAGGTTAACATCTTTGCTGTGACTATGAAGTTTGACTCATAATTTTCTTGAGAAAACAAAGCAAGCATGGCAGTGGAGGGCTATCCTCTGCAGAGAGGAGGAAGTGTCCCCTGTTGTCCGCCCAGCCTTCTTCAAAGGTTCCGAGACACTTGTGGCGTATTTGTGAGATAAATACCAAGATGATCTCCAACCCCCCTGCCCCCAGACATTGTGTAGCAGCAGATGGAGAAGAGCATTCCACCTGTGTGCCTAATAAAACCAAAGCCAAACAACAAGGAAGCAATAAATTCTCAGCGAAGGTCCCAAGTCAAACCATCTAGGGAAAGAACGCTACTTCCAACCAGATGAAAGCAGCTGGATCCTGGGAGCCTCACCATCCAGATGATTGTCATTGTACATCTCGTTAAGGGCAGGGCTTCTTCATAGCACCCCTGCTTCCTGGAGCAGTGGTGGGAACCATGGCTTTAGACAGATGTTCTCCTACAGGCTGTCTTTCTCAGCTTAGATTAGGGTCACAGGCACACATCTGGTGAGCTGAGCTTGTCCTCGATGAGGAGGGCTCCCATCTCTTATGTAGCAGAGGAGTAGACAGGTGAGTCAATAGGTGAGCTGGCCACCTTGTGTGAAAATTCCAAAGCCTAATCAGGTTTTTTTTTTCCCCCAAAGAGACTGGAGTCGTGTAGACACCATGGGATGACAGCTGGAGTGACTCCAGATCCACCTGACCCAGGAAGTGATGCCACATCCTGGGGCTTTGGGACACCACCACACCTAAATATTTATGTTTGTATCAGCAGACCTGATTTTGATCAGTAGACTCATTTCGATTTGGCTTCGGAGTTAAAGTGGGCCTTCCTACTTCAATGCACCCAATCTAGGAAATCCTTTAAGCATGCCCAGAGATTTGTCTCCAAGGTGATTCTATATCCTGTCCAGTTGGCCAGCAGCATTAACCATCCCAGTGTGTATGTGCTTAGGTTGTAAAAGCATCTTGATGTGGTGTTTCCTTATGAGTTACTTATACTTCAGTACGATGTGACATTCTTCTCTTCTAGTTTTGGTTTGAAGACTATTTTGTCAGATATTAGAACAGTGACACCCTGTTTGCTTCCTAGGTCCAGTTAGAATAACTTTTTCCATGATTTTACCCTAAGGTTGTATTTTTCTTGGAGGCAACAAAGAGCTGGGTATTGTTTTTTTTTTTTTTTTTTTTTTTTTTTTTTTGGTTTTTCGAGACTGGGTTTCTCTGCGTAGCTTTGTGCCTTTCCTGGAACTCACTTGGTAGTCCAGGCTGGCCTCGAACTCACAGAGATCCGCCTGGCTCTGCCTCCCAAGTGCTGGGATTAAAGGCGTGCGCCGCCGCCGCCGCCGCCGCCGCCGCCGCCGCCGCCGCCGCCGCCACCACCACCACCACCACCGCCCGGCCTGGATATTGTTTTTTAATTCAGTGGATAGTCTATGTCTTTTGGTTATGGGACTGAGTCCATTACTACTCAAAATTATTTTTGGAAGATGTATGTTAATTCCTGTCATTTTGCAGTCTGAACAGGAATGGCCCCCATAGGTTCTTATGTTTGAATGCTTGGTCCCTAGTTGATAGAACTGTTGGTGAAAGCTTAGGAGGTGTGGACTTGTTGGAGATGTAGGTCCCTGGAGGTGGGTTCTCAGGTTTCAAAAGCCACCACTTGTAGCAGGAATCTTAAAGGTTCTTATTAATAAAATCAAACCCGAGGCCAGTTTTGGGGTCCACGCTGGTAGATCAGAGAGACAGAACAAGCCACAGCCATCTCACCTTGCCAGTTCCTCAGCTGGTCTTGTCTCCTCAGACTGGAGGCCTCTGAGTCCTCATCCGGAATGGGCCTCAGCTGAATTACTGCTCAAAAGCCTGAATGCTTAACCAGCCAAAATCTTAACCAGCCAAATGCTTCTAGTTTCTGGTCCTCACGCCTTATATATCTTTTTGCTTTCTACCACCACTCCCTGGGATTAAAGGCTGGCTTTCTGGGATTAAAGGCGTGTCACCATGCTTGGCTATTTCCAGTGTGGCCTTGAACTCACAGAGATCCAGAGGGATTTCTATCTCTGGAATGCTAGGATTAAAGGTGTGAGTGCCACCATTTTCTAGCCTTTGTATCTAGTGGCTGTCTGTTCTCTGACCCCAGATAAATTTATTAGAATACACAATACCACCACAACCACTGTTGCTAGTTAGCTCCCTGCCCTATGCTTGTGGATTAAAGTGTGAGCTCTCAGCTACTACTCCAGCGCACCATGCCTGCCTGCCTGCAGCCATGCTCCCTGCCATGATGGCCATGGACTCTAACTCCCCTGAGCCCCAAATCAAATGCTTTCTTTTAAAGTTGCCTTGGTCATAGCACTTTGTCACAGCAATTAAAAGGTAACTAAGACAAATATTTTCCTATTTCACATTTGCATAACTACTAGTTAGCATTCTTTTTCTTCCCATAGCCTCATGATGTATTTATCTTTTCAATTCAGAAGCGCTTCAAGAGTCTTTTTAGTGCTCATTAAGTTTGTTAGTTTGCCTTTATCATGGGAAGATTTTCCTTATCCTTCAATCATGATAGTTTTGTTAGAGATAGTAAACGTGATTGGAGTTACTGTTTTTCAGTTTGAACAACACTGTTCCAAGCCTTCATAGAAGTTTCTGTGGAGAAACCTGTTATTCTGATGAATTTACCTTTATATGTAGCTTGGTACATCTCTCTTTTGGCTTTCAACATTTTTTTTTTTTTCTGTTTTGCTTTGATTGTTTTCGTTGTTGTTTGTTTTTTGTTTTCAAGACAGGTTTTCTCTGTTTAGCTCTGTCTTGGAACTCACTCTGTAGACCAGGCTGGCCTCAGACTCTGAGATTCACCTGCCTCTGCCTCCCTAGTGCTGGATTTAAAAGCATGCACTTCCACCACCCAGCCAATATTTTCATTTTCTATGCTGAGTTTTGGCTTTAATATGGCATAAGACTGCTCAAGAAAGTTGCATTGAAGGAGAGTCAACAACATGATTTTGGTGGCTTTTTTTTTTTTTTTTTTTTTTTTTTTTTTTGGTTTTTCGAGACAGGGTTTCTCTGTGTAGCTTTGCGCCTTTCCTGGAGCTCACTTGGTAGCCCAGGCTGGCCTCGAACTCACAGAGATCCGCCTGGCTCTGCCTCCCGAGTGCTGGGATTAAAGGCGTGCGCCACCAACGCCCGGCCGATTTTGGTGGCTTTTGATGTTGTATGGTTCAAAGAATTTGGAGATTAACTTAAAATGTATTAGTGTGCTTATTTTTATTTAAAGAAACATCCTTTAGTTAATGGTGGTTTATAAGGTAATATATCCACTATTATGTATACACAATATGTTCAGATCATTCAGATGAAACTGATGAAAATAGGTCAAAGGAATTCTTACTATGGGAAGAATTCTTGCTATTCTTACAGGGAAGTTTAGGGTCTGCTTTGATTATAAACATGGCTTGTATTCTTGTGGGATACTCAAGAGAGTTACAGGCTTATAGATGAGAGGTACCAAACCAAACTCAGAAAAGAAGCATCACATTTAATCTCATTATTCTTTTGTAGTCTTATTTGATGTACTCCTCAAGAAAATAGAACATTGTCTCCATATATCAATCCCCTCAGGAACTTTGTGAGGTGCTAGTTATTCAAGTTTCTCAGTCAGCAAGAAACTCAAACCAAATTCCAGATATGGGGGTCCCTTTCCACATCCCCTTGATTTTCTCTTCCTATCCTGTCTCGAGCTCCCCCTCTGAAACCTCAGTCCCTTAAACTTAAAGGTTGGTGGTGGCCAGTGTTCCATTTGTCAAAGACTTTTTATGCTGGGTAAGGATGTAGACTCTGTCTACCCGGGGACTATCAGTCTCCACCAGTCTAATCTAAGAGAACAGGACAATGTCTGAGCTCAGACATCAGAGAATCATTTGATGGCAATCTGGAGAGAGGTTCATTTATTGAGACATTAAACTGCCTAAACAATAAAGCATATAGCTGATCATTGTCCCTGACCCTAAAATAAACACTGTGTTAAGTAGAGTTCTCTAGAGGAACAGAATGGATAGATGTAAAAAAAAAAAAGTATTATTAAAGGGAATTCACTAGATTACCTTATAATCTACAGGGGCTGGGTAGTCCAGCAATGGCAGTCTACAGAGGGGAGAGGGTGAGTACCCTGTAGCTGCTCAGTCTATGAAGCAGGATACCCCAACAGTTGCAGTCTGGTTCTAAAGACCTGGAGGATTCCTGGAGAGCTGTTGGTCTTTGGTGTATGTTGTAAGTTGCAATCTGATGTCAGCAAAGGGTAGATCTACTCACCAGCAAGAAACTAAGATAGGCAGGCAAGCAACCCTCCAGGCAAGCCATCTTTCTATCTAGGATACCTACTCAAAGGAGGGTGCCGCCCACTCCCTCACTTCTCTCCTTCCTGCAAAGTCTTCACAGCACGCCTCTGGGCACGTCTTTTAGTTGACTCAAGAGCCCATCAAATAGACAGTCAACCTTAACTACCACAAGCGAACCCCTTGTCAACTTGACACTCTACCACACTTCCCTATGTCACACTTAATTTCCAAATGAAGACAGTCACTAAGCCATAATTCCACCTAGCATCATACAACTGTCCTACATGCTACAAAAATGCATGATTCTTTCCCAAGACTAGGTGGCAAAGTCCCACCAGGAATGTTTACTCTTTTAATATCCTATGACAAATATGATAATACAGATTTAACAACACTTAACTGTGACATTATCTCAGTGTTACATTCCATTGTAAAGGAATAGAAGAGGGAAAAACACACATACCACATATGTGTGCATACATGTACCAAAATATGTTTGTGGGTTTAGTGAGAGACTGTGTAAGAGTGCTAAAAACATTCACACTGTTGTTCAACCCACCTCCGTGTCCGTGTTCATTTTAGTATTGTAAGCATGAAACTTCTATAGTCTTTGCTCAGTTTCTAAAAACCATCATTCTATCTCTCTGAACTGAACTAGCGAGGGAGCTCCTATGAATGAATTCATATGGTGACTGTTATTTTGTAGCTGGCTTATTTCACCTTACCTCGGGTCCCTATCTGATTTTGCCACCAATTTACATGTGTTTGAACTTCCTTCCTTTTTATGGCTGAACAATGTTTTCTTTTGTTTGGTTGTTTTTTGTTTGTTTGTTTTTGTATGTATATGTTCAAATTTCTTCAGGGCATATGAAAGAGAAAGATATAAATATCTATCCCCTCTTCATAAGACCCCCAACTACAAACCAAAGTTTGATTCCACCAGTTTCAAGGCATTTCTTAGACTTACTTACAGAGCATGGGTGACTCCAGCACAGCCGGGAAGTCTACATCCAGCATGGCTACCCCATAACTGCATAGATGCAGTCACACCCAATTAACTTTCCCTATCTATGCACCTAGCACTCCCCTTAGATTCCAAAGGCACATACAATTAGGGCAGAATAGCATACAAATGGTTGGGCGGAAGAGCTGGACACTCAAGTGAGGTTGCAATAACCCTCTGCTCCCGTGTCTACGAGGAATGTCAGCAGCTAACAAGCCCAACTATGATGAACGTCTGCAGGCAGGCACAGCTGATCTGATGAAGATGGAGGACCATCATTCTAAAACAGTTTACTACATTTTGTTCATGTATTCATCCAACAACAAACACTAGAACCACTTCTGCCTTTAAGAATATTTGAGGCTGGCTTCCAGTTTGGGGGTATACGCATATAGAAATGGGATTGCTGTGCCACGTGGGTGACTCTGTGCTTAATTTTTGAGGAATTATCAGACTGATAGTTATAGTTGCTGAAATATTTTGCATTCCTATCAACAAGAATCCCAATTCCTCCACACCCTTTCCTCATATATTTTCTGTTGGCATTTGAATTGCATATCCCCAATTAATGACGTTGAGTATACTTTCTGTGATTCTTAGCCATTGGTGCATATTCTTTGGAGACACATCTACTCAAGTATTTTGCCCACATTTCAATTTTTTTGTTTGTTTTGTTTTGGTCTGAGACATAAGAGTTCATATTAATCCCTTATGAGATATATGATTTGCATTTTTTCCTATTTTTTTTATTTAGTTCTTATTCATGAACTTAAATCTGCAATCCAGCTAAACTTGGAAGAAAATGAGGAAAATAGGGAACCCAAAGCACTTCAGAGAGAGCAGAGATTATCCAGCACTACATGTAGATAGGGTGGGGGTGGCTCTCCTGGTGGGTAAGACACCCTCAAGTCAAAAGAATTAAGAGTTGTCCACAGTCAGTAATGGAGATCTTGTTAGTCTTGCCATTCCTGGACCCCAAATACTCCATGACTTCCATAATGCCCATGCCTTCTTTCACCTTTCCAAGGACCACATTTGCCATCTAGTCACTCAGTCTTGGCAGTATAGGTGAAAAACTGTAAACCACTGGTGTTTGGTCCAGCATTTACCATGGACAAGATACCAGGATCTGGATGCTTCAGGATGAAATTTTCATCCTCAAATTTCTCTGCATAGATGGAATTGCCACCAGTGTCATTTTGGTGTGTGAAGTTGCTACCCTGGTACATGAGTTCTAGAATAATTCTGAGAAAGGAGGAGCCTACTTATATCCAAATCCTTTCAATTGCTCAGAGTACAAAAGTTTTCTGCTAGCTTTGGAACTTTGTCTGCCTTGGTATCAAAGGACATGGGAAAGGTTTACCATGAATGCCAGTAAAGTGGTGACAGGGAACAGTGGCATCAGCAAAGCCCCTAAAGTAAAATTTTATCAATAGTTCAAATTTCCATGAGTCTGTTTAATTGGTCCCAGCTTTCTATAGAACTTTCTAGTCTGATTTTTCTTGAACAGGGCCATAAATGTTCCAAGGTAACGCCAATGTCTGATAGATTCTTTGATATAGCGTATTTTACTGAATTATTCGTATTCCTTCCTGGTGATATCTGATAATTTTTATTACATATTAGGTATGGAAAAAATTGTAGATAAAATTAGAGTTTTTCTAAAGTTGTCTTTCTCCACAGAGAATTTCTTTTGCTTTTTGGCATGCAGTTTGGGTTAGAGGAAGTTCACTTTGTTCAGTCCAGGGTGGACAGGATTTGAAATTGGCTTTTTTTGCTTGCTTTTTTTTTTTTTTTGAGAAGGGTTTCTCTGTGTAGTTTTGGTGCCTGTCCTGGATCTCGCTCTGTAGACAACGCTGGCCCCAAACTCACAGAGAGCTGCCTGCCTCTGCCACCACTGTCTGGCCTTGAATTTGGCTTTTAGTGTTTGGGAAGGCTTCTTTTTCAGGTTTGCTCCTAATCCTAGACTGCAATCCAGTCCTTCTATGGTTTTCATAAGGAGTCTGGGGTTTTTCTAGGGTCTACTTACTGAGCAGGCTACTGGAATATTTGTCTCTCAGACTCATGGGACTATCAAGTTCTATATCCTTTCTTTTTTTTTTTCTTTTTTTTTTTTTTTTTTTTTCCCGAGACAGGGTTTCTCTGCAAAATTTTGCGCCTTTCCTGGAGCTCACTTGGTAGCCCAGGCTGGCCTCGAACTCACAGTGATCCACCTGGCTCTGCCTCCCGAGTGCTGGGATTAAAGGCGTGCGCCACCACCGCCCGGCTTCTATATCCTTTCTTAACCTCCTTAGGGCCTTGAATTCATGCTGCTTATCAAAGTCAGCTGTTATATGAAGAAAACAGAACAGAACAAGATCTTGGTTCATCTCTACTGGCTTCTACTTTTAGTATAAGATTTCTAAGACTTTGGCTTCCTAAGACTGAAGACCTAACATCCATGTTTTTGTCTCCCGTGACCACGAAACTGCTGGAAGTCCACATTTAGTTCCATGTTCATCAGCTTCTATGTTTCACACCTTAGGGCACTCAGTTTTCAAATGAGCAGTCTTCTCAAGAACAGAAGTGCTAAAGAACTTTGGCTTGCCTGCATGCTCGCCCTGCTTTCATGTAGATTTGTTTTTTATTTTTTTAAAACACTTGTAATTGTTGCCAGTAGTTGGGAGCATGCATTCTGACATTTACCCGAGATTAAATTAATAGTGTTGGCCAAAATGAAAGCAAAATCAGTAGACAAGTTAAGGTGAAGATATTCCAGTAAACAAGATAACAAAGTCTTTAATAAAAAAAAATAAGAGTCATCAGGTAGATCTGATCAACCATCGGAGTTAGTGAAAGCAGTGGGGAAAATAAGCACTATCAGATTGCATACTGAAAGGGTCTATTAATGCCAGTTAGGGTATTTTTTAAGTTCAATGACTGAATCTAAAATGAAATGAAAGTATTCCGACCACCAACAGTAAAAGGAAAATCCTCGATGCTTCTAGAGTGGCTGTGATGAGTAGCTTTTTTTTTTTTTTTTTTTTTCTTTTTTTTTTGATTTTTTCGAGACAGGGTTTCTCTGTGTAGCTTTGCGCCTTTCCTGGGACTCACTTGGTAGCCCAGGCTGGCCTCGAACTCACAGAGATCCGCCTGGCTCTGCCTCCCGAGTGCTGGGATTAAAGGCGTGCGCCACCACCGCCCGGCGATGAGTAGCTTTAATTGTCAACTGGACACACCTAGAATCACTGAGGAAGATATTCTCTTTAGGGGATTGTCTACATCTGGTGAGCATGTCTGTGAGAAACTATCTTGAGTTAATCGATGTGGGAAGAAGATACAGCCTGCTGTGGGTGGCACCATTCTCTTATCAGGGAGTCTTGAAGTGTATGAATGGAGAAACAACCTAGGCAGGCACAAACATTCATTTTTCTCTGCTATTGGCTGTGGGTGATGTGACCAGCTGTTTCAAGTTCCGGGTGCCTTGACTTCTGTTCAGTTGTGGACTATAACCTGAAATTGTAAGCTGAAATTAATTCTTTCTCCTCCAAGTTGCTTTTTGTCAGAGTATTTTATCACAGCAACAGAAATGGAAACTAGAACAGGGAAAACTTTCAAGGACCAAAGAACAGGACGACATCATACATGTCTTATAACAATCAAATGACAGAACATAATGGAATCTGAAGGAAACTCAGGTCAATACAGAATTTTATGCCCCAGAAAACTACCAATTATGAGACATAGGATGAACATGAACATTTTCAGAAAGACTACTGTAAAGGTTTCTTCCCACAAACTCTGTTGAGGAAGTTGCCCAAGGATGTTCTTCAAGAAAATAAGGAAGGAAAACAAAAGAGAGAAGGAAATGAAATCCAGACAACATCTAACCCAGGTGAGGAGAAGAACAGCAATCATAGAAAGGAAGTCGATGGTGAGAGCTGGCCAACAGTCCTAGATAGCAGCTCATCTAGGAAGGAGAGGAAGCTGGGGTGGTTTACAAGGGATCCTGACGGGAAAGGAGGATTGTATTCTATGTCTTCAATCGGGAAAGCAAGATTGGAGATCTGGTAGATCAGATGGAAGATCAGGTAGACCAGATGAAGATAACTTCTTAGCCTTTTGTTCAACATTCTAGGGGGAAGAACATACTGAAATTCAGGGAAGATATGGTTAAATTATTTACCATGATTTGAAGAGTTAACCAAGTACTGGCAAAGGCTGTTCATTCTTATATCAGAAGTTCCCCCTTCAGTGGTGTAGAGGTCACAACATTTGACAACAGACTATGCAGAGAATAATACACTATCAGTCTTCATAGTTGACCTCGGAAGGGACTTTCTGGGATGATGAAGGTTCTAAAAGAGGTTGTGATGAGTGATGCAGGATTAGAATTCATCTACGTGGACCTTTCAGATAAGCAATTTATTGAGGTCTATTTTAAACAAAATGCAAAGCACTTTCGTTTTTTTGTTTTTTGTTTTTTTTTTTTTTTTTTTTTTTTTTTTTTTTTTTTTTTTAGACAGTGTTTCTCTGTGTAGCTTTGTGCCTTTCCTGGAACTCACTTGTTAGCTCAGGCTGGCCTCGAACTCACAGAGATCCGCCTGCCTCTGCCTCCTGAGTGCTGGGATTAAAGGCGTGCGCCACCACCGCCTGGCTGCAAAGCACTTTCATATGGTCATGGATGTTCTGAGATGAATTACTACCTGGGCATGGAAGCGAGGTCAGCAAGGAGTAGCTACATCACAAACACATTTGCTTGTATTTTTCTTTTAATGGAGATAAAAAGGGAACTTAGCCTATGTGTTGGCTTTCTGAGACAGGTTCTTACTAATTTTCCCAGGATGGTCTTTTAACTCATGCTAGGCCAAGATAGCTTAGCTTCCAACGTGCTGGGATTATACGTGTGTGTTACCACCCCTGACCCTCAAATTAATTTTTAAAAGTTACCTAGAAAGATAAAGAGGCTAATGGTGGAGGGAGAAAAGCTTTCATTCCCTGAGTGGCTAGATTTTGTTTAGTAAAACTGGCTCAGTAACAGATATTATTTTACATAAGTATAAAAGTTAAATTTAAGAAGCAATCCTGAAAACTCTAAAGCAAACAAAATTATGTACAAACCTGGTGGCATAACCATTCTAAGGGCAAAAGTAACAATGAAAACAAAATAAAGTCAACCAATAAACCTATAACTTCTTCCCAATAGCCATATGTCATTTATGATGGGTTTAATAGTAATCTGGGCTTTGGTGTCTGTATTGTGACCAGGGAATGATATTAGAAGTCAGAAGAGGAGAAAGTAGACCTAGAATTATAGAACCACCAATGAGTTAAAAAAAAAAAAATCCTGTCAACCTGAGTATCAAGTGTAAACCCAGCATTTCCTGTCATTAAAATAAGATTAGGAAAGTGAGAGGTAGATGGTCATGCTTAAAATATATTGAGTAAATGCAATTTTTTTCAAATAAGTAAAATATTATTAATGAAATCTTAAGCCAGGCATGATGCCCACAAGTACAATTCCAGCACTGAGGAGGCTGAAGAAAAAAGAGAGAAAATTTGAGACCAGCCTGGGCTACACAGTGAGATCTTGTCCTTAAAACAAAAACAAATTTGCATGTCATTATGCTGAGATCATATTGCTCTTCTCTGTATCATTGCAATATTAGCATAGGTGCTGTTGAAGTGAATACAAATCAGTCCTAAAAAAAAAAATCTTTACATTGCAAGGAAGTAGAAAAATTGCTAACTGTAGCTACTAGCAATATGAATACCAGACTGATCAGAAAACACTATTTCTCATGAAGATGGTGCAGTCTTAGAGAAACCAATGAATCCAGTGAGTATGAGAAATGTATCGGAGACTACAACTATCTCTTATACCCAACAGCTAACAAGAACAAGCTTAAAATACTTGTGCACAAATAATGTTGACCTTCAACAAAGGGATTTATCAACTATGTATAATATACTACACTCATTTAGATCATGATTCCCATACAGTTAAAAACAAAAATACAAGAACACATGACAATTGAATATTTGATGAAATTACTTTTGTTAGATTTGGGTGCAATTATTTGATGTATTTGGACACGGGCACTGAGTATCTATGAGTAAAATGGTCTAATGTCTAGGGATTGCTTTGAAATGACCCATGGGTAAAATGAGGTAAGAACAGATACCTCTAAGTTGATAATACTTGAAGCAGAGGGTGGGTAATGAAACAGCTCAGTGGTTAAGAGCACTGGTTGCTCATCCAGAGGACCAGGGTTCAATTCCCAGCATCCACCTGGCAGTTCACAACCATCTGTAACTCCAGTCCCAAAGGATCTGACACCCTCTTCTGGCCTGCATGGTACACAGACATACATGTAGACAAAGCATCTATACATATAAAAATATATTTAAAAGGTAATTGAAGCAGGAAGATGGAAACATTAAGATTTATTTTTCAGTGTGTGTGTGTGTGTGTGTAGGCCTGTGCACATGAGTGCTGGAGACATGGTAATGGATGCCCTTGGAACTGGAGTTACTGGCAGTTGTCAATCAACTGATTTGGGTGCTGGGAACTGAACTCAAGTCCACTGCAAGAGCATTAAGTACTATTAAACTAAGCCATCTCTTCAGCCCCCTATTATTTTTTTTATAAATGCTTTAATTTTTCCACAATTAAAAGATTTAAAAAGTAAATTTAGCCTGTTTGCATATCATGTAATAGATGTAAAATTTCTCTATAATGGTCAAGTGAAGACATTCACATTATTCACAGAAGTGGATCTAAAACTGCCTGAAGCCTCTACTGATTAAAATGCTGCCACTCAACCTACACAGAACTGGGTATACAGCTTCTTAAGATTATATCAGAAACATTGGGGATCATAGGCAGTCTGAAAATTAGGAGGAAGGTATAGAACTATCGTCTAGAGACTTTTTCTCTCCAGTAGTCTCTTGTCACTTGGGGCTTTCTCATGACACCACAAATATGGATAATCAAACACTCTGGAGGGTGAGACCCAACCAGCCATTTTTAACAAATTCTCCTGTCCATGCTTAGAGATCACTGCAGAAGAGGGGGTGGCAATATGAGAGCTAGAGACAGTGGATGTCTGCAGTTAAACAGTATTTGTTGGCCACGACAGGGGCTTTGCACACATGAACCCAATGGTAGTTGTGATTGCATGCACAAAATCAAGCCAAGCAAAGTACCAGCATGGGTGGAGAAGGGGTGTACAAATCCCACCCCTCACTGAGGGGCTATTAGCAATTGATGGCTACTGGGGGGGGGAGTTGTTTTCTTCAGGGATGCAGCCCCTGAAGACTCTTCATGCTGCAGCACAAAGGTGACTCAATGAATTTAAAAAAAAAAAAAAAAGAGTACATGAAGTTGGGAGTTGAAAGTTGTCGGGGAGGGGATACAAGAGGAAATGGAGGGTGCATTTGATTAAAACATAGTATATATGCACGTATAAAATTCTCAAACCAGAAAGACTTATTCTAAAGAAGGAATATAAAGAAAAAAGAACTTTCCCTTCTTGGTAATGCTATCCATGTCTCAGGTTGGAAGACCCTTGTGTTTGCAGCTGGACTTGCACTTGGCTGGCCTCTTCCTGGAGCTCCATGCTGTATTCTTCCATGTGTTTCCTTGAGATCTGTATGTACTGCCCTTTTTACTTCATACAGTCTGCTTCCTTTTGGAATGGGAGATCCGATCCTCATCCATGGTAACTTCAGTGAGCATTACAAAGGTACCCTAAGTTATAATTATGGTGGCTTGTACAAAATACAGCAACTCATAGATGTTCACTGCATGGACACAAACCCCCCTAGTTTCTAATGCCATGATGACAATGCTTCTTCATGTCAGCTAAAGACAACTGTGAGAGATGAGCTTCATTATGTGAGGCTGGGGAAATGTCATCTAAGATGAGGGGTCAGACCTCCCGGAGGGGAAGCCGTGACTCAGCAGATGTCAGGATGACTACTTACTCTCTTGCACTACTTCCACCTCAAGGCAATGATGGTGCACACCCTTCACGACAGCGCTTACAGTTAGCCGGAGTGAGGTCCAGTCAGAGCTGACAATGGCGCTTCCCTTGAATCCAGTCAGGGGGACTGTGATCTGGACTCATCTTTTACAACAGTCCTGGGGATCTTGTTGGCCAGTGACTGGGCTATCTCACTGTGCCATGAAGACAACAAATCACACAGCTGCCATTAAGTTCCTCAGCTCCTTCCCCGTCAGGTCTTTGCTCTGTTCTTTTACAGTGTACACAATGGTAGGAACCAGAATTCGGATGCAATGGAAGGGTGGGTTTCCCCCACAACCACAAGTCTCGGAGAACTTCATTCCCCAGCTTGATGGGTTCCTGCTCACTTCCATCACTGAGTCAGAGGCTCCGGATGAACACCTCTGCTATATATGAGTCTTCTGCCTAAAATGCCACCTGTGTTGGGAACAGTAGTCACCGGGCTGCATGGACATACAGCTTGCAACTTCCTATGGAAAATAGTGTGAATGGTCTCCTTTTATAAATTATGTGTTGAAATAGCATTCTGGGATATACTTATTTGAATAAGTACAGTATCGTTTTGCATTTACACAATTAAATGTGTGCCATCTTACACTATATGCCAAAACAGCTTGCGCTACCAGTGACTTACTTGTGTGCACATCTCTACATCTCTCCTGCTACCCTTGAGTTATTAGAAAGTATGCCAGTATTATTGATTTCACAGCCCTTTAAAGTTGTTAGCTTGCAAAGCTAAGTATGTCCATATACCAGCAGCAAAGGAGAATCTTCTCTGCATTAGAGAACTGAACCCAGAAAAGTAAACTTGCTGTGGACACTGATATGTTCCCATGGATTCCACCAGCAGAGCAGCACCTCTCATTGCTTGGCCTTCAAGACACACATCTGAACTTGAAATCCATACTAGTGCTCCTCAAAGTCTGCTTCGTTTGCATTGTTTAGATACATTTGGAAATCAGAGATTTGGTTTAGAATATACAGCCATTCCTTTTCCAATAGAGAGGGGTTGCTGAATATGGAAAGCTCTCTGGCTACACAGACAATCGTCTGGCCACAGGTTAGGCAGGAGTTGCCCATTTCTTCTCCTGAATCCTCAACCTGGGTGCTGGAAGGTCACTGGGAAGTGGGCTGCATTACTGAATTCAAGCATAGTGAGCCCTCCACAGGTCCTAGGGAGGAAAGTGGAGGAAGTCACTTCTACTGTTGCTGATTCCATTTTGGCGTACCCAGAGCAAGCCTCCAGTGTGCTGCCTCATCCCCATTTGTGAGTCCATTCACATCTACAAAGAACACCAAGGCCACCTTTTAAGTGGGCCCAAAATGTTCTCAAATTACTATGAACTATCTACCTCCCTTGAACATACTGGGTACTGACTTCTCAAGGCAAGCGGCTGGTCACCAAATGTACCTCAGGCTCTCTATGGCCCAATGCCCTCCTCTCAAGTGGCACAAAGCCTGACCAGCCATCAAAGTTGCCGGTCTAATTTCCCAAACTTATGGTCCCTTTCATACTGAGGCTGATCCTGTCCTGTTTCTGTACCCTCTTCTGCTAATGTTCCCACTCTGCTCCTGCACTGGGATCTCTTCAAATGGTCAACAGGGAGGCATCCGGAGTCCCCTCTTGCCCAGGCTGAGAGGGTACTTTTAAAGCCGTGGCTCAGGGCCTAGCATCACACAGTCCTATTGCCATCACTGTTACCACCCAAGAGGCAGGACAAGATGGTCTCAATAGCTGAATTTCTCTAGCTTACACTGTTAATTCTAATTATTTCCCTTAGCTTAACCAAATTTTGCTGGCACTAGCTTAGAGCCCCTTGCAGCTGGCCTGCACTCCTGTGACTAGGCTGATACATCTCTCACTTGTTTCATCCAGGCAGTCCAAACTTAAACCGGCTTTTCAGGCAGCCACGTTACTGTAGTTTAATAAAGCACAAATCTTTTGGGGCTGGGGCAATGGCTCAGATGGTACACTCCTTGCAGGCAAGCATGAGGATCTGAGTTCCCAGCTCACACATAAAAAGCCAACCACAAAGGCACACACGCACCCATAATCACAGCTCTCGAGATGGAGATGGCAGGACTCCTGAAGCTTGTGGGCTGGCCAGCCCATCTAATCCAATCAGTGAAGCTACCGGTTTAGTTAGAGCCCTGTCTCAAAAAGGTGGAGAGGGTTGGAGAGATGGCTCAGCTGTTAAAGGCTAAGTTCACGATCAAAAATAAGGTGGAGAGCCATTGACAAGAACCCCTGGTACCAACTTCTGGTCTCTATATATTTATATGTTACATATGTGCAAATACATGGACATATACACACACAAACAAAATCTTCAGCATGTGCACCAAGCCTGGAGGCTCTATTTCAGCCTCCAGAATAGCGGTAACTATTCCAAGTCACCCTTTGGGTCAGTTTCCCCACAGAAGCATTGTGCCTTAAGACTGCCCAGCACACAGCCATTGCTCAACTTGACCAAAAAAAACCACCAAGTTCCCAGAACTTACTCAATGATGTACCCTGCTAGGGAAGGTGAGGGACAACTAGTCCTTCAGAAAGCACATCGAGGAAGTATCCTTGATGCCAGTAATGCATGGGAATCCGAAACAAGACCTTTTGAAATGTCCTTCCCAAGTAGCTGCAAGAAATGGATCCTATGCAGCCCAGTTATGCCTCTTCATAGGAGTGAGCAGCAAGTGTGAGGGACAACTGAGGCCCTGAGCTCACCAAACTGCCCACAGATTGTCCACAATGGGCAGGGCCAGTTTGCACATGGTAGCTTCCAGATGAACGCCATTCTAAATTGTAACCCCTGGATCTAATCTACAAGGAAAAGGATGTTTAGCAGCAGGATTATTTAGGGAGGAAAGGTTTCTGAAACTGAAAACACACCCTCCAAATCCAGAGTGGCTTTGGGAATGGTTTTCCCAGGGGTGACAGACTAAACCTATGGCTCTCTCCATGAGAGAAGCCTTGTGAGCTGGGGGTTAGGCAGTCAGCTCTAAAGATGAAGGCAGACACCTTGGACACAGATTAAGAATCAAGTACACTAATAAGAACATCTTAACCAGCACATGCTACAGGGGTATGGACTGAAAACTACAGTAAAGGCAAAGATCAAACCATCAATGGTGTGACCCAGGAATGTGGAAGAGGCAAAGCGACCAGGAGAAAGGAGGTTGCCTGCTACCGAGCAATAACTGCAAAAGGGTGTGGGAGGCCTGAAGAAAGACCATCAACCTGCGTGCTTTTCAGTGGATGAATTGTATGATGTGAATATCAAGGCAGTATTCAGTATCGTTTATTGGGGAAGGTCAGTTACCACTGGTCTGTATGGGCTGTAATTAGGTCTAACTTCTGCAAACTCAAGGAATGGGCAGGATACACTTGCTCCAGCTCTATATCCTGTCCAGAACATGCAGGCACCTTGCCAGACTTCTACAATCAAAAGAGAAATTAAGATCTCTTAGAAACAATAAAAACCAAACCAACACAGAATGAACAAATAAATGAGAAAAAAGCTAGACACCAAACTCAAATTCCCTGGAGACCATGGACAGGGAGAATCTCCAGTGTTACCATGGCAACCCCAATTGGGAACACTGACTTCCTATGTTGTTTCTAGTGCGCTTCTCTGTTGTGATAAAACACTAACCAAAACCAAGTTGGGGAAGGAAAAGGCTTATTTCATCTGTGTTTCTGGGTCACAAATTTATCTTGAGGGAAATCAGGGAAGGAACCTGGAGGCAGGAACTGAAGCAGAATCCATGGAGGAGTGACGCTTACTGATTTGCTTCCCTGCTCCTGCCAGCTTTCCTATACAACCTAGGACCACTTGTCCAGGGGTGGCACTGGCCACAATGAGCTGGGCTCCTCTCCACCAACTAGCCTTCAAGGAAGTGCCCCAAAGACATGGCCACATGTCCATTTCATAGAGGCAGTTCTCAACAGCTCGTCTCCCCAGGTGTATCAAATTGACAATCAAAATGAGCCACTGCACTGGCCACATTCGGCCTGGTGGTATCCTGTGCCTCTCCTCAGGCCCAGTGCAGCTCATTACTAGGTCCACACTGCACGAGGGCAGAACTTCCCCAGGATGAACATCAATTTTTATTTCATTATTATTATGAAAAACCGATTAACCTTGAAAGGTCAGGAGAAATGGCCGGGTATGAGACCCTGGTAAGAAAATGTGGTAATGACTTTCGCCAACTTTCAATTCCCTAGCCATTTTTTAAAGCATTCCACCTGCTTCTGGTAAGGGAAGTGGAGATGTCACTCTTTTTAAGTGGTACACAGAAGCAAGCGACAATTCAACTACATCTCTGAATATGACACCCAAACAAGCTGGTGTTAGCTGAGAGGGCACATTTAATTCCAATTACTTCCGTTGAGTGAACTCTCAACCAGGGCAGGGTAGTGTGTGTGTGTGTGTGTGTGTGTGTGTGTGTGTGTGTGTGTGAGAGAGAGAGAGAGAGAGAGAGAGAGAGAGAGAGAGAGAGAGAGAGAGAAGCTAGAAGAGGAAGACTCACTAATAGCCCAAGAAGATGCCACCACATTTTAAAGCTTAATTGGCCACTAGCTGCAAGCAGGGTAATAACCTTAGATCATCTGGTGGCCAAGGGATTTGTTACTTTACTCTCATCTTGGAGATAACATGCTCTATTATGAGACAGAGGTGCTAGTTTCTTTGACAATAGTGTTTGCATCCCTGGCAGCATAGGCAAGGTGATGGTTCATCTCTTCAGAAGTGGCACATGTTTAGGACACCTTGGGGACAGGACCGGGCACTCAGTCACACTGACACCATCTAGCCATTGCACCCAAGACCACATTTAAGCACCAACTGAGAAAGGGTTCCTTTAATGCCCTACTGGGACCAACATGGTATTTTACATTTTAAAGAGATCTTTTCTTTATTTGTGTCTTCCACATGCAGGCCAAGAAGAGGTCGTCAGTTCCCCTGGAACTGGAGTTCCAGTTATGAGCTGCCTGATGTGTGTGGAGTGCTTAGCCGAGCCACCTCACCAGCCCCAGTTTCTACCTCCATCCTATTTAAACTCCAACCTCCTTTCTTCCTTTCCTCTCGTTTTTTTGCCCTAGGGACTGGAGATGAACTTTCTACCTGACTTCTGAGAAGTTTGTGCACATGTCTGCTCCTTTCATAGCTGTCCTTCAGCGGTCTCCACAGCCAGAGACAGCATGTAGGAGCCTGTTCTGGCCTG
Organism: Peromyscus maniculatus bairdii; assembly: GCF_049852395.1. NCBI lineage: Eukaryota > Metazoa > Chordata > Mammalia > Rodentia > Cricetidae > Peromyscus > Peromyscus maniculatus. The sequence goes on from NC_134872.1 coordinate 36,327,121, forward strand.
AATGGGCCAGCTGGGGGGGCGGGGGAGGGAGGGAGGGAGGGAATACACAAAACAGGGATCTTGTATGAAGGAAATGTCTAAAGGGTCAGGACACACGCTTAAGTAGAAATTATTTTTACTTTATTTAGGAAAGAAGGGCGGGAAGAACAATAATTTATGTAACAGGTAGACAAGTTAGTACTGCACAAAAGAAAGCAAAGGCTGTGTGCTCGCCACAGCCTGCTCAGTTCATGACTAGTAAATTTACTGCAGTTTCTCACCTTTATTACTACTCAGCAAACTGATAACTGGTTAAATTAGGGATTACAAATCCTGAAGTGTGCTACACCTAAACTGGAAACCCAACAGCCCACAAAGAAGTCATCTAAAAGTAAACTGTAAATGGGATGCACATCAGTGCACCCAGACCGTTTCTGTAAACATCTCCTCCACGGAACACGTGCACAATGCGCTGCACCCCACACAGCAGAGGTTCCTCTAACTTACGCACAGAAAGGCACTGGAGCTCTGGCTGGGCTCGGACACACCCGGGCGTGGTGGCACCCTGAAGAGCACACCCACAGCAGTCCTACGATCCACACAGAACGGTGTGTCACCTTAATACTGTTTTGCAAAAATGACACTTGTATGAAGAAAGCACTGTCTTGTGGAAAGGGAGTAGGCAAAGTCCATCCTACCCTAAACAAATAGGAAGTCCCGGAAGCCTTTTCTTTTTTTTTTTTTTCCTGGGTAACTCTCTCTCTAGACACCTGAATTAACTCGTATAACCAATCTCAACGTGATGTACAAGGCGTCAAGCCTGACGAGGGGCGGTCAAGATGACAGGGGGGAGGGAGCAGCTGCTTCTGTTCTGCTTCCATCAAGTTGGCCATGGAATTGGTCTGGATCCACTGGGGGAATGTACACTGGGCTGGGAGGGCTGTGTAAACAAGACACGGCTGACTTGAACCGGTCTCCTGCCCAGCCCAGCCCCTGTGGGAAAGTTCTAGATATGAAGAATCCCAACAACTCCTTTGCACTATTTGCGACCTATCACTTAAGACAGAGCTTGCAGCCTGTGGGTGTCGGACTGTGACAGCGGTGCCCCGTGACAGAGAAGTGAGGTGGACAGCAGCAGCCTCCTTCGTTACTTCCTGCTCCTTGGTATTTGTAGCTTCATGTGTCTTCAAGTCATCTGCTCTCCTTTCCCCGCACTCTAAACCCAGGGAAACGGCTGTAACCACCTGAACAGCTCTGTGTCGTCTTGATCCACGTACTGGCCTTGGTGGTACCTCTCATTGTATGAACAACCTGAGTGTGGGTAGGAGACTGTCAGCATTAGATTTTGAGTTCTTTGCTTATGGGATAGTCCCAGTCTCAAGTGGGATTAACTCTTTAACCTACTCTAGGTTAACCACAACTAGAGAAGAAAACCAGTTCTTGTGCTGCTCTGGAGTCATTCCAATGGAAAACTATTTTTACCTCCTTTTCCCTCTAAGAGTAAAGGTTGCTCACTTATCTTGACCTGTCTTTGTTGGTATTTACAAGCAACCACGTAACTCCAGTTCTATGTGTTCTTTAGAGACTTTTGTTGTTCATAAAACTACTACACCAGGAGTAAGAGAATGATAGGTGCTTGAACGGGACAGAGGGAACAGGCTTGGCACTAGGTACAGATAACTGTCACATGGGGCCGGCGAACAGATGGGTCATGCTGTAAAGGAAAATGAACCATAGGACAAGCCTTTGAAACAACAAGCTTCTGTGTGGGGAACGAGGCATACAGCAGCTGTCCTAAGAGCCCCGCTCACAGCAAGACAGCAGGGCGGGACTCAGCAGGACTGTCCCTTCACCGAGACTCTTTTGAGCATCCTCAGAGGAATGGAGTGATGACCATGAAGCAAATTATTACAAGACATTTATTACAAATGTCACAGACATATTCATAAAGAAAAATTAGGTTAAAAAAACCAGAACAAGAGAGCAAGTGAGAAAACAAGAAAAGCCAGGGCTTCAATATTACACCTACAACACAGGGAGATGGCATCTTTAGGAATAAGTAGAATTAACTACATTCTTAAAATAGTTTTAGTGCATTGCATTTTTAGAAAAGGGACACACCCTCACCCCCAAGAAAAGGTTCCTGAAACAATGAACAGTTTGTGTGACTACTCAAATGTGACCACCTGCCTGCTACCAAACCCCGATTGAGAATAAAGAAGTCTCATGTGTTGATGACAGGTGACAGCTGCCCGCCCACCACTAATCGTGAACCTGGTGAAAACAGAGCGTTCTGCTTTCCAAAAGCACGAGGCTCGTGCCCACCTCCACAGACAGCTTTGCTTGTACCTGATTAGACTTGTGACAACTTCAATCAGATAGTTTTGGTATTAAGGTTAAATTAAATATTAATGTTTTCTGCCAGATCCATAAACTAAATCACCTCTCAATGCATTAAAAACAATGAGGTAGGCAAAAAACAAAACGTCAACAAAAGCCCACAGGAAAGTTGACTTTTCCTACTGCGAGTGCAGACCGTGGTGGAGCTGCTGTTGCTATTCCAGGCTTAAACAGAAATTAAACCCTTAGTAGAGGCAGCACTAATACTGTCACACAACCGAGTTCTGGCCGGCGAACAGGACAGGACGCACACGTTTTCCTTCTCTTTCTTTCTCTCTCTCTCTTTTTTTTAAGAACCATCTGCACAATTTAGGCAAAACTTGGTACACAGAAAAATGACTCAGTTCTTGGCCAGGACAACCCCCTCCAAAAAATTTCAAAGAAACAAAATGGGAGCCCTTATCCCACCCCACCCCCCCAAGCCCCACCCACAAAAAAGTTCTCCTAGTAACTGTGTCTTTCACATTTTATAAATATTAACTTCTTAAACCTGCACCTTCTTCTTTGTCCACATATTGTCACATTACAAAAAAAAAGAAATGTCAATTAAATACATTGTTAATGTTACTATATTAAATCTGTTCTCTGCTTCAGCAAGCTGCTTCTTCCACCACTTCTCACCTCCTTGTGCCCACTGCCAACATCTGATGGTGTGCTCACCACAACCTTCAGACACTCCCAGGCCAGAGTCACTCAGAGACAAGGAATCCTGGAGCTGCAGAGAGGCGCCCTCTCTGTTCTGATGCTCGTCCCCCAACGCTCCTAGCACCGATGGTAGTCTAACAGCACCAGCTGCAATGCAGCCTTGATTTATTTTTGAGTAAGGAAAAGGAGAGCATGGGAAGAAACTGGCAAGAGGTGTAGGAAGGAGGGGAGAGGACCCAACGCGCAAGAGGCCTGCACAGACAGCTGTCCTGGCCGCACGCTCGCAGCTCTGAGCTCCAGTTGCAAGGAATTCCAAGTTCTCAGGGTCTTGACGACTCCGGGGGTCAGGGATCCCAGCTCACACTGCCTCTACCAGCTCAGAAGAGAAGTCCTGCCTAAGGTCATGAAATAAACCTGACTGCTGCCACCAGACCGAACGGAGGCAAAGAACACCTGTAAACACAAGCAAGAGAGGGCAGTTAGCAGGTCACTCACCACCTCCTAGTGCGCCCCCCCCCAATATGCCTAAAAAGCAGTGTCTAAATTTTCCTTCATTAATTTATTTTAGAATCTACCAGAACTGCAAGGGAATTCACCATCAATGTCCATGAAGAATAAGCCACTCTAAAACCAGCCACAAACACATAGAAGCCATAAGGAAACATTACCTTGTCGTTGCGTTCACATAGGAATTTTAGTCTTTGAGCCCTTTTGTGCATAAACACACCATCCAAGTGACCAGTTTCCACAGATCGTATCTCTATCGCCTTCTCTCCCCAGCCCATTGTCTGATTCGATCGGATATATGCTTTTAGAGAGGGGAAAACAAAGCATTAACATGAAGAACCTTGACAGGACATTTCTGACACACACGCACATCTACCCGAGTGCCTGGCATGTGAGGACTTTGGTTTTTCAGGAGTTCACACCTGTCAATCACTGAAAGTCAACCTCCCGTGCGCAAGCCCTGGGCTCAATGGGCAGCACTGACCAAAAAGGGGGAGCGTGCCTTTATGCCTCGTCTGTCAGGGGAAGTAGTCATAGGAACAGTAATGGAAAGAACGGATTTCCCTAGGCCTTTCATGCAACTTCTGGAAATAGCCCTGGTGTGTGCTTTACTGTGCACGTCTCATCAACCCAGCCTTGGCAGAAAGGGAGGAAGCAATAATGAACAAATAGTGTAGGGACGTAAACACAAAGCCCTGAAAGGGTCAGATACCAGCCTCCGTTCCCGGCTACAAAGCAGAAGACTATGTAGGAGGCTGTTTCTAACTGGGACTCTGCCACTCCCAAGAGCAAGCCACATTTCTTTCTCTGATTTGCTTCACTCCACACTAATTAGTCAAAAAAAAAAAAAAAATCTGTTCTATTTTACATAGATAAATTAAGGGTCAAATGAGAGCTAGCAATAGCACATCTCTTAAAAGAACCCAAGAATCACTTGGATTTGTTTTAACCTTCTCCTATCTGCTGATAACCACCAAATAACCAGAAGGCATGAAGGACATGCAAGTTAGGACAATAAACAGCTGTGGTCTTGGTGGGCCTCTCACAAACGCCTCTTCGTGATGCATCATACCTACAGATGTCGGCATCTCTCCCCACTGCAGAACCACGTCCTTGGTTATCCTTCCATATGTGTTTACATAAACCCCCTCGTCTTCATAGCACACCAGAAGTTCCATTCCGTCCGTGTTGGGGAGAATAATGATTGCATGGGGTTTGATGCTACACTGAATCTAGAGAACAGAAACAAGAAAGCATGTCTGTGGTTATCTCCAGCCCCATGAAAGTGCTCAGTAAGACTGTCTAGAGAATGCAGTAGTGCTATATACCCCTGCTCAGACCCATCACAAATAGGCAGGAGTCTTGGGAAATCCATGCAATATCCAACCCCAAGTCTGCCATCTACAGGTCATGTACTCTACAGACTCCCATTTTTGAGTCCCTGGAAACATAACTGGATAGTAGACTTATTTGAGAAACATTCCAACCCAGGGCGTTCTGGCCTGACAGCATCCCATGTTAGTCAAAGCAAGTGCTAAACGGTCTTCAGAAGGCCTTCACGGAGCCAGGAAAGCAGATCTCTACTGTTCCTGAACATGAAGCTACTGAAAATGGTGCTTCATTTCAATACTCACCCCACACGGCGGGGAAATGAGGAACCCTGCTTGTGTTAGTTCACTAAGCAGAGTAGAGGGAAAGTCAAAACAAAGTGAAGCCAGTCAACCAACCATAGAGTGTGGGTTCTTTCTTACGTGTGTTGGTAGATAAATGTCATAGACTGAGCCTGAATCCACATCAACAGCATGGAATCCAGCACAGGATCCATAGATCACTTTCAACCTCTGGCCTTCCTCAACAGTGAGATCCACCAGTAATGGCTTATGTACCAGTTCTCCAAATGACTATAGAGATAATCAAGACAGAAGCAGGAAGACAAACTTACAGCATCAGATGAGAGGCTAGCTACAGGCATCTGGTTTATCATGTGACGTTGCTAATTAGCATCTGGAAGACACTTCTTCCCTCCTACCTAGCAGAATGCTCCGTCCTGTCCTGTGGTACTTACTGATTAGAAGACTTGCAAAGTCACCAATGAGGACTTGGCACAACACAGTATTTGAATATTCAAACATAGCGGGGTAGTGAGAAGCTGTAGGGGTCATGGCACTGAGACTCTGAGCAGGCTGGTAGTATGAGAGCTATAGACTCTGTGTGACTTGACCTGGAGAGCCTCTGCTCCTCATATCAATACAGCTCACAGGACTAGGATAGTGACTGGAATAGTCAAGCAAGGAAATGCTTATAAGGCAACATGCACAGCATCTGGCATGTAGGACTACTAAGATTAGATTCCAGAAGACAACGTAGGTAATTTTCTAATTTACACTCTTTACTCACTCAGTAATACTAGATTTACCAAACATGCTAACCCTACTGACTCTGACTCACCGGGGAATCTAGCAGTAAGCACCCCCTTAATTCAAATTTCCCAAATATTTGAAACTTACTCTTTCAATAAACTACATCAAGATTATTTTAAATACAATCATTTTAGATGAAATAGTGTTTCTTACCCTCTATTAAAATGTCCCTGGACTATTCTTAAGGTTCTATATCTCAAAATAGAAATAATTATTATGTCTACCTAATGCTAGAATAATATCAATTTTAATTAAGAATTCTATATATTAGATTTAGGGCAATCCCTAAAATAAATTTCTAAAAATATATACAGAAAAATGACTGTTAGTTCTCTGCATTTGGGGATGTGGAAGCTTTTGGAGTATGAAGTTTCCTGGAAGTGTTCCATATACTACCTCTTATCACACACACTAAAAGTAAATATATGAGTACGTGTAAACTTATAACTAAAACAGTTCAAAGTTTAGCACAAACATTATTACTTCACCCAAACTACATGCAGAATGGGAAAATCATCTTACTGTAAGTATCAAGATGCTGTTACACTGACATTTTTTATATTTAAATAAAAACAGGAGCATATTATAGATATTTTAACTTCCTTCTTCCATTTAATGTATAATGTTTATTGCTTATATCATTAAGAATCTCTGTAATTTATTTAGTTATTTTTTTGTTTTGAGATAGAGTTTTGCTATGTATACCTGGCTGGCCTTGACTCTGTAACAATCCTGCTACCCCAGCCTCTCTGGCATGCAGGATCACACCCAGATTACTACTTAGTTTTTAAACTGTACTGCACTAAACACATCTACTCTACAATTGATTTTTGTTGAGCCCTTTTAACCACATATCTGAATCTTTATCACATCTGTCTTTTCATGAATATCTACACACCACCACCACCACCACCACCACCACCACCACCACCACCACCACCACCATTTTGGATTTTCAAGACAGGGTTTCTCTGTGTAGCCCTGGCTGTCCTCGGACTTGCAGGGATCCACCTGTCTCTGCCTGAGTGCTGGCATTAAAGGTGTGTGCCACCACTGCCCAGCTGAAGATCTAATTTTTAAGGGAGGGTGCAAGTACCATTTGGGCAAAATGATCATCTGAGAACTAAGAAAATAGTTATACACACTTATTACATTATGTTATAAATAGCTTTTACTTTGACAGTTATGTTATATTAATATATAGCTTTATATTTACTGTTCCTAAGCCAATTTAAAACTGGTGGTTTTACCTTAAAGGCCATAAATTTGTGATATGGCTTTGGTGCCCACGCATAGACTTCCACAGAACTCTTCAAAGCAATTACCAGAAATTTGATTCTTTCATATTTTACTGAAACAAACATAAAAAGTGAGAGAAATACTATCAGTATTAACACAGAGCCATAAATTTTTTAGTTGCTATCTGCAAACTTTATAAATACGCCTTTGATTGCTCATCCAAAAAGCAAGCAGTTGGGGGCGGGAAACACAGAGCACAAGCCACACACTTGGCTTTCTAACTCTCAGTGTGTAATTCACGTTCCTACATCAATCAACTGTAAAACAACAGTAAATAGCTTAGCTGAAGATCCTAACGTCTTAGATTCTAAGTAGTTTATTAGCAAGGGCAATGCCAGGCAGCCAACCCTAAAGCCTGGAGGACTCACTATTCCTTCACAATGATACCAATGTGATAAGCCAGCCGAGGGGCTCACACAGACAGGAATATGAAAGGAGCAAAGCAGTAGTGCTGTTTGAATGACACAATGCCCACAGACAGTCCTGTCCCCAGGTGTGTCCAAAGCACATGTGCTGTCCTGGTTTTCTCCACATGCCCCCCACTCTGCATGAACTGTCTAACGTCATATGCTATTTGATTAACCGTGGGTCCAAGGACTTGCTATTTGATGCAGCTTTCTTAAATATCACATACTGTCAAAAGTTATACAAGGAATTCTAAGAGGCTGGCCAATGAACGCTGTTAATAGACTTTTTTGGAATGATGAAAATCGTTCTATGTGTACTGCTAATCCCTGTAGAGAATACCACAGCTACCGACACTGAGGAGGTAGTAGGGCCACATGGGAACTGAATTAAAGATGGCTCACTTTGCTTAACTCTATTTTAACCTCCTGCTCAGTACGACGACGACTCTGTAATAACCATCAACCGGTGAGCCCACTATCCTGGGGGAGGCGGGCAAAAAACAACTGCAGTCGGCACCTCAGTAAAACATACAGCACACATCACCGTTCAACAGATTCTCTAACCTTAACCGCGCAAACTCGATAAAACTACAGCATCAGCTCTTAAAACTGTACCCTGGTTGTGGTCCGTTATTTCCCATTGATTTCTAACCAGCACTTTCATTTTTCTCACAGGCAACAAAACTTGATTGGGCTTCGTTACATAACTTTGTGAGAATGACTGAATGTTCCAAGGGAGGAAAATGCCAACCACAAAATAGTTGCCAAGAAACAACAACTAGCCAGCCAGTCATTGATGAGTAAGGACTATGGTCGCTCTGTACAATGTACTTAATTAAAAGTAACAAGTATCGGTGAAATTCTCCAACGTTCTCCTAAGGGACTGCTAAGGGCCTCCCGCACACTCTAAGTAAGAGCCGAGGGGTAAAGAACTCAAGGTCAGAAGGCTGAGTGTGGCAGCACCTTCTCAGGAGAATGAGGACTGTCAAGGAGGGTGGGAAGACGCTCACAGAAGAGAGGTGTAGGGATGACTGAGGACAGTGAACAGAAAGAACAAACTGCTGTACTTACAGATGAACAACACAGTGAGACATCTAGATGAGACCTCAAGATCAGAAGATACCTTACCAGTTTCTTACCAGCTTTCAAGAGTACAGTGATTAAAGACCAAACCCTAATTACACTGAAGACACAAAACACTGTGACTCCATGATTACTTACCAACTTTATAGTGTACACATCCTTCCAAATCGCCCACAGTGGTCCACCCTTGCTTCTTCTCAACTTCTGGATCATTATGAAGGATTTTATTTCTTAACCAGGATAAATAGTAGACACGTAACTTATCCTTTTTGCCTAACAAGATAAATGTAAGTATTTTACATGCATGGTCAAAAATAAATATTATCATTAATGACAACAATATCCAAAAGAAACAGTAAATACATTTCCTCTAAAGGAATTATTTACTATCAGTTTTATCTGAAATTTGTATTGGGGCCACTCTGAAGCCCTTTAAAAATTACCAATGTTATGTATAAGCAGCCATGTCTAGGAGGATAGGTTTTGAAAGAATAATGAATCTTCACTTACACTGATAGATCATAGAGCATACAGTAGGAATGCTTTTGGTTATTAGCATATATTGTATGCTAATGATAGAATAGTGGGTAGCAGGCCCTTGTGTAGCTCTGGATGAGAGCTAGGAACTAGAAAGACCAAGGCAGGAAGGGTTAGACAGCTGTGGCTTTCTGCTCCACTCCTTGTCTTCTAAGTCTAACACCATTAGCCAAGGATGTCGCCTGTATAATGAAGTCTCCATAAAAGATCAGAACTACAGAATTAAGATGAACTTCCAGATAGCTGAACATGTGAAGGTGCTGGGAGAAAGTCCAACTGGGAAAAGCATGGGAACTTCTTGAAATAATTAATAGTGATGACTTTGGATAATAAGCCTATTATATAAAAGTCAATTACTTTCCTATATATGAACAGTAAAAAAATAGAAATTGAAATTTAAAGTGATATGATTCATATCAACACTAAAGAAATAAAATAGGCATAAATCTCACAAAACAGCTCTTTTAAAGATCTATTTGAAGACAATTATAAAATTCGTGTCAAAGATGTCAAAGAATTAAACATAGAAATACTTGTGTTCATGGATAGAAAAACACGCCATCGGTTCTTCCGACCTGAATTACAGATTCAACACAATTCCAGCCCAAACCACAGCCACGTTATCTGTGCACATCATAAACATCCTCTAAAGCTTATATTCAGAGGCAAAGCAGTGACATGGAACAAAATACTGAATCAAAGTTTTTGGACAGTTTTTTATTTCAAGATTTACTATACACTTGTTACAGTAACCAAGACAATTTGATTATTAGCAAAAGAAAGAATAAATCAATTAGTGGAATAGAAGGGCCCAGAAATAGATGAATACAAACGCAGTGAACTAACAGCAAAAGGAAGAAGCCTCTTCTAAAACAGAATGCTGTGAATGGAAGTGAATCTGTTGGCAAGCCTTCAGTGTTTCACAAAAATAAATCATAAGTGAGTCACAGACTTAAATGTGAAATCCAAGCTAGCAGCTTCTAGAAGAAAGCATATGTAAAATCTAGATTGTACCAAAAGAGCAATCCACAAAAGGAAAACAAAACAAAACAAAGAAGGTGCTTGATTTCACTGAAGAGTCTGGTCTTCAAGATATTGGTCAAGAGAATTAACAGAGAAGCCACAGGCAGGGAAAAAGTATTTCAGAGCACATGTAATAAAAGATTGCAATCTAAAATATACACAGAATTCTTAAAATCCAACAGTAGGGGGAAAAAAGCAGCCCAGCTGCAATATGGGCTTAAGATCTAAGCAGACACTAAGCAGACGCCCTACCAAGGAAGAAACAGAGAAGGTAGATAAGCATGAGAACACATACACACTTCACCAGGGGACTCCACATTAAAACAAGATGTCACTCCCCTAACCTATCAAGATAGAAAATCCAAAACACTGATGGTCTCAGACATCAGGGATGAGGTACAGAAACTCTCCTTTCCCAAATATCAACTGTGAAACAATGGAGCCACTCTGCAGACAGCTCAGTAGTTCTTCAGACTTAACAACACTTTTGCCCTGTGTTTCTATTAGCTGTGTTACTTGGCTCTTTACCAACTACATGAAATGAAAGCTTACAGTCAAGTAAAAAGCTGCACACAAATGCGTATCTAGCAGCTTTCCTTATAACTTCCTACCTGGAAGCACCAAGATGTCATTCCATAAGTGAATGGATAGACAGTGACACATCTGTATGAAGGAGCATTTAGCAATATAAAAAAGAGAGATACTGAACCACAAAGGACATGACGCAGCCTTAATTTGAATGTGAACTGACAAAGGAAAGAAGTCAGTCCACATATTACATGGTCCAGACAGTCAGTCATACAAGATTAGAGCTATATGAAGCCAATGATAGACTTTCTAGAGTAGTAAGATCATCAAAAAGTTGGTCAGCTGTCACTAGGGACTCAGGAGGAAGTACAAATAGCACTTTTGTAGGGCACTGAAACTAGATTAACAGAATAACGGAATATGTGTGTCATAGTCTAGTTGTCAAAACCAAGCTAATGCACCCCACAGCAATATAAACTACATGTTTGAATTGACAATAGCATATTATTACTAACAAATAAAAATAACGTACCACAAGCCGGGCGGTGGTGGCGCACGCCTTTAATCCCAGCACTCGGGAGGCAGAGCCAGGTGGATCTCTGTGAGTTCGAGGCCAGCCTGGGCTACCAAGTGAGCTCCAGGAAAGGCGCAAAGCTACGCAGAGAAACCCTGTCTCGAAAAACCAAAAAAAAAAAAAAAAAAAAAAAAACGTACCACAAGTGCACTACATAGAAAAGAGGTTAGCAATAGGGGCAACTGGGTGCATGTAGTGGCTGTGTACATCTCACAACACGCAAACTCCCAATACTGCTGTATCTTATTAGCCAGTAGTTTGAGAAGTTCAGCATGTAAGACTAGACACACTGTGACCGATGCTGTTGATTCTGCTTTACAAAACACTTACCAGATATTGTCACCAGGACATTTAGGCCCTCGAGAACATCCATTTGCTGGAACCGTCTTCTGTTGATCAGAGGATATACTTTCCCTTGGCCACTTCTGTCCAAGAGCATCAGCCCACTCTCTGTGCCGACTAGCAAATTCACTCCTGTTTCAAGAACACAGAGCGGCCTACACTTTAGGTTGTGTTTGCACGGAGCTGTACCATACGGAAAGGGAAACATTCTCTATTTGAAAGGATGATAGCTTCCTTAACTCAGAAAGAAATGCTCAGAGGAGTCAGGTTAAAGCAACTGATCCTTGCCACACAGGGAATGACAGTGACATTTACTTAGGTATGGAAATGGATGAGGAAGCCCCATCACCTTACCTGTTCCCTACATCCTTCAGTCCTGAGGGTGCTGCGAGCCCACTATTTCTTAGGTTTCACAGATCTGGTCACATTAGACACTTGAGAAAACCTGCATCTGATACCATGGCCTCACAACTGGCAAACTTCTAGAATGACTTCCAGAGAAAGCACTCTCTGTAATCTCCACCGGCTTATGCGCTGGTCTCTATCACAGTGTCCACCAGAAACAACTGCACTATTTCCTCACCTTTCTGTCCATTGCTCGGGACCGCTAAGGCAGTGTGCCTTCTGGGGACTCACTGACTGACCACACTCTGTGGACTGCTTACGCCTAGGAAGGAAGTACCCTGCTCCCATATACTTCCTCCGCTTCTTTCAGGGACTCTGGAGTTGCTTCCTCGCCCATCACACGTGTGCCCGCAGATGTCAGGCAACAGCTCAGAGGGGCTCCTACTGCCACGCTTGACTCCCCTGCTCTTCCGCACACTACAGACTTCTGCTGAAACCAGACTGCCTACCTGACAGAGCTAACTAACCTGGCCACCATGTCCACGTGACCGTCTTCCTCTTGTCCCTTCCTTCGGTCCTCCTGCTCTGATCTACCATGCTTTCTGACCAGTTTACAGCTGACAGACACAGGCCTTAATTCACTCTCCAGATAACCTCCACTTTCTCACAAGTGTTCATTTTCTTCCAACACAGAGTCATGCTGTGCCTTTCCAATCTACACCTCCCAAGATGCAGTGTCACAATCTCTGGTCTGCACTCGGGACCCCATACTTCTGCAGCCAGCAGGCTTCTTCCACTAAAAGCCTCAGTTAATATTCAATACTCTCTTTATTTCAAGAGGTAGTGGACTCTCCTTCTAAATTCACATATTTACCCAAATGTTGTGCTTCTCTGGTCTAAACCCTTCACCTTTGAAAGCATCTTCAAACATGGAGCATTGATTTATGCTCCCAGGGAACCAAACACATTCATTCACCCCAATTTTCTAAGCTGGGGGTAAATTCACCAAGACAAACAGCCAAGTATTGGTGCTCTTACAAAGTAGATGATAGATCAATAATCCTACATAGATGAAATGGGGCGTGGGGAGGTCAAGACAGTTTGTTAAAGGGTAGCAGTCTATAAAACAGCTTGAGAAAATTATAAGCAAGTCTCTAGAATTTGGGAATTTCCCCCCAGTATTAAGTCATTATCAGATTTGTGTAACTACTCAAGACTTTGTTTCTAAAAGAGTTTTGCTGGAAGTTTGTGAATCTGTAAGGACATATGCTCTAAGTTTACTTGAGTCTTATGGTAAAGGGACTATCCACGGGAACACTACCCATGCAAACAGACTAACACAAGGCACAGCATGGCACGGCAGGGCAGGGCACGGCCTGCGCACCAAACAACCCTTTCTTGATACTGCTTCTTGTCAGGCATGTGATCACAACAAGAAAGAAACTAAGGCCACAGTCTTTTTAGATGACCAACAGACTAGACCAAGTATGGAGAATGTGGCCCAGGACTCGCTGGGACATTAGAGGGACAGACTGTGTAACATGAAGGTGTGGCCAGGCCTGACTTTTCTGGATAAAATGATGGCATCTGCAAAGCATTTACTACCAATTTCAACATAACTGACATGTTTAACACAATCCCTATACCAAATATGTTGTAATGTATAAACTACATTAAAATCCTTCAGTGTGGATAAATGAATGACAGCCTGCCTCCTGAAATAACAGCTACTGACATCTACTGAGCAACAGTAGTGTGCTAGGCATACTTCTGTGCCAAGTTCCTGCTGTATGGTGTCCAGAATCCCTTAAATGGATAGCTGTATTTTATCTAGAGCAGTGGTTCTTAACCTTCCTAATGCTTCTACCCTTTAATACAGTTCCTCATGCTGTGGTGATCCCCAACCGTAAGATTATTTTGGTTGCTACTTCCTAACTGTAGTTTTGCTACTGTTGTGAACCGTTATTCATTCATATGAATACATATGTAAATATGTGTTTTCTGATGGTCTTAAGTGACCCCTGTGAAGCAGTCATTGGACCCATAAAGGGCTCGTGACCCACAGGTTGAAAACCACTAATCTAGACAGATAATAAAGTTCTTATTGTGTGACCATCTGAGCTTTAAAACAGTCATGACGTGGCAGATCCTGACCCCAAGAAAGCAGGTGTGTCTGCCATGAGTGTGGACAGCTCTTCAAAAGACCTTGGTAGAGGGCGGAGCAGGAGCTTCAGAGCCAGGCGAGAGAGAAGGGCAGAGCGAGTGGTGAGAACAGGGGCTGAGACGCTGTAAGGTTCTAACGGTAAAAGCTGAACCCTTGTATCAAACCTCACTTATTTCTCCCCAAAACAACAGACAGGAGCATGGAAGGCTGGGATGGGGGAGAAGAAAGCTGATTTACTGCTGCAGGTGATGTGGTGGCTGTGATTTCAGGGAGCAGGACTGTAGAGAAGTATGTGCTATGGACACACATGTAAGACAAGCCAGGCAGACAGTCCCTCTGCAGAATGCTTCTAAGAGTCTCATTCGGAAACTGGTCACAGTCCCAGACAAAAAGGTGAGCACAAGCATTTCAACTTCACGCTTCCCAGGCTAAGGACCAACTCCTGTTTCATTCTCATTGCTCATCTTCACAAGGGGAGGTGGAGACAGGTCATTCTTTCCAACATCTTACTGCTGAAAAAGGACTGCGGTCACACACATGCACCCTGACCCACTACACACTCAGCTAAACTTAAGGCATGGGACATGAATCACGGAAATCATAAGTCCTTCAAAAAGAAAACAAAACAAAACAAAAAACCACCCTGCACTATTCAAACAATGATTCTCTGAACAACAAATCTGTTCTTTAGAATAAAACTATGTAATTAGACAGCAGTGAGATACCTACCCCATAAGGCAGCACACAGGATCTCCGAGTTAAACCTCTTCTTATATTTACGAATCTCGGGGGTATCGCTCTGTGGCCTAGTGTTTGTGGGGTTCACATTGACCACTGAGCCTTTCCGAGTAGGATCTTGCCTTATGGCTTCTGGTCTCATTCCATCACAGGAAAATCCCACTGAAACATAGTACATTTGAAATCTTATCTTCTGTACACATACACGACAGCCTTACTCCCTCAGTACACCCCAGATAAATATCCATATGCTGTAAGTGACACTTTCTCAATGAAAGGCATTCTGTAAAAAGTACATGGAAAAGGAATGAACTACGAGGCTCATTGCTGAACAGGCAATCGGAGTGGAATGGACTTCTTAGTGGAGGTCTGTGCCATGAGTAACAATGCTATGCCTAAGCCACTTGGGAAGCTACACAAGGGACCAGATCTTGTCTGCCAGCTGCTTTCTTTGTTGCTGCTGTACTTACCCACAGAAGTAACTGTTGTTCCACTAGATGGAGAAATCTGTAGTAACCTGGGGTCTATAAAAGGTGTAAAGGAGGAGGAAGATTTGTGTTTCTGGAGTGTGCTACTAGCGGATTGAGTCTGCAATGTAAATTTCAATTTCATTAATATAAGAGACATTTCAAATGCGAACATTAAAGACCATTTCAGTCCACTTATATACACAGCACCACTTCCCAGTCCAAGCCCTCCTTCCTGCATTGCTCCCCAAAAGGCCCAGCAGGCATCTCAACTGCCATATCTCTTCCTTGAGATGCACATCTAGGGCAGTGATGCTGCAAGCTACCAACAAAAGAGCAACTTCATGGTCAGCTTTAAAAAAATTAATGGAAATTCTTAAACTGCATCTGAAGTGTCTTAACATCAATTCACTACTTTCTGAATTTATTTCTCACACCAAAAAATAAAGATGTAATCTACTATCTACTGTGACAGGCTACTGGTGTGAGCTACTACCTAATGCGACAGACTATGTATGATCTACAATCTACTATGACAGACTACAAGTGTTCTATTATCTACTGCGACAGACTATTGGTGTGATCTGCTATCTACTGTAATGGATTGTTGGTGTGATCACCTAATGTACTGTGATAGACTACTGGTGTGATCTCCTATACACTGTGATAGACTATTGGTGGGATCTCCTATGTACTGTGATAGACTACTGGTGTGATCTATATACTGTGATAGACTACTGGTGTGATCTCCTATACACTGTGATAGACTATTGGTGGGATCTCCTATGTACTGTGATAGACTACTGGTGTGATCTATACACTGTGATAGACTACTGGTGTGATCTCCTATCTACTGTGATAGACTACTGGTGTGATCTCCTATCTACTGTGATAGACTACTAGTGTGATCTCCTATGTACTGTGATAGACTACTGGTGTGATCTCCTATCTACTGTGATAGACTACTAGTGTGATCTCCTATCTACTGTGATAGACTACTGGTGTGATCTCCTATGTACTGTGATAGACTACTGGTATGACCTACTTTCTACAGTGATAGAAAATATTGGTATGATCTGCTATCTACTATGGTAGGTGGTCAGTGTAACCTATTATCTACTGGCACAGACTATTGATAAATGCTTCTTTTCTTGTTTATTTTAAATTGAGCCTCTTCCAGAAGGTCTGGCTAATGTTGCTAAAAGGTGCATCACCATTAAGCCCATACCACACAACAAGGGCTCATTAGTAAACACACAAATGACAATAGGCATGACCTTCTGATCTTTTAGGAGCACTGGTGTTAATCATGTAACTTAAAAAAAAACAAAACAAAAAACAAAGAACAAAAGGCTCACAAAGGAAGTGAAACAAGTTGTTAAGTGGAAATGCAATGATGATTAAAACCAAAGAGAAAAACTTGCCAGTTTAGTGAGTTTAGGGTTACAGTAAGATGGAGCGTGTGTGAGATCCAGACAAGGAGTGCAAGCACAGATCTCTGGGACAGATTCCATCTGATCAAGCGCCTTTTCTCTACTTGCTTCCTCTGTGGGGTGCCTGCAAGTCACCATGTCCTACAGCCCATACCACCCTAAGATCCCCACCTGACAAGGTTGCCATCTCACAGGCTTCTCTCCCTGCCCCATCAACCAGTGGCCGGGCCAACTAATGGCCAAATTTGCTCAGAAAGCAGTTGCCTGATGCTGTTCTCAGGAGGAGACTTTTCCTGTATTTTCTAATGAGGGAACCAAAGTATTGCTGCTTCCCAGCCATCAGTCAAGTGTTTACTTGACAAGACTGGCTGAAATTAAATGTCCGTTTAGACCTCTCTCAACTATTAAACAAATGGACTCGGTAAGTCCCCAAACCTGTGAAACCAAATCACCTGTTTCATTAAGCAGGTGTTCAAAGTGGGCTCTGTCACTGCACTTGGGCATGACCCATTTAAAGAACAAAGGCTCACCCACCTAGGACCCAGACTGAGCAGCACAGCCATGCCATGAACACACAGGACTTCCTATACAGAATTTTAAAATTAAAGGAAAGCTCAGACCTTTGTCCTTGCTTAGCATCATCATTTTCTAGATTATCCCCCTAGAGCACATGATTTCTCAACCCTGAGTACATGGGGATGTCAAGGAAAAAGATCCCTTTATAAGGGTTGGTGAAAACCAGTCATCAACCAACAACCAACCCCTCCCAAAATAAACAAATGAAACCAGGAACCAAAAACACAACCAATGCCTATTTGAAGGAGATTCTCACACAAGACAAGAAGTTTGTGCAGGTAAGGTCAAGTTTACCTAGTCACAGTTTCCTGTATTTTTATAAACTGGATAAAAAGAATGAAGAGGCAAACTCCACAGATGACTACAAGGATTTCATGCTAAATACGTAATGGAGCCGAGAACACAGCAATCATTTTATTTACTTGGAAAAAAACAAAAACAAACAAAAAAAAAACGCACAGAATAAAGCAAGCCATGCAACTATACTTATCTAGAAAAAGGAAAGAAGTGAACTGGCAAGTTTGGGGGGAATCAATCCATCTAGGGTTAGGGATCTGTATGCAGACCTGAACATGTTACTGGGGACTGAGGAGGAGGAGGAGGAGGAGGGCAGATTTTGACAGAAAAGCAGGGGGAGGAAGAGGGAGGGGTTTCTGGGAAGGGCTTCTTTGCAAACTAGCTCCTAGGCAGTGCTGGTCTAACCCCAGGAAAGCGGCCAGCTGTGGGGCGAGACATACCTCGTGAGCAGTGAGCTTGTCCTGGGGTGTCTGTGGGGACATGGTGGGTGTCGGCTGGCTGGAGGATGGGGAGGAGGAGGTGGAGGAGGTGGAGGAGGAATGGCTTTGCTGTAAGAGATCTGGCAAGAGGTGAACGCGCCCCGCAAAGCCATTGCTCTCAGGATGGCTGGCACGCTTTTGGTCAACTGTACTCTGCAGAAAAAACAGGCACACTGGTCTCGCTCAAGCACTGCTGACATGGCTGACACCCCTACTGATAGCTACTTTGGTTCAAGATGCTGTGTGACTCTTGAAACGGTCAGATTACCAAGGAAAATCCAAGGACATCAGCCGGAATCGCTCAAGCTTCCTTGCCAAATAAATGCCCAGTTGGAGCCGAGTGAATTCAAAGTACCCAATGCAACCCAAATGCAGGTAGCAAGGGTTTCACCTGGTTCATTTGCAGCGACAGCATGGAAGACTACCCCCTTGTTCTCACTGTAAATCTGTCTAAACTGCCTCTCAAGAGTCCCCTGTGGTTTCTCTGAATCCTGGTTTTCTCATGTTCTTCCTACTTGCCATCCAAATACACTTCTGTGGCATGAAACACTCAGGGCAAAATCCCATAGCCGAGAGAGTGCCCTGTCCTACGTCAATGAGGAGCCTATCACTTGGCTGGAGTCTACGTTAAGAAGGAACACACAGTTAGAAACACATCCTGGTCCAAGGAGAACACATCTTGCGTCACCAATAGAGATAACGGTCTTGGACCACAGGAGACCTGCTCATCCTTGTGCCCCGCTCCTGCTGTAAGGCCGCAGACACTTAGGGCCTCTTCCAGGCTCCAGGTCTGCACCTTCACTCTGTGAGCCTCCGTGGGACTCCCTGTGGCTTTTCTACCACTCCAACACAGACCGTGAGACTCAGCATGGGGCTTGGATGAAGGCTGCCACAGGCATGCAGGGGAGCAGCAATGTGCGGTGGAAGACTACTGGCTACCTTCGTGGCATGCAGCACACTCCTACCTCCCTAGCCCAGGACACCCTACCCTCAGAGTTGTGTTAACATGAAAACAGATGATGATGTAGAAATAGCATGAGTGAGTGAATGAGCAAGTGGGTTAATGACTACAGGAGAAGCTCAGCCTCTGACAACAGAAAGAAGAGACACGGGTACCTGGCGGACAATCAGGGTGCCCTCCTTGGATGGGGTCATGGCTGGCTCACTTTCGACATCATCGTGAACAATCATAGTCTTCACAGATTCTGTTTCCCCGTTGCTCAGATTCAGAGATGACCTGCGGAGACAAAACCCACGCAGGTCAAGGCGATCAAGCTGAACCTCGTTACCATCTCAAAGCTGTGGGGTGAAGGGAGGCAGCAGCCATGAGTTTCCTCTAGGATAGCAAGGATCTGGCCTCATCCCTTTGACAGAGAGCGCTTTGCAGTTTACTTTGCTCTTAAGCAGAACATTAGAATGAACACTTCTTTCTAATTACACTAAAACTTCCCTTTTATTGCACCCTTAAATTTAAAAACACAAAACACATTATGAGATATTGTGAGGAGGCACTGACGTGCGTGTGTGTGTGTGTGTGTGTGTGTGTGTGTGTGCGCGCGCGCTATATTCTACTGAGTTCATGATTAAGTAGATGGGACTTGGGCAACAGTGTTAGGGTCAAGGCAGCAGCAGAAGGCCGCTCAGAGGGAAGACTCTCATCTGCTAAAACAGCAAGCACTGACGCTGCTCTGGTGTCCTCTGGTCCCGAGGTGGAATCATCCGCTCCCTCCTGCTCCACGTCCTCCTCCTCCTCATCCGTGGTCCCAGACTCTTCACTGGAGGAGGAGTAGTCTGTCACTTTGTGAGGTGGCCGTACATCCTCCACTGCTCGAAGCTCTTTGGCCAATGCAGTCAAGTCCTAAGACAGAGGATGGAAAAGAGTGTCAGGCAAGGGAGGAGGAGGCAGGGAGGACACAGGCGATGAGCTCTTCAGGCTAGCCGCCAGTAAGTAACCAGGGTCGGGGTCAGATCAGAGAGGGATTCGTGGAGATTTGGTTTTCATTTGAAGGAGTTTGTATAGTTTTTGATAGAAAAAGGCAGATGTCACAGGCAATCAGAATACAACGATCTGCTTATGATAAGCTGACAGCATTCTATTTTCAAATAGAAAGTTAACATTTTATGTCTGTTAAGTCTTGAGGCAGGGCCGAGGCTTTGCTGTGCAGACGTGACAGGACTAGAGGACAGCATTTCTTTTAGGGGGACTATTCAGAACACCAGCCTCTAATTACACAGATCTGAGTTCACATATCTGGGTTTTCTTCCTCCACATTTCATTAAGAATCCCAAGCCTGTTAAGACAATGGAGTACCTCTAGTATACAGTCATCCCTCACTTCCCTCCAGGGACTGCCACCATCCCGAGTTGGGGCATTGGTGGCGTGCGCGCACGCGCGCGTATGTGTGCGTGTGCGTGTGCGTGTGTGTATGTGTGTGGTGTGGTGTCTG